>NC_060129.1:62127448-62438053 GCF_021461395.2 Schistocerca americana
ACCTGGAAGCACTTCTGGAACTCACTTTCCATTATGGTGTGTGGCTCCTTCAGTGATTCTGTTTTTATATCATCAGTGGTGGAAAAACAACATACTTTCATGATTCTCTTCATCTTCGGGAATAGAAAGTAGTCACAGTGGTCCGCGTCTGGTAAATATGGTGGCTGAAGCAACATAACAGTTTTATTTTTTGCCAAAAAAAAAATCACGAACTAGGGTTTAGGTGTGAGTGAGAGCGTTATTGTGATGCAGTTTTCATGAGTGGTTTTGCTACAGTTCTGATCATTTTCTTTGGATTGTTTTATGCAAATGGTGCATAACTTCTAAATAGTATTCCTTATCAACCATATGACCATAAGGCAGGAACTTATGATGGACTGTAATAAAAGAAAACAGTGAGAACAACCTTCACATGTGATCGAACTTGTAAAAATTTTGTTCAGTTTATTTTTATATTTTTATTTTATTTTATATATATTTTTTCCGGTCTTGGCTCATCAGACAGTTTTCATTGGAGTGGTTGGATCTTAGTTTCAACGTCATACCTGTATACACATATTTCGTCACATGTTGTAACCTTCTTTGGATGTTCTGGATCATTCTGGACTTGATTCAGAAATTCCTTAGCAATGTCTGCACGATGTGTTTTGTGATTAAAATTCAACAATTTCGGGACAAACTCTGCTGCTACACATTCCACACCCAAAACTTCTGAAAAAATACTTGGCATGAGCCAAAGGATATGCCAACATCATCAGCAACCTCACTTATAGTGATTGGACAATTTTCCAGAATCAACAATATCAATAACAATAAACTAAATATTTAAAACAGGTGAAAACTGCAAACATACATCAAGAGCATGTATACCAACAACAAGATAAAAAAAAAAAAAGGTTTGAAAATTGGATTTATAAAGGCCATGAAATTAAAAAAAGTCTTGTTATTATTGATTACACTTCGTATTATGTACAACACTTACATTTGCATTTTTTTTACACCATCACTCTCAAAACTACTACAAACAGCATATTTCACAGACATCATTTCTGATGGTCATCAGATTGGTAGCAAATTTTTTTCAGTTTGTGAAACAATCGGGAATGGTGGAACACAAACAAATGCAGCATTGGAAGATTCGCTATACTGGCCAAAGTCACCCAGGTGAACGCAAAAAATGTTTCATTTGTTCCTAATCAAAGGCAAGAAAAGAGAAATAATTCTGAAAGAAGCGTAAAAAGACAGTCTGAATGATCACAGGTAGGTGTTCAGCAAATGGCGCACAGAGAATTGAAATAACAAAGAAGTTGGTGTTTGAGTACATGTTTGGTTCCACTGGTAGAAAAGTATGTTTATCTAGTATTTATATATGAGGTTCATTCAAATGAAACCTGGTCAGTGCATCTGCCTTTGCCTTACACATTAGGTTGTACCAAGTAACTGGGATTATGGTTGCGCCATCTATCGGTAAAGAGGCTGACACGTGTGCACTGTTCGGTGTTGCGTAGCACCAGTGTGGCTTCAGGCCGAAGAGAAGATGGTAACACAAGTTATTGTCCACTACCAAACATGCAGGCGACTAAGCAGGAACAATGAGGAGTGTTTTGATTTTTGGTGGCGGAGGGAGTTTGAGGCCATGAAAATGTATCGATGGATGAAGGCTGTGTATGGTGAGTACAGTCTGAGTCATGCAAGTGTTGTGGAATGGCACAAACGATTCCTCGAGGGGCACGAGTCACTGGAAGACGATACTCGTCCTGGACAGGCTCCTCGTGTCATCGCATGGGAAATGATTGCAGAAGTGAATGCTTTAGTCTTAGACAGTCGCAGAATCACTGTGGACGAGATCCGAATACTGGGTATTAGTGTGGGCCCCACCCACATCATAATGCATCAACACTTCAATTTTCAAAAAATCTGTGTGCAGTGGGTTCCCCACCAACTGATTGCTGAACAGCGCAATACTCACATGGTGCTGTCTTTGAGTCACCAGCAATGTTATCATGAGGAACAATATGGCTTTCTGTCATGTTTTGTCACAGGTGACAAAACATGGTGTCACCATTTTGGACCAGAAAGCAAGTGTCAGACCAAACATATGACTTCACCACCTCCAAAGAAATCACAGGCCATGTGCACCAGTTCTGGTAAGGTCATGATGTCGTTTTTTGACCACAAAGGCCCACGATCATGTAAAACTATTGAGAGTTGTCATGATGATGTTATTACAGATAGCAAAATATTAACTGTTGGGCATGCACACCTATGTATAAAGTGCACCAACCACAACTAAAATTGTTTTGCCCCACTCTATTGCAGTTTCACAATTGCAGGCCAATACATATTCCTTCATTATTGCTGTAGCTAACAAAGTGATGAATTGGTTTTTCATATGTGCAAGTGAGCGGCAATAATATAAAATAAATAGAAATGTAGGTGAGAAAACATTTGTGATCCATGGAAGACAATGACCCAGACAATATGAGCTAGCAGTAAAATCCCGCAATGAGGCAGTTGTCTACAAAATAATTAGTAATTGAATAAGCAGTTGTCTGGAATCTGATGTAACTGTACTGTTTATTGCTTAGAGTAGGTCATTACTGTAGGGTTTCACCTGTCCATGGCAACAGAGTCATATAATGAGAGCTTATATCATTATTGTTTAAGTAAATGGTGCATTAGCTCATATTATGAAAGTTTATTTTATTGTTATTTAATTAAATTAAGATTAAATTGATTTTGGTCATCATATGTACTAAGTATGAGGTCTGTTAAAAAAATTCTGGAAGTTTCTCCACAAAATTTTTATATGCTTACCTTTTACTTATTCTGCATGGTCTCGTTTGAGATACTCTCCTCCGCTATTGATACACTGCTCCTAAGGCCGTTTCCAATTCTGGAAGCAGTCTTCATAGGCCTCTTACTGGATCGTGCGAAGTGCCATTGGTGATATTACGGTATGTTGATAATTATTACTTTATGGACCGTCTAACAGTAACTGAATGAAACAGTATTAGTGCCATTATGCGCTTTGCCTTTATTTTCTGCAAGGCATCTTCAGTGGCCTGGAATATGTACATAGGTTTGCTATTTAATTTACATTTTGGTTCTTTTACCTATAGGTTATAAACAGTTCCGGTGGCTGGTATTTCCTATTAAGTAGTAATATTTTGAACTCTACTTACAGATTGCCTGGACAATTTCCTACATATTATGCTCCTGTTACATTTTTGGTGGTGTTCTTCACACACACACACACACACACACACACACACACACACACACGCACACAGTTCACTGCACTATGAACTGCACACTTATTTCGATGCAATGTTATGTTTTTGTTGCCAACTCTCAAATGAGTTATTGCCAAACTTTCGAGTGTAATTATTGGAGAGAGAGAGAGAGAGAGAGAGAGAGAGAGAGAGAGAGAGAGAGTGTGTGTGTGTGTGTGTGTGTGTGTGTGTGTGTGTGTGTTTGATAGTTTCAGGGGTCTTTGCTGTTGAACATGTACGTCTTTAATTAATATTAGTTTGGGTAGAATAATTGTTATTTAAAGATGCTAATTTGACACCCTAAATAAAGTTAACCCATGTATTGAAAATGTTTCAATTAAATTTATAACTTTTGGCTCTTTATTTTCATGAGGTAGCCTTACTATAGGTTGTCAGTCTATGTAAGCTGATTTGAATTATCTTCTAAACAATGATGTGATATATGTTAAATGAACATCCACTATCTATCGACATTTTTTTTTTTAATAAATAGTATCAAAGTTTTGATAAAAATAAATTTTGTATCATCTATCAGAAAGTGTTACACGTATTAAAAATCATTGTTTGGACCACAACAGCTTAAGTTGATTTTCTATATTCCCATAAGTCAAGAATAGATATTAGTTTTTTTCAATAAAGATACAGCCTTTCTGTGATGACTGGGGAAATATGACAGCAATGTGTTGGTAATAAGATACTTTCTGTTATTGTTATTGTTATTATTATTATTATTGTTGTTGTTGTTGTTGTTGTTGTTGTGAGGAGTAATTCAATCCAAATGACAAACTTCAGTTGTGGCATATACATTTGTATATGGAGCAATTGACTATTGCCATGCAGAAAGTAACAAGAAGAAAAAGTTTCGTGAAATTCTGAAGCAGTGAGTGTCTGGTACGGGTGATCTTTCTTAAAATTATTATTATCATTTTCATCACAACACAAAGTATTATGATTCCAGATTTATTTGTGTGTCTATTTGTAGAAAACCCATTAATAATTTTATTTTATTACAATGTGTGCTGTCTTGGGAATTATTCAAGACCAGTTATAAGTTCCATCAGCTTGGAGAAAAGTGATATAAGCATTTTTCATTGTGTTTGTACTTTTTCCGGAAATTGGAAAGTGGCACACATTAAATTTTTTTGTATTGTACTATGCAACTTTACTGCTTAAATAAATGCATGTCTGTTAAGTATGTGCTTCTCTTAATTTATGAAAAGTATTCCAAATCAAAAGCTTCATTAACACCTGAGTTATGGCATTTATGTAGGTAAGTACCATTTTGCACTGACATTCCTGCAGAGCCCAGTTATCAGAATATCACTACATTTAAAATTTGATATAAAAAAGTTTTTGAGAGCAAAAAGATTTTGCACAGGTTCTTATGTTATAAGTATAAGGAAATGTGCCAAGTTTATTGAAAATTGACATGGAATTACCCTTCTCACATAATTATTCTGGATGCTGTCTCTTCTTCTGGTTTTGTTCCTGACCATAAACTAGTATGTAGCTGTAAAAGCAACAGCAACATTTGGAAATGAACACTATCAGTTTCAAGAAGTGATTCACTGAACAATTCTTACCATACGTTGCTTCGAAGTTGGTCATTGTAATTATCATGCCTTGTTATCATTCACCTGTTCCAGGAAAAACACTAAGTAAAAACACCAGGAAAGAGGATATAGCGCTCTCATTTAAACGATGATATTATGCACATTATAAGCCTGACTCATGTTGAACTTCTGAGCTTGTTACTTTATACGAGTCACCCAACGAAATGTTCAAATTTGACTTTAATGTATGTCAATGTGGTCACAAAGATTTATGTTTACCCGCATATCGCTGTCAGTATAATCTGATAGAATTAATTTGGGCACTAGATAACATCACTCTTCAGTGTGGACACACGGTTTGCCACAAGCTGAAAAGCTTCAGAAAGAAGATTGTGATAGAGTAGTGAAGATGGATATAAGCCTTATATCTATCATCCTAAATCTACAATCATATATAAAAAACAAAGATGAGGTGACTTACCGAACAAAAGCGCTGGCAGGTCGATAGACACACATTGTTTGTGTGTCTATCGACCTGCCAGCGCTTTTGTTCGGTAAGTCACCTCATCTTTGTTTTTTATATATAATTTTTCCCACGTGGAATGTTTCCTTCCATTATATTGATAAATCTACAATCAAGTGGTTCAAACACGGACTCTGGTAGCAGTGACGATTGTAGTACGATATAGGCTTTGGAACAAAGTAAAGTAGTAATACTTCTTGGTTTTAAAAACTCATGTTTTAAAAAATCGGTTTGTCAACATATTAATTGCATACACGGTATATGAGAACTTCCTAGCCTTTATTGGTTAGGAATTTGTATCTCATGAAGAATGTGGACTGTAATATTCCACATATTGCCCAAGGAGAAATTAAACTTCGCCCAGTGTTTCGTATGCCCTGACAATTTGTGAGAATGTGGCTGGATAAATTTGTTAAAAACTCCGATACTGCAATGAATAAACCCCTATGATTTTCTAGGCGCGAGGTGGGAAATGCCTCAAAATGACATTAAGGGTTACCTGTCGAGATATCGGTGGTTTTCGACATTATTGGTCAGCATTCTCTAGAGTTACTCATAGGAGATGGTTAATTATTTGCCTGTTCAATGGACCATAAATGCGGTCTCTTGCTGTGATGTCAAATGAATTACTTTACACTCATAATGCCCATTGACAGTGGGGGAAAAAAAAGATAACTTACTGACAATTTTCATGAAAGTCTTTTGCATTAGTCTTTGCTACCAGTTATTCTTTTTTCCTCCAAGTAAATAATTTACATTTAAACACACACACACATGCACAATTTATACGATTCAAAAAAATTATGCGGAGTAGAAAACAGTTGTCGAGCATCTATGCTCTATTTGATTTGAGTTTGAAGTTAATTTTCTTATGTATTACATTTTTGCTTACAATACAGACCAAATCGCAATAAATGACTATTGTCACAACCAGTTTTGATTATCTTGTTGTTAGACCATTGTCATTTTGGGAAAAAATGTACTTCACGTCTTCACAAAGCCGCATCAACTGTTCTTCGCCTCCAACGTCACGCAGACTGATGGTGTGGAGCAGTGGAAGCAGGATCAAGATGTGAAGTAGGATTTCTCTCAACAGACGACTGATTGGATTCAGTTTTAAAATGTATTATTCCTCATAGATTTGAATATACAGGGTGGTCACTTGATAGTGACCGGGCCAAATATCTCACGAAATAAGCATCAAATGAAAAACTACAAAGAATGAAACTCGTCTAGCTTGAAGGGGGAAACCAGATCGTGCTATGGTTTGCCCACTAGATGGCGTTGCCATAGGTCAAACGGATATCAACTGCATTTTTTAAAATAGGAACAACCGTTTTTTATTACATATTCATGTAGTATGTAAAGAAATATGAATGTTTTAATTGGACCACTTTCTTCGCTTTGTGATAGATGGCGCTTTAATAGTCACAAACGTATAAGTACATGGTATCACGTAACATTCCGCCAGTGCGGACGGTATTTGCTTTGTGATACATTACCCGCATTAAAAAGGACCATTTACCAACTGCAGAAAAGGTCAATATCATGTTGATGTATGGATATTGTGATCAAAATGCCCAACGGGCATGTGCTATGTATGCTGCTCGGTATCCTGGACGACATTCTCTATGTGTCCGGACCATTCGCCAGTTAGTTGAGTTATTTAAGGAAACAGGAAGTGTTCAGCCACATGTGAAACGTCAACCATGACCTGCAACAAATGATGATGCCCAAGTAGGTTTTTTAGCTGCTGTCGCTTCTAATCCGCACATCAGTAGCAGATAAATTGCGCGAGAATCGGGAATCTCAGAAATGTCGGTGTTGAGAATGCTACATCAACATCGATTGCACCCGTACCATATTTCTATGCACCAGGAATTGCATGGCAACGACTTTGAATGTCGTGTACAATTCTGCCACTGGGCACAAGAGAAATTACGGGACAATGACAGATTTTTTGTACGCATTCTATTTAGTGACGAAGCGTCATTCACCAACAGCGGTAACGTAAACCGGCATAATATGCACTATTGTGCAATGGAAAATCCACGATGGCTGTGACAAGTTGAACATCAGCAACCTTGGTGGGTTAATGTACGGTGGGGCATTATGGGAGGAAGGATAATTGACCCCCATTTTATTGATGGCATTGTAAATGGTACAGTGTATGCTGATTTCGTACGTAATGTTCTACCGATGTTACTACAAGATGTTTCACTGCATGACAGAATGGTGATGTACTTCCAACATGATGGATGTCCGACACATAGCTTGTGTGTGGTTGAAGCGGTATTCAATAGCATATTTCATGATAGGTGGATTGGTCGTCGAAGCACCATACCGTGGCCTGCACATTTACCAGATCTGACGTCCCCGGATTGCTTTCTGTGGGGAAAGTTGAAGGGTGTTTGCTATTGTGATCCACCGAAAATGCCTGACAACATGCGTCAGCGCATTGTCAATGCATGTGCGAACATTATGGAAGGCGAACTACTCGCTGTTGAGAGGAATGTTGGTACACGCATTGCCAAATGCATTGACGTTGACGGACATCATTTTTAGCATTTATTGCATTAAAGTGGTATTTACAGGTAATCACGCTGTAACAGCATGCGTTCTCAGAAATGATAAGTTCACAGAGGTACATGTATCACCTTGAAACAACCAAAATAAAATGTTCAAATGTACGTACGTTCTGTATTTTAATTTAAAAAAACCTACCTGTTACCAACTGTTTGTCTAAAATTGTGAGCCATATGTTTGTGACTATTAAAGCGCCATCTATCACAAAGCGAAAAACGTGGTCCAATTAAACATTCATATTTCTTTACGTACTACACGAATATGTAATAAAAAATGGGGGTTCCTATTTAAAAAACGCAATTGATATCTGTTTTATCTATGGCAGTGTCATCTAGCGGGCCAACCATAGCGCCACCTGGTTTCCCCCTTCAAGCTAGACAAGTTTCGTTCTTTGTAGTTTTTTCGTTTGATGCTTATTTCGGCGAGATGTTTGGCTCGGTCACGATCAATGGACCACCCTCTATAATACCATGTACCACAGAAAAATGAACCTGACTGTTGACCACAGCAACTCAGTTGGGCAAGTGGTCTTTGTTTGCTCACTCTCTGTCGCCGTGCATGTTCAGACCTCATCCCCTCCACGCTTGCCTATCGTTACACCTCTATGTGTGGAAGTGCTGTCCTCTGTGCTGCAGGCTATAACAGCATGACGTCACTTGCAGTGCCGCTCCTGGGCTTGTGACCGTATGAGTTGAATCTCAAGTGACTGGAACATTGTGGCCCACTCAGATGAGTCCCAATTTCAATTGGTAAGAGCTGATCATACGGTTAAAGTGTGGTGCAGGTCCCACAGAGCCGTGGAGCCAGGTTATCGACAAGGCACTGCATGTGGTGGTGGTGGATCCATAATGGTATGGTCTCTGTTTACATGGAATGGACTGGGTCCTCATGCCCACTGAACCGATCACTGACTGGAAATGGTTATGTTCGACTACTTGGAGCCATTCAGGGTCTTCATGTTCCCAAACAACAATGAGTTTTTTCTGGATGACAGTTCTTCACGAGTGGTTTGAAGAACATTCTGGACAATCAGAGCCAATTATTTGGCCAGCCAGATCACCTGACGTGAATCCCATTGAACAGCTCTGGTACATAATCGAGGGGTCAGTTCGTGCACAAAATCCTGCACCAGCAACACTTCCACAATTATGGGCAGCTGTAGAGGCAGCATGGGTCAGTATTTCTCCAGGTGTCTTCCAATGACTTGTTGAGTCCGTGCCACATTGAGTTGCTACACTGTTGTGTTGTTGTTGTGGTCTTCAGTCCTGAGACTGGTTTGATGCAGCTCTCCATGCTACTCTATCCTGTGCAAGCTTCTTCATCTCCCAGTACCTACTGCAACCTACATCCTTCTGAATCTGCTTAGTGTATTCATCTCTTGGTCTCCCTCTACGATTTTTACCCTCCACGGTGCCCTCCAATGCTAAATTTGTGATCCCTTGATGCCTCAAAACATGTCCTACCAACCGATCCCTTCTTCTAGTTGTTGTGCCACAAACTTCTCTTCTCCCCAATCCTACTCAATACCTCCTCATTAGTTACGTGATCTACCCACCTTATCTTCAGCATTCTTCTGTAGCACCACATTTCTAAAGCTTCTATTCTCTTCTTGTCCAAACTAGTTGCTACACTATACCAGGCAAAAAGAACATAATTGTCACAACAGGACCTTGTCTGATCCATTTACAATTCATGCATCAGAAATGTTATTGCATGGATTGTAACTGAAGGTAGTTTTTGACTCTATAAAATTCTAATGACACAAGTGTCTTACAAACAATTCTGCATCTAATTTAGTGCTGTGTCCATGTGCTTAATGGAATATAGGCATATCTTAAATAAAAGTCAGAACTGTCATAAAGTTAAGGAACAAAGTTAAATGTAAAAGGATGAAATATTTAACCATTCATGGTTTAAAATCTAGCAATTAAAACCTAATTGTATAAATGTCTTGTGTTAGATGCGTATAATTTAATGCTAGGTCCATAATCTTATTTTAATCTAGGTGTGTCTAGTATATGTTCAGATCTTTTATTAAATGCAGGAACAAAGTGCATGTAAACATAACAAAATTTTTATATTATGCTTGGAAATCACGATTTAGAATGTAGTAAAATAAGTTCGTAACACCATAAGTGTTTTATAGAACAGTGCACCTACAAATTCAGGATTCATCCATATGCTTGATAGAACTTAGTCATATTTTGCATCAAATTCAAACCTGTCAATACATTCAAGAACCAAGTCACATGTAAGTGGACAACTATTAACCATACATTCTGGCATCCACGATTTACAATCCAGCAATAAAACAATTTACCAAGCTAGCCAGTGTTGTAAATAATATGGTGGTTCTGAAATACATTGTTCTATTTGAAAATACTATTTAATTTAAAACTCAAACTCAATTTGTAAGTGGCACTATTGATGTAGTTTACCTCTGCTCTTACAGAGATCTCATGTTTATGTACGAGGGTCATTTGTAATGTAAGAACCGATAGCCCAATGTGTCCGCACATACTGCATGTGATGTCTGTTCGCAGTTGGCCACTCTTGGCCAGTCTCCCACTACACTGCCATTATGTTTCACATATCTGCTGGTGTTGGTTGTATGGTTACACTGCATCATTTGTCGCCATGTTTATCAGTAATCCCACCGATTGTGAAGTGTGCTCGGTTATTCATTTCTTAAATGCAAAACAAGTTCATCCTGCTGAAATTCACCAGCAGCTTGTTAAGGTTTATGATTCAGGTTTAAAGAATGATCAAACTGTGTTCAAATGGTTTAGGCTCTTTAATGAAGGAAGGACAAATGTTCATGATGATGAATGATCTGGATGGCCTACTATCATGTATGAAGACTTGACACAATAAGTTGATGAGGCATTTCACCAAAACAAGCACTTCATTATTGACAAGCTGCATCAGAAATTTCCACAAGTTTCAAGATCAGTAGTTTTTCACATTGTTACTGACAAACTTCACTACAACAAATGTGAGTGAGATGGGTGCCAAAAATACTGCAGAAGAATGCAAAACAAAGAGAATGGCACATTCTTTGTCCTTTGAAGCACTGTCACAAGGATGCTGATGAGTTCTTGACTCACATTGTGGCCAGTGATGAAACGTGGATTGTGCGCTACATTCTAAACATCAGCCCAGTGTGGCATCAATCAAACTCCCCAATGAAACCATGAAAATTCATACAAAAATCTTCAATACGGAAAATTGTGGCCACAGTGTTGTGGGCCAGAAAAGCATTCCTCTGTTAGATTGTTTGACAAGAGGAATGACAAAAAATGCTGAGAGGTACTGTAAAACATTATTAAATCCTTTTTAGGTGCACTATTCAAAATCAAAGGTGAGGACTGCTCTCTAGCGGTGTCATTCTGCTTCATGACGATGCTCAGTCTCATGTTGCGACAAACACAAGGATGCAACTGGACAAGTTTCACTGGGAATTACTGAATCATCCACCATACAGCCCTGACTTAGACCATCAGACTTTCATCTGTTTCCAGAACTGAAGGAATTTCTTGGAGGAAATCACCTGGAAAATGGTGACATGTTAAAAGAAACTGTTGCTAACTTGTCGGTCAGGATGCAGAGTTCTTTGCTGTTTGAATTTAAGACCTAATGCCAGGACTTGAAAAATGTATAAATGTTCATGGTGACTATTGAAAAGTGAAAAAGTGTGCAATTTATGTTCATAAATAAAGTTTCTTTTACTCCATTACAAATTGGTTCTTCCTTTACAAATTACCCTCATATTTTACATTATGCTCTCAATTGTCGGGTTTATGGGTTTGTTTACTGTCAGATCTCTATACTCAATGTCACTACCCAGACTAGCATGCTGTTTTACTTTTGCCTTTATTTCATTCTGTCGTTTATCAGTAGGATCATTTTCAAGCCTAACTATATTATTCTCCCTGAAAAACTCCTTTATTTTTGTCCATTTAATCTTTTTTTAATATATATAAAACACCAGTTTGTTATCCTTACCTGACTTTATAATTACTTCATGCTCACTAAGTTTCTTATTAACCTCAGGAATAGTTTTTAGTTCTATATTTCTCTAGGTGTTTTTCCTGTACCCTTATGAAGTTCAGTTTGTAGAGCACTAATTAGTCTGATTGTTCATAATTTTGTTGTATCATTGGTAATTTTGTCCTATCAATAATTTGAATGCTGCGCTTTACAACATGTTTTATTTCTTTTTGGACTGGTTTAGTTGTAATGTTAGATTTGTTCCCTTTCATTAATTACCAATTTCATGCACCTGTTAGGTAATATTAGTTATACTAGTTTGTTGAATGATTTTCTTAGAATAGGAGGGCCTCAGACGCAGCCAACCAGCTCAGCTCGTATAACTTTAACATGTTTTGGCTCAACACCTCCCTTGCCCCCCCCCCCCCCCCCCCCTCCAACACTCCAAAAGCATCTATTGTTGAAAAAACTAACCCTAAAGTTCATGACACAAAATTTATGAGATCAATATGATTGAAAATTGTGCATTTTTCATAATCAAATGTGGGTTGTACAAATGTTTAGTTTCCTAGAAATTGAAGAAAGAAACTGTTATGATTGTCACTTATTTACCTGTAAAATAAACACTGATCAATGAAAGTGCCACTAGTGTAGCCACAAAAGCATCTGGCTGGAGAAGAGAGAATCTGTGTTTAATTTCCAAATGCATTCTGCAGTTTTTATTTCATTTATAATTTTTTCTGTGTAGGACCTGGTGGGAATGGGAGAGTTAATAAGGAATAATAACAAGGTAGGCAACTAAATTTCACAAACAAACTGGATTAATAAAGAATTAAAATTATAATTCTGGTAAACAACTAAATTCTTCAAACAAATTGGATTAGTTAAGAATTAAAATTATATTTCTGGCTGCCTTATCTTTCACTCACTTTTCATGTCTTCATTTACCTTCAGACTACTGCATAGATGGTACTTGTCATATAAACATTTGAAGGAAATATACTCAGAGCACAAAGAACATCTAATGTATACAATCTTTGCGCAGCTGTGTCATTCACTTTGAAGATTTGATGGGAAACAATGTTATAATAATAACGCTTGTCAACGGTGTGTATTAATTCAAGAGAAAGGTATTACATATAGTTTTAAACAAGAAAGTCTAGGTTTTTCAATAAGAGTAATTTTATTGCTATAACTGAAACCTTTTATGAGTTGTAGTAGTTTAAAGTACGTTAAAATCAGCCAGTGGCTATGGTAGACACCTGTCTGCAATGGCTCAGGACCCAAAGTGTTAATTATGTATCATGAACTTTAGGGGCAGTTTTCTCAAAACTGGAGCAGTATTGAGCCAAATTATCTTAGTCTTTCACATTAGGTTGTAGACAAACAACCTGCCAAATATGAGGCAATAGATTACCTATGTTTCAGGCATTCCCATTGTTAGATCTGCTTGAAATTAGATGTTCTAATTTTAGACTGTGTCACTTACTTATTGTACAAGCATGTTTTGTATGGTTATTATACGAATGAAAATAATCAGTTTTTGAATATATAATGTAACTAGGTAGATTAAAAAAATGTACTCACCAAGCAGTGGCAGAAGAGAATTTATATAAAGGTTAAGTAAATATGCAAACTTTTGGAACAAGTGGCTCCTGCTCTTGGATGGAGGGGAAGGGAAAGGGATGAAGGGAAAGATGTGGTTAGGTTTAGGAAATGGGAACAGTTAGGAAAAAGTCACCAAGATCCCAAGTCAGGAGAGCCTTACCAGGTGGAATAAGAAAGAAAGACAGTTGGGGACTGCACTGGATGAGATTTGAAAACCTGAGAGCTTAAAAGTGGCAGGCAGGCAACACTCAAAATAGATATTACTGAAAAGACATAATGCAAGAGATAATAAGAACTGAAAACTAAGTGTGTTGTATTTGGTAGAGGTGGAGGGTGGGAAAAAACTAGACAGGCCATAAAATAAGGTACAGAAAACTAAAAGGGAGAGAAGAAGCAGACCGACAATCCTTCTTTTCATGAACAATACGAGACTGGAATAGAAGGGAGAACCGATAGAGGTACTCAGGGTACCCTCAGCCACACACCGTCAGGTGGCTTGTGGAGTATGGATGTAGATGTAGATGTACTAAATTAAGGCCTGGAAAGGGGGGGGGGGGGTTATTAAGGAATGAGGATGTGTTGTAATGTTAGTTCCCACCTGCGGAGTTCTAAGAAGCTGGGGCCTAGACGAAAAATACAGATTGCTCATGTGGTGAAACAGGCACCGAGGTCATGACTGTCTTGTTGACAGCATGCTCTGCAACAGGGATATTGCGTGTTGTCTGTATACACCCTCTGCCTGTGCTCATTCATCCCGACTGATAACTGGGTGGTAGTCATGCCGATGTAAAATGCTGAACAACTGTTAAATGATGTGTCACTTCATAGGTGGTTATCTCTTTAATAGTATATGTTTTGCCAGTTACAGGGCTGGAATAGGTGGTGGTAAGAGAGTGCATAGGCCAAGTCTTGCAGTAGGACAGTCACGGGGGTAGGAGCCATAGGGTAGGGAGATGGGTACAGAAGGAGCATAGGATGTAACAAGGAGATTGCGGAGACTGGGAGGGCAACGAAAAGCTGTTCTAAGTGTGGTGGGCAAAATCTCAGACAGAATGGATGTCATTTCAGGGCATGATTTTAGGAAGACATGGCCTTGTCAAAGTAGCTGATTGATACATTCAAGACTAGGGTAGTTCTGAAAGACAAGTGGTGTGCTCCGAAGTTGTTTTTTGGAGGGATCAGCAGTACCAGGTTTGGATGTGATGGCCCAGGAAATGTGCTTTTGAACTACACTCCCCAATGTAGGCTGAAGTGAGAGTGGTGGTGTATTGATGTAAAGAGTCTGCATCCAAACAAATACATTTGTCTCAATGCTGTATGGGAGGAAACATTTGACATGGAAAGGATGGCAACTGTCAAAATGTAAGTACTGTTGTTTGTTGGTAGGTTTGATGTGGATGGAAGTGTTTGGCTGGTCTTTGTTGAGGATGAAATTAACATCAAGGAAAGTGGCATGGGATTTGGAATAGGACCATGTAAAATTTAATTGGGAGAAT
This sequence comes from Schistocerca americana, assembly GCF_021461395.2. Classification (NCBI taxonomy): domain Eukaryota; kingdom Metazoa; phylum Arthropoda; class Insecta; order Orthoptera; family Acrididae; genus Schistocerca; species Schistocerca americana. The sequence goes on from NC_060129.1 coordinate 62,142,480, forward strand.
GTATTTAAAGATTAAAAAAAAATTTTTGTCAGCCTCACCTTGAGTCCATGTGGCAAAAATGTCTTCAGTGTTTCAAAACTAAAACAGGGGCTGAAGGCTAATGGATTCCAGGAAAGCCCTCTCCAAGTGACCCATGAAAGGGATTGCATGGGAAGGAGCCACCTTGGTTCCCATGACCCTGCCCATGATCTGTTTGTATGTCCGCCCCTCAAAGGTAAAGCAGTTGTTGGTAAGTATAAAGTTCAGTAAGGTTTGCAGGAAAAGTGTCATAGGACTGGAATTAGGTGGGTTCTGGTCAGGGTAATGTTCAGTAGCAGATAGACCACATATACACGGGGGAGTTGGTGTAGAGGTAGGTGTATTCAATGGTGACAAGCAAGGTGTGTGATGAGAGTGTGATAGGCACAGGTTTCGGACGACCTAGGAAATGTTTGGTGTCTTTAATAAAAAAGGGAAGCCTTTGTAATATAGGCTGGAGGTGCTGATCAACTTAAACAGGTATACAGTCGGTGGGTGCTTTGAAGCCAGAAACTGTGGGATGACCAGAGTGATTGGGATTGTGGATCTTGGGAAGTAGGTGAAAGGTGGGGATGGACGGTTTGGGTAGGCAAGAAGTTCTATGGAACGAGGTGTTACTTCTTGTGAGGGGCCTGAGGCTTTAAGGAGGGACTGTAGGTCAATTTGCATTGCAGGGATGGGATCTTGAGGGCAGATGCTGTACATAGAGGTGTCAGAGAGCTGACATAGACTCTCACTTACATACTGTAATTGGTCAGGTACCTCAGTGGTAGATCCCTTGTCCACTTTTGGAGGATACTGATGGAGACATCAGTTTTTAGGGAACAAAAAGCCGGGAGTTCATCAGAGGACAGGTTAGGGTCATGTTGTAGGGACCTCAGAAAGGGTTATGAAGCAATACTGGATATTAGGAATTCTCGGAAGATTTGTAAGTGGTGGTTTTGTGGTAGTGGTGGTGTAGCAAGTTGAGATTGTGGTCAGAACTGTTCAGTGTCAGGTTAGTGGTTGTAAAGGTTTTGGGATTGGTTTGTGAAGTGGTACTTCCAGTTGGCATTATATATGAAGGAAAGTAGGTCCTTCATCAAAGAAGCATGATTAAATGTAGGTTTTGGGCTGAAATTTGTACCTTTGGACAATACACATAATTCAGGGGGTGAGAAAACTGTACTGACATGGCTTGTTCTTGTGATCGTGAGTTACTGTTGCGCTGGAGAGGCACTGGTGAAGGCTGGGGATGTTAATAAGGTGGGCCAAGCTCAGTTTATGGGAGAGGGCTGGTGATTGATGTGGCTGTTTAGGGAGCTGGAGAGGGATAAGAGCAACACCAGTATTGAGGTAGTTTAGGAGCAGAGAGGACACCTTTCTGAGGTAAAGTCTGGCCTGTTATTGCAATCTGTAGTTGGCTTGGTAGATGATACCATCCAAGGAAGCAGAATTTTGCAGGAGGAGAGAACTCTAGTGGAGTGGAAATTGACAGATGAGGCATACAGGTCACAGGTTAGCCAAGTAAGTGCAAGAGATTGCTGTATTTAAAACTCTAAACATCCAGAAACAAGGACTTTCAATGTTAGGCCTTTGGGAGTAACTCCCAGGGAGAGAGAACTTTCAAGAAACAGCATGTGAGACATTATTTATGATAGAGCAAAAGCATATTTTCAAGAGGACCAAATATAATATGTGATTGCCATCTGTATTCTTCCCCCCAGACACCAATTTCTCAGAACTCCACAGGTGGAAAATGGCATTACAACATGTCCTTTGTTCTCACCACACACCTGGCATTAATTTACATAAATTTCTTTGGTCTCAGCATTTCTCCCTCCAGGATGACAATGAGACATCAGCAGCCTCTATGTGAAGAGGACATAAGCACCGTGACCGACTGGTGATGCCCTCAATTTGCAGTAGGATTTTGGAGCATGTACTGTACTCAAACATTATGAATCACTTTGAAGAAAATGACTTATTGGTACATAACCAAAACGGATTCAGAAAATATCGTTCTTGTGCAACACAGCTAGCTCTTTATTCCCACGAAGTAATGAGTGCTGTCGACAAGGGATCTCAGATCGATTCCATATTCCTGGATTTCCAGAAGGCTTTTGATACCGTTCCTCACAAGCGACTATCAATCAAATTGCGTACATATGGAGTATCATTTCAGTTGTGTGACTAGATTCGTGATTTCATCTCGGAGAGATTACAGTTCGTAGTGATCGATGGTAAATCATCAAGGAGAACAGAAGTGATATCTGGTGTTCTGGAAGGTAGTGTCATAGGCCCTCTGCTGTTCCTGATTTGCATAAATGATCTAGGAGATAATCTGAGCAGCCCCCTTAGATTGTTTGCAGATAACACTGTAATTTACCAACTAGTAAAAACATCAGACAATCAATTCCAATTACAAAATGATCTAGAGAGAATTTCTGTATGGTGCAAAAAGTGGCAATTAGCACTAAACAAAGAAAAGTGTGAGGTCGTCCACATGGGTACTAAAAGAAATCTGATAAATTTTGGTTATACAATAAATCGCACAAATCTAAGGGCTGTCAATTCGACTAAATACCTAGGAATTACAATTATGAGCAACTTAAATTGGAAAAACCACATAGGTAATATTGCGGGGAAGGTGAAACAAAGACTGCGCTCTGTTGGCAGAACACTTAGAAGATGCGACAAACCCACTAAAGAGACAGCCTATATTACACTTGTACATCATCTGCTGGAATATTGCTGCATGGTATGGGATCCTTACCAGATAGGATTGATGGAGGACATCGAAAAAGTGCAAAGAAGGGCAGCTCGTTTCATGTTATTGCGCAATAGGGGTGAGAGTGTTACTGATATGATATGCGAGGTGGGGTGGCAGTCACTGAAAGAAAGGCGGTTTTCTTTGTGGCGAGATGATCATCATAATAAAATAAGAGAAATCAGAGCTTGAAGGGAAAGATTTAGGTGTTCCTTTTTCCCACGTGCCATTTGAGAGTGGAATGGTAGAGAAGTAGTACGAAAATGGTTTGATGAGCCCTCTGCCAGGCACTTAAGTGTGAATTGCGGAGTAATCATGTTGATGTAGATGTAGATGTGAATAGCAGCTTCAGGATTAGGCACTTGTATAGCAGTGACTTTGGTTTGTTTATAAGGTTTAATATTTTGCATGTCGCCCTTTGCCTGTGACGCATCTGTGTAATAGCAAAGTTAAGTGTTGTAGCTTTTCATAATGTAATAAAACTCATTAACATGATTTGTTTGAATTGTTTGTCTAGCTATCCAAGTATGTAGGATTCCTAGATACCCCATATTTGATGACAAGCCTGGACATAATAACTCTATGTTCAATTCAATGGGCATGATTGTGCTCATGACAATGATGTAATCCTAGACAGAAAAGTGGTCGTAATGTCATCTCTCTTTTTACTGCATTGCAGCTATCGATTTCAACTGACAGTTCAGCCATCATCAGTGCATTATAAGTTGTCATGTAGAGAGAACATAATTATAATGACCTACATCCCTATATATCTCAGGTACGTACAAGCATTATTTGAAATAATAATTGAATAATGCTTGTACATGTCCGAGATGGATAGAAGTTTGTGTCATTATAATTATGTTCAGTTTAAATGACTACTTATAATGCACTGAACTATCAGTTGAAATCTTGATTGGCAATGAAATAAAAAGATAGATGACATTATGACCGATACTGACCTAACTATCATGGATTGAATTACATTGCCCAGCAACTTCCTAACACACAGCCTTGTGCCCCTGCAAAGTTTTGACAGATTGAAGTTTCATAGTAAAATAATTGGTGATCCCACTTTAAGCAAAAGGTGATGTAGCAAACCCACAGGTAAGTTCAGGAACTCTGTTAGAAAATTAACGTCTCGCTGGCATCTACCATGATATCGATAGACCTGTATTCAGTGACAGTGCCCGATAACATGACAAGAATTTGATTGTTTATTTTGTAAGCATCTTCATTTTTAGAAGCAAGAAGAGCCGTGTCTCAATACCATTTCAGACTGTGATAGGTCTGGAAAATAGTGGGTTACACTGCACCTATTAGTCCTGCAATTGGCAACACCACATTGCAAAATTGGGTGGCAGTCTCATACTTGTAGTGAATTGACTGCTACTCTACTCTCTCCAGTCTGTAGTAGTTTATTGGAAGACATTTGTACACTCCCATACTTCAGGTGTACTCTCATGTTTTCCTTTATAGTTATTTTTTGCACACATCTCCACAAAACTAAGTGTTTCGAACATGCATAGAATTCATCAGCTGGTTGTTGACTTTGTGACAACAGGTAGGGTTTCCATAGAGGAGTACCAAAGCTCCTCCCATCAGTTGTGGTTTCCTCTAAAATCTTTCATAGTGATGTCAAGTGCCTCAATAGCTTTCTTGTGAGTCATGGTTAAATAGTACTATACGATTAATCTGCATGCTTTGAGCATGTGTGTTTGACCACTTTACATGCTTATGTTGCAGGAAGGATTTTTGTGTCTCACAATTTCAAGTGGTAAATTAAGTGAAAAATGAAACCTGATTTCAGCCAGAATTAATTTGTCAAAATTTTTTCCCTATCCCTGCAGGAGCACTGAGAAAAATGCCACCAACTTGTTGTTTTGATGCCTGATCTTTTATGATTAGATACTTTTTTCCGGTCTTTATTTATTTCTTGTCTATTTTGTATGTGCACAACTGTTTGACATTGTAATCCATTTCTCATATATAATTTGTATGAAGTTATTCTTACAGTCTCGTACTGGTTCAGGCAGGCCATATTGCAGTAAAGGTTTGTTGATCATGTGCACACATTTGTACTCAAGGATAATCAAAGCCTTGTTTAAAATGTTCGGATGAACTGTAATTTCTGATGTCAAAATTTCCTTCTGGCCTTTGGTAAGTATGTCTTCACTTACAGCCTCTTTATATTTTACCCTCAGTGAGTTCAGATACAGTTGACTAAATGTAGCCAGTGGTATAGAAAACAAGTTCCTAGTTTGCTCTGATAGGCAGACCAATTTAGCTTCTCACAATGTGTCATTCCTGTGCTGGTCTCCTTCCAGTAAACCCAACTTCTGACAAGACTCTCTGAGTGTCTGGCATACTTTGCTATTTGCTGTTTCTAGCCTTATGAATGATCGTGGAACTCAATCTGAGAGTAGGATTATCATAAGGAAATAACGTTTGGTGTTACTGGTGTGAACCGTGTATACTCGACCCAAGGCATCGTTCGCAATTGTATGACATCTGGGAACAGGTTGGCCAACTTTTCTGCTTCATATAACTTTGATCAATCCATTTCATATTTAATGTTTAGGTATCTCATGATATAACAAAGTTCTTGGAAAAGAAGCCTGCTGACACAGTTGAAAGAACGCTGTTAATGCTATGTTTCGTGGCTGATCTCCCACAGAAAGGGTGCTCCAGGTTGTGAAGTAAAATCTTTGACCATATTCCAAATGGGACTGAGATCCATAGCAGTAGGGTGTATAAAGAATTGGAAAACCTAGGATCTGCCAGACTGCTTCATTGCTACTAATGTACCTCCCTAGCTGATACTGCATCAATTCATCATTTTTTCTCTCATTGCTTAAGCCTAAAACAACTCTATCAGTACCTTCATTAACATATTTGCATATGTATTTAATCAATTTCACACTGTTATAGTGGCCCCGTTGATGAGCACATGAAACATCTTCTCAACAGTGGCGAAAGTGGCACAACCTGCATACTGTCAATTTCTGTTTCTGTGTTGCTGCATACATTTAGTTTCACAGTGAACCCTCCCTCTTCTGAAACTCACAGTCTATATGGAGAACAACTGTTAATTCTGGTTTGTGTCTTTAACCCTTTATTTGGCAAACATAAAAGCTGTAAAAAAAAACTTTTACTTGTTTATCCTTGTGTTATGTAGACTTAGAATAATGATGATAAATGTTTAATATTTATTCATTATATACAGAAATACAGAATGTTGTTTGAGAACAAAGTTGCCAAACAGTGACAGTGACAGTGACATATTTGAGTGTGAAGGTAATCTACTTTCGGTTTCACTTCAGCTTATTGGTGATAAATGTGTCAGGAACCAAATTATTGTCTTCATACATGAGATTATCAGGCTCCTGAGAAACATAACATCTGAAAACAAAGACTACCAATGGTGGATAATTTCACATGTGAATTACATTTTGTGTGAAGAGCTTTGAAACAATTTCTCCCACACACAAAACACAGAACTACACTATGTGATCAAAAATATCCAGACACCGCCAAAAACATATGTTTTTCATATTTGGTGCATTGTGCTACCACCTTCTGCCAGGTACTCCAAATCAGCGACCTCAGTGGTCATTAGATATTGTGAGAGAGCAGACTTATGCACTCCGCGGAACTCACAGACTTGGTCAGGTGATTGGGTGTCACTTGTGTCATACATCTGTACACGAGATTTCCATGCTGCTAAACATCCCTAGGTCCACTGTTTCTGATGTGATAGTGAAGTGGAAACATGAAGGGAAACATACAGCACAAAAGCGTACAGGCCGATCTCGTCAGTTGACTGACAGAGACCGCTGACAGTTGAAGAGGGTCATAATGTGTAATAGGCAGACATCTATCCAGACCATCACACAGGAATTCCAGGCTGCATCAGGATCCACTGCAAGTACTATGACAGTTAGGCAGGAGGTGAGAAGACACAGATTTCATGGTCGAGCAGCTGCTCGTAAGCCATACATCACGCTGTGGTGATCCAGTGGCAGGGTGTGGGTATGGCGAATGCCCAGTGAACGTCATTTGCCAGCTTGTGTAGTGACAATAGTAAAATTCGGTGGTTGTGGTGTTATGGTGTGGTCATTTTTTTCCATGGAGGAGGCTTGCACCCCTTGTTGATTTGCATGGCACTATCATAGCACAGGCCTACATTGATGTTTTAAGCACCTTCTTGCTTCCCATTGTTGAAGAGCAATTCAGGAACGGCGATTGCATCTTTCAACACAGTCAAGCACCTGTTCATAATGCACAGCCTGTGGTGGAGTGATTACATGACAATAACATCCCTGTAATGGACTAGCCTGCACGGAGTCCTGACCTGAATCCTATAGCACACCTTTGGGATGTTCTGGAGCACCAACTTCATGCCAGGCCCCACCGACTGCCATAGATACCTCTCCTCAGTTCAGCACTCTGTGAAGAATGGGCTGCGATTCCCCAAGAAACCTTCCAGCTCCTGATTGAACATATGCCTGCAAGAGTGGAAGCTGTCATCAAGGGTAAGGGTGGGCCAACACCATACTGAATTCCAGCATTACCGATGGAGGCCGCCATGAACTTGTAAACCATTTTCATCCAGGTGTCTGGATACTTTTTATCATGCAGTGTATATTGCACATGGAACCTCTCATGGTGGGCAATAATGACATCAACCCTTTGATTCATGAATAGGTCAGTGATCAAAGCCATCAAACCTCACATCTTGAGCAGCCACTGAAAACTTTGCCTTCTTCTTCGGAGGTGGCGATTCCTTGCTAGGTCTGCTTTTGTTTTGGTTGCACCCATCAAAGCATTAGAACTGCCTCCTCAAAATCATTTCAATGAAATTTTCTTATCGCAAATTTCACAGTGAAAAAGTAACTATGCTCTGATGACACAGGCACACAGGTCCAATAGCCAGCCAAAAATTCCCAGGTACCAGTGCTATTACTTGAGAGATATTCCGCATAGTTCGAAGAGCATTCCCCCCAGGTCTACACCACCCATATTGGTAGAAACTGGCAATGTTCATACATAGCACATCTGTCTTTTGTTTTGAACAGTATTCCAGCATTTCACAGTCTTTACTGGGTCTGTTCCACAAAATGAACTTCTTAAGCCCACTACCATCTTATCTGTCCACCTAACTACAACGATTCCTGAATTTTCATCCAGCATAGCTAATCATAACTTCCTTGACATTGCTTCAGCAGTAAATTCTCTGGTTCAAGGGGCCAACCTTTTATATGATTTCTACATACTGTTCACAGAGAATCTATGTTCATTGTATCCTTGAGGAAAATGAACAGTTCCAGTGCTGAAGAGAAATTGTCAAAGTAAACGCCTGAGTTGAGTGGCTGAGCTATTGTCTTACACAGCAGAAATACAACTTGCCCACAGTTCCAAAGTTCTGTCCATCTTCTAAGTCTGCAAGCATATCTTTACTGGTGTATGGAATATAATTGTATACAATTGCAGACATTCCTTCTTGTACAGGGATTTTGAAGCTTGATTTGTGAGATTTATTCTGAATATACTGATGTCTATTGCCATTCTAGTACCTTTATAAGGAACCTTAATTTCATCAATTGAATATTCATTTTCTGTATCAAGGTTTTGACTCTTGATTACTACAGCATCCAGAACAGGACCTGTCCCTAGAACTTACAAAAGTCTCATTATTCAAGAAGTGAAGGTATCTGCAGAGTTTGAGAAAGCTTTTCAAACTTGTAACACTGGGGATTTTTTTCTGTACTATTAGATTGAGTCCAATAATTGGTATATGAAGGCAAATTTATTATACTCATGTAATTTAGATTGCCAGTGAATTTCTCCATTTCATTTATATTTGTGTTAAAGGATGATGTCCACTGCACAGAATATTTGTTTGTCTGACAATCAGTTTTATTATCTCTGAAATACCATAAAGGAGTTTACTACATGATTTATGTAATTCATTAGATAGATCTGAATCCACACGAATAAAGTATTGTTTCACCAATTTGAACCAACTTGCTGGGGGAGTTCTATTACTGGTGGAGGAACCTGGTACGTCACTTAAGTCACATTGTTGGTGTGGTACTTTGACTGTTGTTACTTCATCTTCAGAATCAGTTCCTGCTACAATCATCAACTGATTACTTTGTGAAATCTGAGTCCAGATCCTCATCAGTATTGCCCACTAGAATATCTAGTTCTGAACTCGAACTGTTGCAGTAAGAAAGCAAAGGGTCCAGAGGAGGAGGAGAGACAGCAGCTTTACACTTCCATTTTCCATAAAAGCTCACTGAATTCATCATTGTTTCACCTGAAAAAAAACGTATCTGTTAGCTGTGATGTTGTTTTTCAACTACTTTTACTAGCAATGTTGCTGTATAGCAATGTGTATGTTTTGTCTTTTATCTGTCCCTCAGTTTTGCTTATAAACCACAAATAACACCTCGTATTACAATGGCAGACATTTTTCTACAAATAAATCGCAGATACTCTTACATTTTCAAAGTTCTATCATACCAACCATATAAAAATTTAGAACACAACTTGTCAAAGCTAACCATTATATGCACTCAGACACATGATTTCTGCATGTCTCTCTGCCAACAGTTAGAACACCAATGTGCTGAATCATGTTCAGAGAGTATTAACAGTCAGTTACACTGAGAAGTGGCCCATATTCGTGAAGGCCATCCACTAGACAATAAGAAAGAACACATTGCTTGAAAGCAACATTTGGAATGGTGGTCTGATCATTTAATATTAAAAGACTACGACCAAGGTGTGGACGGGGCCAAGGAATTGACATATCAGACGTGGTTTAACACACAAATAATTTATTCATAACATACAATATGTAACACCAACTAAGTAAATCCTGCTTCAATGCTTACAATTGCCCAAAATGGGAGAGCCACCACTTTTGAATTGGAAAGGCTTTAATTTAAGAAATTAAAACGCCTAATATAAATTTTTAAAAATAATAATAACAGAACACATAAGTAAGCGCTAAGTGAACGCACTCTTAAATCTTTAATTATTAATTGCAAAGCATGAGTTTACCACATTTAAATTCTCATTGCAATATAAAACATAAATACATAAATTCACAACACAGCACGGCTTCAAATTTCTACCTGGACAACCTATGGTCCTAAAACTTTCATATTGCATTCCAGCCAATCACATTAATAACTTATAAACACGGTTGGTAAAATAGAAACGTTTGCACTGTAATGAATTTTAATAATCCACAATTACTCAAAAAACAATATCAGAAGTTCGATACGGAGCATGTAAGCCTGTTTATACAATCTTTCGGGCCAAAATAGGCACGAGGGCCACCATAACAGAAGTGCGCTGGTTGCTGTTAGGATAGGTGCTCCCATTAGCTTAATCACTGAGCAGGTATTTACTTAAGTGACAGGTAAGATAGTTGATGCAAATAGAAGGTATTTCTAAAGTTTTTTTTTCTTTTAACAAGGGGGTTTTACTAAGGTGGAAATTACACTTTGAGGAGACTCAATAGCAATCTAGCAGGCACGCCTTCACGAGGATGCCATGCCACTACACACGTACTAAACTAGCTGCGTGTCCGCTGTTCAAGCCGAACATTAATAACACAGTTCGATGTTCCTGACACCCAAATAGTCGGGATCAAAACAAAACCAAAAATACCAAGAGCGCCAGACCCAGCATAGCTTCAGAACAGATCTTACTTCATGCGGTTGCCTTCACAAACACAGATATCGAAATGAAAACAAGAACGTGTAACAACATTCCCTAATCAGCACAATGTTCTTCGTTACGTCCCGGCAGTGCTAGACAATGCTGACATGCCAATGTTAATGAACCTCTAAGGCAACACCCTCCAACTGACAACCAGAAACCAATGTGACCCCTTATTAGCTCCATGACAGGACTCAAACCCCCAACTACTGTCAGTGCAACTCACTTAGAATAAATACAGCGCAAATAGTATGGCGGACACATATACTCAGGGATTAAAAGAACACTAGACTGAACTAGAATTAACCTTAATAATAGAGCACTAGATTTTTGGAGACAAGGAACTAACTACCCCCCCCCCCCCCCCCCCCCCCCCGAAATTCTGCAACCACAGGACGGGAGGATGAACTACCAAATCATAGAAGTGCAAACATACACAAATAACTACCAAAATACACCACTACACCAGTTAGCAATGATGTGTGGAGGAATCTGCACTGTCAGAATTGCACCACTGAACAGAACAGATATTGCTCTGCACCCTCCTCCTGCCTTGTGGTGCAACAGATGTCCCTTTCTCCAAAAATGTACTCAATGGGACCGTAATGTTGCAACCACACACAAGTTGAACTGCTGTGAGGAAAAAACGAGTTAGTACATTTCAAACATGAAAAAGGTCATTTTAAAATCAACATGAAAAACCAAAATTCCAAAAGTATATAAAAAAAAGATGCTAACCGAAGAAAGAAAATGTATCATGCTCTGCAGCCACCTCCCGCCCTGTGGTGCAACAGATGTATCTTTCTCCAAAAATGTACTCAATGGGACCGTAATGTTGCAACCACACACAAGTTTACCTCTGTGAGGAAAAAACGAGTTAGTACATTTCAAACATGAAAAAGGTCATTTCAAAATCAACATGAGAAACCAAAATTCCAAAAGTATATAAAAAAAAGATGGTAACCGAAGAAAGAAAATGTATCGTGCTCTGCAGCCTCCTCCCGCCCTGTGGTGCAACAGATGTCCCTTTCTCCAAAAATGTACTCAATGGGACCGTAATGTTGCAACCACACACAAGTTTACCTCTGTGAGGAAAAAACGAGTTAGTACATTTCAAACATGAAAAAGGTCATTTCAAAATCAACATGAAAAACCAAAATTCCAAAAGTATATAAAAAAAAGATGGTAACCGAAGAAAGAAAATGTATCGTGCTCTGCAGCCTCCTCCCGCCCTGTGGTGCAACAGATGTCCCTTTCTCCAAAAATGTACTCAATGGGACCGTAATGTTGCAACCACACCCAAGTTGACCTGCTGTGACGAAAAAACGAGTTAGTACATTAAAAACATGAAAAAGGTCATTTTAAAATCACATTAAAAACCAAAATTCCAAAAGTATATAAAAAAAGGATGCTAACCGAAGGAAGAAAATGTATCGTGCTCTGCAGCCTCCTCCCGCCCTGTGGTGCAACAGATGTCCCTTTCTCCAAAAATGTACTCAATGGGACCGTAATGTTGCAACCACACACAAGTTGACCTGCTGTGAGGAAAAAACGAGTTAGTACATTTCAAACATGAAAAAGGTCATTTTAAAATCAACATGAAGAACCAAAATTCCAAAAGTATATAAAAAATAGATGCTAACCGAAGAAAGAAAATGTATCGTGCTCTGCACCCTCCACCCTCCCTGTGGTGCAAAAGATGTCCCTTTCTCCAAAAATGTACTCAATGGGACCATAATGTTGCAACCACACACAAGTTGACCTGCTGTGAGGAAAAAACGAGTTAGTACATTTCAAACATGAAAAAGGTCATTTTAAAATCAACATGAAAAACCAAAATTCCAAAAGTATATAAAAAAAAGATGCTAACCGAAGAAAGAAAATGTATCGTGCTCTGCAGCCTCCTCCCGCCCTGTGGTGCAACAGATGTCCCTTTCTCCAACAATGTACTCAATGGGACCGTAATGTTGCAACCACACACAAGTTGACCTGCTGTGAGGAAAAAGCGAGTTAGTACATTTCAAACATGAAAAAGGTCATTTTAAAATCAACATGAAAAACCAAAATTCCAAAAGTATATAAAAAAAAGATGCTAACCGAAGAAAGAAAATGTATCGTGCTCTGCAGCCTCCTCCCGCCCTGTGGTGCAAAAGATGTCCCTTTCTCAAAAATGTACTCAATGGGACCTTAATGTTGCAACCACACCCAAGTTGACCTGCTGTGAGGAAAAAACGAGTTAGTACATTTCAAACATGAAAAAGGTCATTTTAAAATCAACATGAAAAACCAAAATTCCAAAAGTATATAAAAAAAAGATGCTAACCGAAGAAAGAAAATGTATCGTGCTCTGCAGCCTCCTCCCGCCCTGTGGTGCAACAGATGTCCCTTTCTCCAAAAATGTACTCAATGGGACCGTAATGTTGCAACCACACACAAGTTGACCTGCTGTGAGGAAAAAACGAGTTAGTACATTTCAAACATGAAAAAGGTCATTTTAAAATCAACATGAAAAACCAAAATTCCAAAAGTATATAAAAAAAAGATGCTAACCGAAGAAAGAAAATGTATCGTGCTCTGCTGCCTCCTCCCGCCCTGTGGTGCAACAGATGTCCCTTTCTCCAAAAATGTACTCAATGGGACCGTAATGTTGCAACCACACACAAGTTGACCTGCTGTGAGGAAAAAACGAGTTAGTACATTTCAAACATGGAAAAGGTCATTTTAAAATCAACATGAAAAACCAAAATTCCAAAAGTATATAAAAAAAAGATGCTAACCGAAGAAAGAAAATGTATCGTGCTCTGCAGCCTCCTCCCGCCCTGTGGTGCAACAGATGTCCCTTTCTCCAACAATGTACTCAATGGGACCGTAATGTTGCAACCACACACAAGTTGACCTGCTGTGAGGAAAAAGCGAGTTAGTACATTTCAAACATGAAAAAGGTCATTTTAAAATCAACATGAAAAACCAAAATTCCAAAAGTATATAAAAAAAAGATGCTAACCGAAGAAAGAAAATGTATCGTGCTCTGCTGCCTCCTCCCGCCCTCTGGTGCAACAGATGTCCTTTTCTCCAAAAATGTACTCAATGGGACCGTAATGTTGCAACCACACACAAGTTGACCTGCTGTGAGGAAAAAACGAGTTAGTACATTTCAAACATGAAAAAGGTCTTTTTAAAATCGACATGAAAAACCAAAATTCCAAAAGTATATAAAAAAAAGATGCTAACCGAAGAAAGAAAATGTATCGTGCTCTGCAGCCTCCTCCCGCCCTGTGGTGCAACAGATGTCCCTTTCTCCAAAAATGTACTCAATGGGACTGTAATGTTGCAACCACACACAAGTTGACCTGCTGTGAGGAAAAAACGAGTTAGTACATTTCAAACATGAAAAAGGTCATTTTAAAATCAACATGAAAAACCAAAATTCCAAAAGTATATAAAAAAAAGATGCTAACCGAAGAAAGAAAATGTATCGTGCTCTGCAGCCTTCTCCCGCCCTGTGGTGCAACAGATGTCCCTTTCTCCAAAAATGTACTCAATGGGACCGTAATGTTGCAACCACACACAAGTTGACCTGCTGTGAGGAAAAAACGAGTTAGTACATTTCAAACATGGAAAAGGTCATTTTAAAATCAACATGAAAAACCAAAATTCCAAAAGTATATAAAAAAAAGATGCTAACCGAAGAAAGAAAATGTATCGTGCTCTGCTGCCTCCTCCCGCCCTGTGGTGCAACAGATGGCCTTTTCTCCAAAAATGTACTCAATGGGACCGTAATGTTGCAACCACACACAAGTTGACCTGCTGTGAGGAAAAAACGAGTTAGTACATTTCAAACATGAAAAAGGTCATTTTAAAATCGACATGAAAAACCAAAATTCCAAAAGTATATAAAAAAAAGATGCTAACCGAAGAAAGAAAATGTATCGTGCTCTGCAGCCTCCTCCCGCCCTGTGGTGCAACAGATGTCCCTTTCTCCAAAAATGTACTCAATGGGACCGTAATGTTGCAACCACACACAAGTTGACCTGCTGTGAGGAAAAAACGAGTTAGTACATTTCAAACATGAAAAAGGAAATTTTAAAATCGACATGAAAAACCAAAATTCCAAAAGTATATAAAAAAAAGATGCTAACCGAAGAAAGAAAATGTATCGTGCTCTGCAGCCTCCTCCCGCCCTGTGGTGCAACAGATGTCCCTTTCTCCAAAAATGTACTCAATGGGACCGTAATGTTGCAACCACACACAAGTTGACCTGCTGTGAGGAAAAAACGAGTTAGTACATTTCAAACATGAAAAAGGTCATTTTAAAATCAACATGAAAAACCAAAATTCCAAAAGTATATAAAAAAAAGATGCTAACCGAAGAAAGAAAATGTATCGTGCTCTGCTGCCTCCTCCCGCCCTGTGGTGCAACAGATGTCCTTTTCTCCAAAAATGTACTCAATGGGACCGTAATGTTGCAACCACACACAAGTTAACCTGCTGTGAGGAAAAAACGAGTTAGTACATTTCAAACATGAAAAAGGTCATTTTTAAATCAACATGAAAAACCAAAATTCCAAAAGTATATAAAAAAAAGATGCTGACCGAAGAAAGAAAATGTATCATGCTCTGCAGCCTCCTCCCGCCCTGTGGTGCAACAGATGTCCCTTTCTCCAAAAATGTACTCAATGGGACCGTAATGTTGCAACCACACACAAGTTGACCTGCTGTGAGGAAAAAACGAGTTAGTACATTTCAAACATGAAAAAGGTCATTTTAAAATCAACATGAAAAACCAAAATTCCAAAAGTATATAAAAAAAAGATGCTAACCGAAGAAAGAAAATGTATCGTGCTCTGCTGCCTCCTCCCGCCCTCTGGTGCAACAGATGTCCTTTTCTCCAAAAATGTACTCAATGGGACCGTAATGTTGCAACCACACACAAGTTGACCTGCTGTGAGGAAAAAACGAGTTAGTACATTTCAAACATGAAAAAGGTCTTTTTAAAATCGACATGAAAAACCAAAATTCCAAAAGTATATAAAAAAAAGATGCTAACCGAAGAAAGAAAATGTATCGTGCTCTGCAGCCTCCTCCCGCCCTGTGGTGCAACAGATGTCCCTTTCTCCAAAAATGTACTCAATGGGACTGTAATGTTGCAACCACACACAAGTTGACCTGCTGTGAGGAAAAAACGAGTTAGTACATTTCAAACATGAAAAAGGTCATTTTAAAATCAACATGAAAAACCAAAATTCCAAAAGTATATAAAAAAAAGATGCTAACCGAAGAAAGAAAATGTATCGTGCTCTGCTGCCTCCTCCCGCCCTGTGGTGCAACAGATGTCCTTTTCTCCAAAAATGTACTCAATGGGACTGTAATGTTGCAACCACACACAAGTTGACCTGCTGTGAGGAAAAAACGAGTTAGTACATTTCAAACATGAAAAAGGTCATTTTAAAATCAACATGAAAAACCAAAATTCCAAAAGTATATAAAAAAAAGATGCTAACCGAAGAAAGAAAATGTATCGTGCTCTGCTGCCTCCTCCCGCCCTGTGGTGCAACAGATGTCCTTTTCTCCAAAAATGTACTCAATGCGACCGTAATGTTGCAACCACACACAAGTTGACCTGCTGTGAGGAAAAAACGAGTTAGTACATTTCAAACATGAAAAAGGTCATTTTAAAATCAACATGAAAAACCAAAATTCCAAAAGTATATAAAAAAAAGATGCTAACCGAAGAAAGAAAATGTATCGTGCTCTGCAGCCTCCTCCCGCCCTGTGGTGCAACAGATGTCCCTTTCTCCAAAAATGTACTCAATGGGACCGTAATGTTGCAACCACACACAAGTTGACCTGCTGTGAGGAAAAAACGAGTTAGTACATTTCAAACATGAAAAAGGTCATTTTAAAATCGACATGAAAAACCAAAATTCCAAAAGTATATAAAACAAAGATGCTAACCGAAGAAAGAAAATGTATCGTGCTCTGCAGCCTCCTCCTGCCCTGTGGTGCAACAGATGTCCCTTTCTCCAAAAATGTACTCAATGGGACCGTAATGTTGCAACCACACACAAGTTGACCTGCTGTGAGGAAAAAACGAGTTAGTACATTTCAAACATGAAAAAGGTCATTTTACAATCAACATGAAAAACCAAGATTCCAAAAGTAAATAAAAAAAAGATGCTAACCGAAGAAATAAAATGTATCGTGCTCTGCAGCCTCCTCCCGCCCTGTGGTGCAACAGATGTCCCTTTCTCCAAAAATGTACTCAATGGGACCGTAATGTTGCAACCACACACAAGTTGACCTGCTGTGAGGAAAAAACGAGTTAGTACATTTCAAACATGAAAAAGGTCATTTTAAAATCAACATGAAAAACCAAAATTCCAAAAGTATATAAAAAAAAGATGCTAACCGAAGAAAGAAAATGTATCGTGCTCTGCAGCCTCCTCCCGCCCTGTGGTGCAACAGATGTTCCTTTCTCCAAAAATGTACTCAATGGGACCGTAATGTTGCAACCACACACAAGTTGACCTGCTGTGAGGAAAAAACGAGTTAGTACATTTCAAACATGAAAAAGGTCATTTTAAAATCAACATGAAAACCCAAAATTCCAAAAGTATATAAAAAAAAGATGCTAACCGAAGAAAGAAAATGTATCGTGCTCTGCAGCCTCCTCCTGCCCTGTGGTGCAACAGATGTCCCTTTCTCCAAAAATGTACTCAATGGGACCGTAATGTTGCAACCACACACAAGTTGACCTGCTGTGAGGAAAAAACGAGTTAGTACATTTCAAACATGAAAAAGGTCATTTTACAATCAACATGAAAAACCAAGATTCCAAAAGTAAATAAAAAAAAGATGAAAACCGAAAAAATAAAATGTATCGTGCTCTGCAGCCTCCTCCCGCCCTGTGGTGCAACAGATGTCCCTTTCTCCAAAAATGTACTCAATGGGACCGTAATGTTGCAACCACACACAAGTTGACCTGCTGTGAGGAAAAAACGAGTTAGTACATTTCAAACATGAAAAAGGTCATTTTAAAATCAACATGAAAAACCAAAATTCCAAAAGTATATAAAAAAAAGATGCTAACCGAAGAAAGAAAATGTATCGTGCTCTGCAGCCTCCTCCCGCCCTGTGGTGCAACAGATGTCCCTTTCTCCAAAAATGTACTCAATGGGACCGTAATGTTGCAACCACACACAAGTTGACCTGCTGTGAGGAAAAAACGAGTTAGTACATTTCAAACATGAAAAAGGTCATTTTAAAATCAACATGAAAAACCAAAATTCCAAAAGTATATAAAAAAAAGATGCTAACCGAAGAAAGAAAATGTATCGTGCTCTGCAGCCTCCCCCCGCACTGTGGTGCAACAGATGTCCCTTTCTCCAAAAATGTACTCAATGGGACCGTAATGTTACAACCACACACAAGTTGACCCTCTGTGAGGAAAAAACGAGTTAGTACATTTCAAACATGAAAAAGGTCATTTTAAAATCAACATGAAAAACCAAAATTCCAAAAGTATATAAAAAAAAGATGCTAACTGAAGAAAGAAAATGTATCGTGCTCTGCAGCCTCCTCCCGCCCTGTGGTGCAACAGATGTCCCTTTCTCCAAAAATGTACTCAATGGGACCGTAATGTTGCAACCACACACAAGTTGACCTGCTGTGAGGAAAAAACGAGTTAGTACATTTCAAACATGAAAAAGGTCATTTTTAAATCAACATGAAAAACCAAAATTCCGAAAGTATATAAAAAAAAGATGCTAACCGAAGAAAGAAAATGTATCGTGCTCTGCAGCCTCCTCCCGCCCTGTGGTGCAACAGATGTTCCTTTCTCCAAAAATGTACTCAATGGGACCGTAATGTTGCAACCACACACAAGTTGACCTGCTGTGAGGAAAAAACGAGTTAGTACATTTCAAACATGAAAAAGGTCATTTTAAAATCAACATGAAAAACCAAAATTCCAAAAGTATATAAAAAAAAGATGCTAACCGAAGAAAGAAAATGTATCGTGCTCTGCAGCCTCCGCCCGCCCTGTGGTGCAACAGATGTCCCTTTCTCCAAAAATGTACTCAATGGGACCGTAATGTTGCAACCACACACAAGTTGACCTGCTGTGAGGAAAAAACGAGTTAGTACATTTCAAACATGAAAAAGGAAATTTTAAAATCGACATGAAAAACCAAAATTCCAAAAGTATATAAAAAAAAGATGCTAACTGAAGAAAGAAAATGCATCATGCTCTACAGCCTCCTCCCGCCCTGTGGTGCAACAGATGTCCCTTTCTCCAAAAATGTACTCAATGGGACCGTAATGTTGCAACCACACACAAGTTGACCTGCTGTGAGGAAAAAACGAGTTAGTACATTTCAAACATGAAAAAAGTCATTTTAAAATCAACATGAAAAACCTAAATTCCAAAAGTATATAAAAAAAAGACGCTAACCGAAGAAAGAAAATGTATCGTGCTCTGCAGCCTCCTCCCGCCCTGTGGTGCAACAGATGTTCCTTTCTCCAAAAATGTACTCAATGGGACCGTAATGTTGCAACCACACACAAGTTGACCTGCTGTGAGGAAAAAACGAGTTAGTACATTTCAAACATGAAAAAGGTCATTTTAAAATCAACATGAAAAACCAAAATTCCAAAAGTATATAAAAAAAGGATGCTAACCGAAGAAAGAAAATGTATCGTGCTCGGCAGCCTCCTCCCGCCCTGTGGTGCAACGGATGTCCCTTTCTCCAAAAATGTACTCAATGGGACCGTAATGTTGCAACCACACACAAGTTGACCTGCTGTGAGGAATAAACGAGTTAGTACATTTCAAACATGAAAAAGGTCATTTTAAAATCAACATGAAAACCCAAAATTCCAAAAGTATATAAAAAAAAGATGCTAACCGAAGAAAGAAAATGTATCGTGCTCTGCAGCCTCCTCCCGCCCTGTGGTGCAACAGATGTCCCTTTCTCCAAAAATGTACTCAATGGGACCGTAATGTTACAACCACAGACAAGTTGACCTGCTGTGAGGAAAAAGCGAGTTAGTACATTTCAAACATGAAAAAGGTCATTTTAAAATCAACATGCAAAACCAAAATTCCAAAAGTATATAAAAAAAAGATGCTAACCGAAGAAAGAAAATGTATCGTGCTCTGCTGCCTCCTCCCGCCCTGTGGTGCAACAGATGTTCCTTTCTACAAAAATGTACTCAATGGGACCGTAATGTTGCAACCACACACAAGTTGACCTGCTGTGAGGAAAAAACGAGTTAGTACATTTCAAACATGAAAAAGGTCGTTTTAAAATCAACATGAAAAACCAAAATTCCAAAAGTATATAAAAAAAAGATGCTAACCGAAGAAAGAAAATGTATCGTGCTCTGCAGCCTCCTCCCGCCCTGTGGTGCAACAGATGTCCCTTTCTCCAAAAATGTACTCAATGGGACCGTAATGTTGCAACCACACACAAGTTGACCTGCTGTGAGGAAAAAGCGAGTTAGTACATTTCAAACATGAAAAAGGTCATTTTAAAATCAACATGAAAAACCAAAATTCCAAAAGTATATAAAAAAAAGATGCTAACCGAAGAAAGAAAATGTATCGTGCTCTGCAGCCTCCTCCCGCCCTGTGGTGCAACAGATGTCCCTTTCTCCAAAAATGTACTCAATGGGACCGTAATGTTGCAACCACACACAAGTTGACCTGCTGTGAGGAAAAAACGAGTTAGTACATTTCAAACATGAAAAAGGTCATTTTAAAATCAACATGAAAAACCAAAATTCCAAAAGTATATAAAAAAAAGATGCTAACCGAAGAAAGAAAATGTATCGTGCTCTGCAGCCTCCTCCCGCCCTGTGGTGCAACAGATGTCCCTTTCTCCAAAAATGTACTCAATGGGACCGTAATGTTGCAACCACACACAAGTTGACCTGCTGTGAGGAAAAAACGAGTTAGTACATTTCAAACATGAAAAAGGTCATTTTAAAATCAACATGAAAAACCAAAATTCCAAAAGTATACAAAAAAAAGATGCTAACCGAAGAAAGAAAATGTATCGTGCTCTGCAGCCTCCTCCCGCCCTGTGGTGCAACAGATGTCCCTTTCTCCAAAAATGTACTCAATGGGACCGTAATGTTGCAACCACACACAAGTTGACCTGCTGTGAGGAAAAAACGAGTTAGTACATTTCAAACATGAAAAAGGTCATTTTAAAATCAACATGAAAAACCAAAATTCCAAAAGTATATAAAAAAAAGATGCTAACCAAAGAAAGAAAATGTATCGTGCTCTGCAGCCTCCTCCCGCCCTGTGGTGCAACAGATGCCCCTTTCTCCAAAAATTTACTCAATGGGACCGTAATGTTGCAACCACACACAAGTTGACCTGCTGTGAGGAAAAAACGAGTTAGTACATTACAAACATGAAAAAGGTCATTTTAAAATCAACATGAAAAACCAAAATTCCAAAAGTATATAAAAAAAAGATGCTAACCGAAGAAAGAAAATGTATCGTGCTCTGCAGCCTCCTCCCGCCCTGTGGTGCAACAGAT
Organism: Schistocerca americana; assembly: GCF_021461395.2. Lineage (NCBI taxonomy): Eukaryota > Metazoa > Arthropoda > Insecta > Orthoptera > Acrididae > Schistocerca > Schistocerca americana. Next base: position 62,163,537 of record NC_060129.1, read on the forward strand.
GTCCCTTTCTCCAAAAATGTACTCAATGGGACTGTAATGTTGCAACCACACACAAGTTGACCTGCTGTGAGGAAAAAACGAGTTAGTACATTTCAAACATGAAAAATGTCATTTTAAAATCAACATGAAAAACCAAAATTCCAAAAGTATATAAAAAAAAGATGCTAACCGAAGAAAGAAAAAGTATCGTGCTCTGCAGCCTCCTCCCGCCCTGTGGTGCAACAGCTGTCCTTTTCTCCAAAAATGTACTCAATGGGACCGTAACGTTGCAACCACACACAAGTTGACCTGCTGTGAGGAAAAAACGAGTTAGTACATTTCAAACATGAAAAAGGTCATTTTAAAATCAACATGAAAAACCAAAATTCCAAAAGTATATAAAAAAAAGATGCTAACCGAAGAAAGAAAATGTATCGTGCTCTGCAGCCTCCTCCCGCCCTGTGGTGCAACAGATGTCCCTTTCTCCAAAAATGTACTCAATGGGACCGTAATGTTGCAACCACACACAAGTTGACCTGCTGTGAGGAAAAAACGAGTTAGTACATTTCAAACACGAAAAAGGTCATTTTAAAATCAACATGAAAAACCAAAATTCCAAAAGTATATAAAAAAAAGATGCTAACCGAAGAAAGAAAAAGTATCGTGCTCCGCAGCCTCCTCCCGCCCTGTGGTGCAACAGATGTTCCTTTCTCCAAAAATGTACTCGATGGGGCCGTAATGTTGCAACCACACACAAGTTGACCTGCTGTGAGGAAAAAACGAGTTAGTACATTTCAAACATGAAAAAGGTCATTTTAAAATCAACATGAAAAACCAAAATTCCAAAAGTATATAAAAAAAAGATGCTAACCGAAGAAAGAAAATGTATCGTGCTCTGCAGCCTCCTCCCGCCCTGTGGTGCAACAGATGTCCCTTTCTCCAAAAATGTACTCAATGGGACCGTAATGTTAAAACCACACACAAGTTGACCTGCTGTGAGGAAAAAACGAGTTAGTACATTTCAAACATGAAAAAGGTCATTTTAAAATCAACATGAAAAACCAAAATTCCAAAAGTATATAAAAAAAAGATGCTAACCGAAGAAAGAAAAAGTATCGTGCTCTGCAGCCTCCTCCCGCCCTGTGGTGCAACAGCTGTCCTTTTCTCCAAAAATGTACTCAATGGGACCGTAACGTTGCAACCACACACAAGTTGACCTGCTGTGAGGAAAAAACGAGTTAGTACATTTCAAACATGAAAAAGGTCATTTTAAAATCAACATGAAAAACCAAAATTCCAAAAGTATATAAAAAAAAGATGCTAACCGAAGAAAGAAAATGTATCGTGCTCTGCAGCCTCCTCCCGCCCTGTGGTGCAACAGATGTCCCTTTCTCCAAAAATGTACTCAATGGGACCGTAATGTTGCAACCACACACAAGTTGACCTGCTGTGAGGAAAAAACGAGTTAGTACATTTCAAACACGAAAAAGGTCATTTTAAAATCAACATGAAAAACCAAAATTCCAAAAGTATATAAAAAAAAGATGCTAACCGAAGAAAGAAAAAGTATCGTGCTCCGCAGCCTCCTCCCGCCCTGTGGTGCAACAGATGTTCCTTTCTCCAAAAATGTACTCGATGGGGCCGTAATGTTGCAACCACACACAAGTTGACCTGCTGTGAGGAAAAAACGAGTTAGTACATTTCAAACATGAAAAAGGTCATTTTAAAATCAACATGAAAAACCAAAATTCCAAAAGTATATAAAAAAAAGATGCTAACCGAAGAAAGAAAATGTATCGTGCTCTGCAGCCTCCTCCCGCCCTGTGGTGCAACAGATGTCCCTTTCTCCAAAAATGTACTCAATGGGACCGTAATGTTAAAACCACACACAAGTTGACCTGCTGTGAGGAAAAAACGAGTTAGTACATTTCAAACATGAAAAAGGTCATTTTAAAATCAACATGAAAAACCAAAATTCCAAAAGTATATAAAAAAAAGATGCTAACTGAAGAAAGAAAATGTATCGTGCTCTGCAGCCTCCTCCCGCCCTGTGGTGCAACAGATGTCCCTTTCTCCAAAAATGTACTCAATGGGACACTAATGTTGCAACCACACAGAAGTTGACCTGCTGTGAGGAAAAAACGGGTTAGTACATTTCAAACATGAAAAAGGTCATTTTAAAATCAACATGAAAAACCAAAATTCCAAAAGTATATAAAAAAAAGATGCTAACCGAAGAAAGAAAATGTATCGTGCTCTGCAGCCTCCTCCCGCCCTGTGGTGCAACAGATGTCCCTTTCTCCAAAAATGTACTCAATGGGACCGTAATGTTAAAACCACACACAAGTTGACCTGCTGTGAGGAAAAAACGAGTTAGTACATTTCAAACATGAAAAAGGTCATTTTTAAATCAACATGAAAAACCAAAATTCCAAAAGTATATAAAAAAAAGATGCTAACTGAAGAAAGAAAATGTATCGTGCTCTGCAGCCTCCTCCCGCCCTGTGGTGCAACAGATGTCCCTTTCTCCAAAAATGTACTCAATGGGACACTAATGTTGCAACCACACAGAAATTGACCTGCTGTGAGGAAAAAACGGGTTAGTACATTTCAAACATGAAAAAGGTCATTTTAAAATCAACATGAAAAACCAAAATTCCAAAAGTATATAAAAAAAAGATGCTAACCGAAGAAAGAAAAAGTATCGTGCTCCGCAGCCTCCTCCCGCCCTGTGGTGCAACAGATGTTCCTTTCTCCAAAAATGTACTCAATGGGGCCGTAATGTTGCAACCACACACAAGTTGACCTGCTGTGAGGAAAAAACGAGTTAGTACATTTCAAACATGAAAAAGGTCATTTTAAAATCAACATGAAAAACCAAAATTCCAAAAGTATATAAAAAAAAGATGCTAACCGAAGAAAGAAAATGTATCGTGCTCTGCAGCCTCCTCCCGCCCTGTGGTGCAACAGATGTCCCTTTCTCCAAAAATGTACTCAATGGGACCGTAATGTTAAAACCACACACAAGTTGACCTGCTGTGAGGAAAAAACGAGTTAGTACATTTCAAACATGAAAAAGGTCATTTTTAAATCAACATGAAAAACCAAAATTCCAAAAGTATATAAAAAAAAGATGCTAACTGAAGAAAGAAAATGTATCGTGCTCTGCAGCCTCCTCCCGCCCTGTGGTGCAACAGATGTCCCTTTCTCCAAAAATGTACTCAATGGGACACTAATGTTGCAACCACACAGAAGTTGACCTGCTGTGAGGAAAAAACGGGTTAGTACATTTCAAACATGAAAAAGGTCATTTTAAAATCAACATGAAAAACCAAAATTCCAAAAGTATATAAAAAAAGGATGCTAACCGAAGAAAGAAAATGTATCGTGCTCTGCAGCCTCCTCCCGCCCTGTGGTGCAACAGATGTCCCTTTCTCCAAAAATGTACTCAATGGGACCGTAATGTTGCAACCACACACAAGTTGACCTGCTGTGAGGAAAAAACGAGTTAGTAAATTTCAAACATGAAGAAGGTCATTTTAAAATCAACATGAAAAACCAAAATTCCAAAAGTATATAAAAAGAGATGCTAACCGAAGAAAGAAAATGTATCGTGCTCTGCAGCCTCCTCCCGCCCTGTGGTGCAACAGATGTCCCTTTCTCCAAAAATGTACTCAATGGGACCGTAATGTTGCAACCACACACAAGTTGACCTGCTGTGAGGAAAAAACGAGTTAGTACATTTCAAACATGAAAAAGGTCATTTTAAAATCAACATGAAAAACCAAAATTCCAAAAGTATGAAACACAAAAAGATGCTAACCGAAGAAAGAGAAACTATCCTGCTCTACACCCTCCACCCGCCCTGTGGTGCAACAGATGTCCCTTTCTCCAAAAATGTACTCAATGGGACCATAATGTTGCAACCACACACAAGTTGACCTGCTGTGAGGAAAAAACGAGTTGTACATTTCAAACATGAAAAAGGTCATTTTAAAATCAACATGAAAAACCAAAATTCCAAAAGTATGATACACAAAAACTGCTAACCGAAGAAAGAAAAACTATCGTGCTCTGCACCCTCCTCCCGCCCTGTGGTGCAACAGATGTCCCTTTCTCTAAAAATGTACTCATTGGGACCATAATGTTGCAACCACACACAAGTTGACCTGCTGTGAGGAGAAAACGAGTTAGTACATTTGAAACATGAAGAAGGTCATTTTAAAATCAACATGAAAAACCAAAATTCCAAAAGTATGAAACACAAAAAGATGCTAACCGAAGAAAGAAAAACTATCGTGCTCTGCACCCTCCTCCCGCCCTGTGGTGCAACAGATGTCCCTTTCTCCAAAAATGTACTCAATGGGACCATAATGTTGCAACCACACACAAGTTGACCTGCTGTGAGGAAAAAACGAGTTAGTACATTTCAAACATGAAAAAGGTCATTTTAAAATCAACATGAAAAACCAAAATTCCAAAAGTATATAAAAAAAAGATGCTAACCGAAGAAAGAAAATGTATCGTGCTCTGCAGCCTCCTCCCGCCCTGTGGTGCAACAGATGTCCCTTTCTCCAAAAATGTACTCAATGGGACCATAATGTTGCAACCACACACAAGTTGACCTGCTGTGAGGAAAAAACGAGTTAGTACATTTCAAACATGAAAAAGGTCATTTTAAAATCAACATGCAAAACCAAAATTCCAAAAGTATATAAAAAAAAGATGCTAACCGAAGAAAGAAAATGTATCGTGCTCTGCAGCCTCCTCCCGCCCTGTGGTGCAACAGATGTCCCTTTCTCCAAAAATGTACTCAATGGGACCGTAATGTTGCAACCACACACAAGTTGACCTGCTGTGAGGAAAAAACGAGCTAGTACATTTCAAACATGAAAAAGGTCATTTTAAAATCAACATGCAAAACCAAAATTCCAAAAGTATATAAAAAAAAGATGCTAACCGAAGAAAGAAAATGTATCGTGCTCTGCGGCCTCCTCCCGCCCTGTGGTGCAACAGATGTCCCTTTCTCCAAAAATGTACTCAATGGGACCGTAATGTTGCAACCACACACAAGTTGACCTGCTGTGAGGAAAAAACGAGTTAGTACATTTCAAACATGAAAAAGGTCATTTTAAAATCAACATGAAAAACCAAAATTCCAAAAGTATACAAAAAAAAGGTGCTAACCGAAGAAAGAAAATGTATCGTGCTCTGCAGCCTCCTCCCGCCCTGTGGTGCAACAGATGTCCCTTTCTCCAAAAATGTACTCAACGGGACCGTAATGTTGCAACCACACACAAGTTGACCTGCTGTGAGGAAAAAACAAGTTAGTACATTTCAAACATGAAAAAGGTCATTTTAAAATCAACATGCAAAACCAAAATTCCAAAAGTATATAAAAAAAAGATGCTAACCGAAGAAAGAAAATGTATCGTGCTCTGCAGCCTCCTCCCGCCCTGTGGTGCAACAGATGTCAATTTCTCCAAAAATGTACTCAATGGGACCGTAATGTTGCAACCACACACAAGTTGACCTGCTGTGAGGAAAAAACGAGTTAGTACATTACAAACATGAAAAAGGTCATTTTAAAATCAACATGAAAAACCAAAATTCCAAAAGTATATAAAAAAAATATGCTAACCGAAGAAAGAAAATGTATCGTGGCCTGCAGCCTCCTCCCGCCCTGTGGTGCAACAGATGTCCCTTTCTCCAAAAATGTACTCAATGGGACCGTAATGTTGCAACCACACACAAGTTGACCTGCTGTGAGGAAAAAACGAGTTAGTACATTTCAAACATGAAAAATGTCATTTTAAAATCAACATGAAAAACCAAAATTCCAAAAGTATATAAAAAAAAGATGCTAACCGAAGAAAGAAAAAGTATCGTGCTCTGCAGCCTCCTCCCGCCCTGTGGTGCAACAGCTGTCCTTTTCTCCAAAAATGTACTCAATGGGACCGTAACGTTGCAACCACACACAAGTTGACCTGCTGTGAGGAAAAAACGAGTTAGTACATTTCAAACATGAAAAAGGTCATTTTAAAATCAACATGAAAAACCAAAATTCCAAAAGTATATAAAAAAAAGATGCTAACCGAAGAAAGAAAATGTATCGTGCTCTGCAGCCTCCTCCCGCCCTGTGGTGCAACAGATGTCCCTTTCTCCAAAAATGTACTCAATGGGACCGTAATGTTGCAACCACACACAAGTTGACCTGCTGTGAGGAAAAAACGAGTTAGTACATTTCAAACACGAAAAAGGTCATTTTAAAATCAACATGAAAAACCAAAATTCCAAAAGTATATAAAAAAAAGATGCTAACCGAAGAAAGAAAAAGTATCGTGCTCCGCAGCCTCCTCCCGCCCTGTGGTGCAACAGATGTTCCTTTCTCCAAAAATGTACTCGATGGGGCCGTAATGTTGCAACCACACACAAGTTGACCTGCTGTGAGGAAAAAACGAGTTAGTACATTTCAAACATGAAAAAGGTCATTTTAAAATCAACATGAAAAACCAAAATTCCAAAAGTATATAAAAAAAAGATGCTAACCGAAGAAAGAAAATGTATCGTGCTCTGCAGCCTCCTCCCGCCCTGTGGTGCAACAGATGTCCCTTTCTCCAAAAATGTACTCAATGGGACCGTAATGTTAAAACCACACACAAGTTGACCTGCTGTGAGGAAAAAACGAGTTAGTACATTTCAAACATGAAAAAGGTCATTTTTAAATCAACATGAAAAACCAAAATTCCAAAAGTATATAAAAAAAAGATGCTAACTGAAGAAAGAAAATGTATCGTGCTCTGCAGCCTCCTCCCGCCCTGTGGTGCAACAGATGTCCCTTTCTCCAAAAATGTACTCAATGGGACACTAATGTTGCAACCACACAGAAGTTGACCTGCTGTGAGGAAAAAACGGGTTAGTACATTTCAAACATGAAAAAGGTCATTTTAAAATCAACATGAAAAACCAAAATTCCAAAAGTATATAAAAAAAAGATGCTAACCGAAGAAAGAAAATGTATCGTGCTCTGCAGCCTCCTCCCGCCCTGTGGTGCAACAGATGTCCCTTTCTCCAAAAATGTACTCAATGGGACCGTAATGTTAAAACCACACACAAGTTGACCTGCTGTGAGGAAAAAACGAGTTAGTACATTTCAAACATGAAAAAGGTCATTTTTAAATCAACATGAAAAACCAAAATTCCAAAAGTATATAAAAAAAAGATGCTAACTGAAGAAAGAAAATGTATCGTGCTCTGCAGCCTCCTCCCGCCCTGTGGTGCAACAGATGTCCCTTTCTCCAAAAATGTACTCAATGGGACACTAATGTTGCAACCACACAGAAGTTGACCTGCTGTGAGGAAAAAACGGGTTAGTACATTTCAAACATGAAAAAGGTCATTTTAAAATCAACATGAAAAACCAAAATTCCAAAAGTATATAAAAAAAAGATGCTAACCGAAGAAAGAAAAAGTATCGTGCTCCGCAGCCTCCTCCCGCCCTGTGGTGCAACAGATGTTCCTTTCTCCAAAAATGTACTCAATGGGGCCGTAATGTTGCAACCACACACAAGTTGACCTGCTGTGAGGAAAAAACGAGTTAGTACATTTCAAACATGAAAAAGGTCATTTTAAAATCAACATGAAAAACCAAAATTCCAAAAGTATATAAAAAAAAGATGCTAACCGAAGAAAGAAAATGTATCGTGCTCTGCAGCCTCCTCCCGCCCTGTGGTGCAACAGATGTCCCTTTCTCCAAAAATGTACTCAATGGGACCGTAATGTTAAAACCACACACAAGTTGACCTGCTGTGAGGAAAAAACGAGTTAGTACATTTCAAACATGAAAAAGGTCATTTTTAAATCAACATGAAAAACCAAAATTCCAAAAGTATATAAAAAAAAGATGCTAACTGAAGAAAGAAAATGTATCGTGCTCTGCAGCCTCCTCCCGCCCTGTGGTGCAACAGATGTCCCTTTCTCCAAAAATGTACTCAATGGGACCGTAATGTTGCAACCACACACAAGTTGACCTGCTGTGAGGAAAAAACGAGTTAGTAAATTTCAAACATGAAGAAGGTCATTTTAAAATCAACATGAAAAACCAAAATTCCAAAAGTATATAAAAAGAGATGCTAACCGAAGAAAGAAAATGTATCGTGCTCTGCAGCCTCCTCCCGCCCTGTGGTGCAACAGATGTCCCTTTCTCCAAAAATGTACTCAATGGGACCGTAATGTTGCAACCACACACAAGTTGACCTGCTGTGAGGAAAAAACGAGTTAGTACATTTCAAACATGAAAAAGGTCATTTTAAAATCAACATGAAAAACCAAAATTCCAAAAGTATGAAACACAAAAAGATGCTAACCGAAGAAAGAGAAACTATCGTGCTCTACACCCTCCACCCGCCCTGTGGTGCAACAGATGTCCCTTTCTCCAAAAATGTACTCAATGGGACCATAATGTTGCAACCACACACAAGTTGACCTGCTGTGAGGAAAAAACGAGTTGTACATTTCAAACATGAAAAAGGTCATTTTAAAATCAACATGAAAAACCAAAATTCCAAAAGTATGATACACAAAAACTGCTAACCGAAGAAAGAAAAACTATCGTGCTCTGCACCCTCCTCCCGCCCTGTGGTGCAACAGATGTCCCTTTCTCTAAAAATGTACTCATTGGGACCATAATGTTGCAACCACACACAAGTTGACCTGCTGTGAGGAGAAAACGAGTTAGTACATTTGAAACATGAAGAAGGTCATTTTAAAATCAACATGAAAAACCAAAATTCCAAAAGTATGAAACACAAAAAGATGCTAACCGAAGAAAGAAAAACTATCGTGCTCTGCACCCTCCTCCCGCCCTGTGGTGCAACAGATGTCCCTTTCTCCAAAAATGTACTCAATGGGACCATAATGTTGCAACCACACACAAGTTGACCTGCTGTGAGGAAAAAACGAGTTAGTACATTTCAAACATGAAAAAGGTCATTTTAAAATCAACATGAAAAACCAAAATTCCAAAAGTATATAAAAAAAAGATGCTAACCGAAGAAAGAAAATGTATCGTGCTCTGCAGCCTCCTCCCGCCCTGTGGTGCAACAGATGTCCCTTTCTCCAAAAATGTACTCAATGGGACCATAATGTTGCAACCACACACAAGTTGACCTGCTGTGAGGAAAAAACGAGTTAGTACATTTCAAACATGAAAAAGGTCATTTTAAAATCAACATGCAAAACCAAAATTCCAAAAGTATATAAAAAAAAGATGCTAACCGAAGAAAGAAAATGTATCGTGCTCTGCAGCCTCCTCCCGCCCTGTGGTGCAACAGATGTCCCTTTCTCCAAAAATGTACTCAATGGGACCGTAATGTTGCAACCACACACAAGTTGACCTGCTGTGAGGAAAAAACGAGCTAGTACATTTCAAACATGAAAAAGGTCATTTTAAAATCAACATGCAAAACCAAAATTCCAAAAGTATATAAAAAAAAGATGCTAACCGAAGAAAGAAAATGTATCGTGCTCTGCGGCCTCCTCCCGCCCTGTGGTGCAACAGATGTCCCTTTCTCCAAAAATGTACTCAATGGGACCGTAATGTTGCAACCACACACAAGTTGACCTGCTGTGAGGAAAAAACGAGTTAGTACATTTCAAACATGAAAAAGGTCATTTTAAAATCAACATGAAAAACCAAAATTCCAAAAGTATACAAAAAAAAGGTGCTAACCGAAGAAAGAAAATGTATCGTGCTCTGCAGCCTCCTCCCGCCCTGTGGTGCAACAGATGTCCCTTTCTCCAAAAATGTACTCAACGGGACCGTAATGTTGCAACCACACACAAGTTGACCTGCTGTGAGGAAAAAACAAGTTAGTACATTTCAAACATGAAAAAGGTCATTTTAAAATCAACATGCAAAACCAAAATTCCAAAAGTATATAAAAAAAAGATGCTAACCGAAGAAAGAAAATGTATCGTGCTCTGCAGCCTCCTCCCGCCCTGTGGTGCAACAGATGTCAATTTCTCCAAAAATGTACTCAATGGGACCGTAATGTTGCAACCACACACAAGTTGACCTGCTGTGAGGAAAAAACGAGTTAGTACATTTCAAACATGAAAAAGGTCATTTCAAAATCAACATGAAAAACCAAAATTCCAAAAGTATATAAAAAAAAGATGCTAACCGAAGAGAAAAATGTATCGTGCTCTGCAGCCTCCTTCCGCCCTGTGGTGCAACAGATGTCCCTTTCTCCAAAAATGTATTCCATGGGACCGTAATGTTGCAAACACACACAAGTTGAACTGCTGTGAGGAAAAAACGAGTTAGTACATTTCAAACATGAAAAAGGTCATTATAAAATCAACACGAAAAACCAAAATTCCAAAAGTATATAAAAAAAAGATGCTAACCGAAGAAAGAAAATGTATCGTGCTCTGCAGCCTCCTCCCGCCCTGTGGTGCAACAGATGTCCCTTTCTCCAAAAATGTACTCAATGGGACCGTAATGTTGCAACCACACCCAAGTTGACCTGCTGTGAGGAAAAAACGAGTTCGTACATTTCAAACATGAAAAAGGTCATTTTCAAATCAACATGAAAAACCAAAATTCCAAAAGTATATAAAAAAAAGATGCTAACGGAAGAAAGAAAATGTATCGTGCTCTGCAGCCTCCTCCCGCCCTGTGGTGCAACAGATGTCCCTTTCTCCAAAAATGTACTCAATGGGACCGTAATGTTGCAACCACACACAAGTTGACCTGCTGTGAGGAAAAAACGAGTTAGTACATTTCAAACATGAAAAAGGTCATTTTAAAATCAACATGCAAAACCAAAATTCCAAAAGTATATAAAAAAAAGATGCTAACCGAAGAAAGAAAATGTATCGTGCTCTGCAGCCTCCTCCCGCCCTGTGGTGCAACAGATGTCCCTTTCTCCAAAAATGTACTCAATGGGACCATAATGTTGCAACCACACACAAGTTGACCTGCTGTGAGGAAAAAACGAGTTAGTACATTTCAAACATGAAAAAGGTCATTTTAAAATCGACATGAAAAACCAAAATTCCAAAAGTATATAAAAAAAAGATGCTAACCGAAGAAAGAAAATGTATCGTGCTCTGCAGCCTCCTCCCGCCCTGTGGTGCAACAGATGTCCCTTTCTCCAAAAATGTACTCAATGGGACCGTAATGTTGCAACCACACACAAGTTGACCTGCTGTGAGGAAAAAACGAGTTAGTACATTTCAAACATGAAAAAGGTCATTTTAAAATCAACATGAAAAACCAAAATTCCAAAAGTATATAAAAAAAAGATGCTAACCGAAGAAAGAAAATGTATCGTGCTTCGCACCCTCCTCCCGCCCTGCGGTGCAACAGATGTCCCTTTCTCCAAAAATGTACTCAATGGGACCGTAATGTTGCAACCACACACAAGTTGACCTGCTGTGTGGAAAAAACGAGTTAGTACATTTCAAACATGAAAAAGGTCATTTTAAAATCAACATGAAAAACCAAAATTCCAAAAGTATATAAAAAAAAGATGCTAACCGAAGAAAGAAATTGTATCGTGCTTCGCACCCTCCTCCCGCCCTGCGGTGCAACAGATGTCCCTTTCTCCAAAAATGTACTCAATGGGACCGTAATGTTGCAACCACACACAAGTTAACCTGCTGTGAGGAAAAAACGAGTTAGTACATTTCAAACATGAAAAAGGTCATTTTAAAATCAACATGAAAAGCCAAAATTCCAAAAGAGTATAAAAAAAAGATGATATCCGAAGAAAGAAAATGTATCGTGCTCTGCAGCCTCCTCCCGCCCTGTGGTGCAAAAGGTGTCCCTTTCTCCAAAAATGTACTCATTGGGACCATAATGTTGCAACCACACACAAGTTGACCTGCTGTGAGGAAAAAACGAGTTAGTACATTTCAAACATGAAAAAGGTCATTTTAAAATCAACATGAAAAACCAGAATTCCAAAAGTATATAAAAAAAAGTTGCAAACCGAAGGAAGAAAATGTATCGTGCTCTGCAGCCTCCTCCCGCCCTGTGGTGCAACAGATGTCCCTTTCTCCAAAAATGTACTCCATGGGACCGTAATGTTGCAAACACACACAAGTTGAACTGCTGTGAGGAAAAAACGAGTTAGTACATTTCAAACATGAAAAAGGTCATTATAAAATCAACACGAAAAACCAAAATTCCAAAAGTATATAAAAAAAAGATGCTAACCGAAGAAAGAAAATGTATCGTGCTCTGCAGCCTCCTCCCGCCCTGTGGTGCAACAGATGCCCCTTTCTCCAAAAATGTACTCAATGGGACCGTAATGTTGCAACCACACACAAGTTGACCTGCTGTGAGGAAAAAACGAGTTAGTACATTTCAAAAATGAAGAAGGTCATTTTAAAATGAACATGAAAAACCAAAATTCCAAAAGTATATAAAAAAAGGATGCTAACCGAAGAAAGAAAATGTATCGTGCTCTGCAGCCTCCTCCCGCCCTGTGGTGCAACAGATGTCCCTTTCTCCAAAAATGTACTCAATGGGACCGTAATGTTGCAACCACACACAAGTTGACCTGCTGTGAGGAAAAAACGAGTTAGTAAATTTCAAACATGAAGAAGGTCATTTTAAAATCAACATGAAAAACCAAAATTCCAAAAGTATATAAAAAGAGATGCTAACCGAAGAAAGAAAATGTATCGTGCTCTGCAGCCTCCTCCCGCCCTGTGGTGCAACAGATGTCCCTTTCTCCAAAAATGTACTCAATGGGACCGTAATGTTGCAACCACACACAAGTTGACCTGCTGTGAGGAAAAAACGAGTTAGTACATTTCAAACATGAAAAAGGTCATTTTAAAATCAACATGAAAAACCAAAATTCCAAAAGTATGAAACACAAAAAGATGCTAACCGAAGAAAGAGAAACTATCGTGCTCTACACCCTCCACCCGCCCTGTGGTGCAACAGATGTCCCTTTCTCCAAAAATGTACTCAATGGGACCATAATGTTGCAACCACACACAAGTTGACCTGCTGTGAGGAAAAAACGAGTTGTACATTTCAAACATGAAAAAGGTCATTTTAAAATCAACATGAAAAACCAAAATTCCAAAAGTATGATACACAAAAACTGCTAACCGAAGAAAGAAAAACTATCGTGCTGTGCACCCTCCTCCCGCCCTGTGGTGCAACAGATGTCCCTTTCTCTAAAAATGTACTCATTGGGACCATAATGTTGCAACCACACACAAGTTGACCTGCTGTGAGGAGAAAACGAGTTGTACATTTCAAACATGAAAAAGGTCATTTTAAAATCAACATGAAAAACCAAAATTCCAATAGTATGATACACAAAAACTGCTAACCGAAGAAAGAAAATGTATCGTGCTCTGCAGCCTCCTCCCGCCCTGTGGTGCAACAGATGTCCCTTTCTCCAAAAATGTACTCAATGGGACCATAATGTTGCAACCACACACAAGTTGACCTGCTGTGAGGAAAAAACGAGTTAGTACATTTCAAACATGAAAAAGGTCATTTTAAAATCGACATGAAAAACCAAAATTCCAAAAGTATATAAAAAAAAGATGCTAACCGAAGAAAGAAAATGTATCGTGCTCTGCAGCCTCCTCCCGCCCTGTGGTGCAACAGATGTCCCTTTCTCCAAAAATGTACTCAATGGGACCATAATGTTGCAACCACACACAAGTTGACCTGCTGTGAGGAAAAAACGAGCTAGTACATTTCAAACATGAAAAAGGTCATTTTAAAATCAACATGCAAAACCAAAATTCCAAAAGTATGAAACACAAAAAGATGCTAACCGAAGAAAGAAAAACTATCGTGCTCTGCACCCTCCTCCCGCCCTGTGGTGCAACAGATGTCCCTTTCTCCAAAAATGTACTCAATGGGACCATAATGTTGCAACCACACACAAGTTGACCTGCTGTGAGGAAAAAATGAGCTAGTACATTTCAAACATGAAGAAGGTCATTTTAAAATCGACATGAAAAACCAAAATTCCAAAAGTATATAAAAAAAAGATGCTAACCGAAGAAAGAAAATGTATCGTGCTCTGCAGCCTCCTCCCGCCCTGTGGTGCAACAGATGTCCCTTTCTCCAAAAATGTACTCAATGGGACCATAATGTTGCAACCACACACAAGTTGACCTGCTGTGAGGAAAAAACGAGCTAGTACATTTCAAACATGAAGAAGGTCATTTTAAAATCAACATGAAAAACCAAAATTCCAAAAGTATGAAACACAAAAAGATGCTAACCGAAGAAAGAAAAACTATCGTGCTCTGCACCCTCCTCCCGCCCTGTGGTGCAACAGATGTCCCTTTCTCCAAAAATGTACTCAATGGGACCATAATGTTGCAACCACACACAAGTTGACCTGCTGTGAGGAAAAAACGAGTTGTACATTTCAAACATGAAAAAGGTCATTTTAAAATCAACATGAAAAACCAAAATTCCAATAGTATGATACACAAAAACTGCTAACCGAAGAAAGAAAATGTATCGTGCTCTGCAGCCTCCTCCCGCCCTGTGGTGCAACAGATGTCCCTTTCTCCAAAAATGTACTCAATGGGACCATAATGTTGCAACCACACACAAGTTGACCTGCTGTGAGGAAAAAACGAGTTAGTACATTTCAAACATGAAAAAGGTCATTTTAAAATCAACATGCAAAACCAAAATTCCAAAAGTATATAAAAAAAAGATGCTAACCGAAGAAAGAAAATGTATCGTGCTCTGCAGCCTCCTCCCGCCCTGTGGTGCAACAGATGTCCCTTTCTCCAAAAATGTACTCAATGGGACCGTAATGTTGCAACCACACACAAGTTGACCTGCTGTGAGGAAAAAACGAGCTAGTACATTTCAAACATGAAAAAGGTCATTTTAAAATCAACATGCAAAACCAAAATTCCAAAAGTATATAAAAAAAAGATGCTAACCGAAGAAAGAAAATGTATCGTGCTCTGCGGCCTCCTCCCGCCCTGTGGTGCAACAGATGTCCCTTTCTCCAAAAATGTACTCAATGGGACCGTAATGTTGCAACCACACACAAGTTGACCTGCTGTGAGGAAAAAACGAGTTAGTACATTTCAAACATGAAAAAGGTCATTTTAAAATCAACATGAAAAACCAAAATTCCAAAAGTATACAAAAAAAAGATGCTAACCGAAGAAAGAAAATGTATCGTGCTCTGCAGCCTCCTCCCGCCCTGTGGTGCAACAGATGTCCCTTTCTCCAAAAATGTACTCAACGGGACCGTAATGTTGCAACCACACACAAGTTGACCTGCTGTGAGGAAAAAACAAGTTAGTACATTTCAAACATGAAAACGGTCATTTTAAAATCAACATGAAAAACCAAAATTCCAAAAGTATATAAGAAAAAGATGCTAACCGAAGAAAGAAAATGTATCGTGCTCTGCAGCCTCCTCCCGCCCTGTGGTGCAACAGATGTCCCTTTCTCCAAAAATGTACTCAATGGGACCGTAATGTTGCAACCACACACAAGTTGACCTGCTGTGAGGAAAAAACGAGTTAGTACATTTCAAACATGAAAAAGGTCATTTTAAAATCAACATGAAAAACCAAAATTCCAAAAGTATATAAAAAAAAGATGCTAACCGAAGAAAGAAAATGTATCGTGCTCTGCAGCCTCCTCCCGCCCTGTGGTGCAACAGATGTCCCTTTCTCCAAAAATGTACTCAATGGGACCATAATGTTGCAACCACACACAAGTTGACCTGCTGTGAGGAAAAAACGAGTTAGTACATTTCAAACATGAAAAAGGTCATTTTAAAATCGACATGAAAAACCAAAATTCCAAAAGTATATAAAAAAAAGATGCTAACCGAAGAAAGAAAATGTATCGTGCTCTGCAGCCTCCTCCCGCCCTGTGGTGCAACAGATGTCCCTTTCTCCAAAAATGTACTCAATGGGACCGTAATGTTGCAACCACACACAAGTTGACCTGCTGTGAGGAAAAAACGAGTTAGTACATTTCAAACATGAAAAAGGTCATTTTAAAATCAACATGAAAAACCAAAATTCCAAAAGTATATAAAAAAAAGATGCTAACCGAAGAAAGAAAATGTATCGTGCTTCGCACCCTCCTCCCGCCCTGCGGTGCAACAGATGTCCCTTTCTCCAAAAATGTACTCAATGGGACCGTAATGTTGCAACCACACACAAGTTGACCTGCTGTGAGGAAAAAACGAGTTAGTACATTTCAAACATGAAAAAGGTCATTTTAAAATCAACATGAAAAACCAAAATTCCAAAAGTATATAAAAAAAAGATGCTAACCGAAGAAAGAAATTGTATCGTGCTTCGCACCCTCCTCCCGCCCTGCGGTGCAACAGATGTCCCTTTCTCCAAAAATGTACTCAATGGGACCGTAATGTTGCAACCACACACAAGTTAACCTGCTGTGAGGAAAAAACGAGTTAGTACATTTCAAACATGAAAAAGGTCATTTTAAAATCAACATGAAAAACCAAAATTCCAAAAGTATATAAAAAAAAGATGCTAACCGAAGAAAGAAAATGTATCGTGCTCTGCAGCCTCCTCCCGCCCTGTGGTGCAACAGATGTCCCTTTCTCCAAAAATGTAGTCAATGGGACCGTAATGTTGCAACCACACACAAGTTGACCTGCTGTGAGGAAAAAACGAGTTAGTACATTTCAAACATGAAAAAGGTCATTTTAAAATCAACATGAAAAACCAAAATTCCAAAAGTATATAAAAAAAAAGATGCTAACCGAAGAAAGAAAATGTATCGTGCTCTGCAGCCTCCTCCCGCCCTGTGGTGCAACAGATGTCCCTTTCTCCAAAAATGTACTCAATGGGACCGTAATGTTGCAACCACACACAAGTTGACCTGCTGTGAGGAAAAAACGAGTTAGTACATTTCAAACATGAAAAAGGTCATTTTAAAATCAACATGAAAAGCCAAAATTCCAAAAGAGTATAAAAAAAAGATGATATCCGAAGAAAGAAAATGTATCGTGCTCTGCAGCCTCCTCCCGCCCTGTGGTGCAAAAGATGTCCCTTTCTCCAAAAATGTACTCATTGGGACCATAATGTTGCAACCACACACAAGTTGACCTGCTGTGAGGAAAAAACGAGTTAGTACATTTCAAACATGAAAAAGGTCATTTTAAAATCAACATGAAAAACCAGAATTCCAAAAGTATATAAAAAAAAGTTGCAAACCGAAGGAAGAAAATGTATCGTGCTCTGCAGCCTCCTCCCGCCCTGTGGTGCAACAGATGTCCCTTTCTCCAAAAATGTACTCCATGGGACCGTAATGTTGCAAACACACACAAGTTGAACTGCTGTGAGGAAAAAACGAGTTAGTACATTTCAAACATGAAAAAGGTCATTATAAAATCAACACGAAAAACCAAAATTCCAAAAGTATATAAAAAAAAGATGCTAACCGAAGAAAGAAAATGTATCGTGCTCTGCAGCCTCCTCCCGCCCTGTGGTGCAACAGATGCCCCTTTCTCCAAAAATGTACTCAATGGGACCGTAATGTTGCAACCACACACAAGTTGACCTGCTGTGAGGAAAAAACGAGTTAGTACATTTCAAAAATGAAGAAGGTCATTTTAAAATGAACATGAAAAACCAAAATTCCAAAAGTATATAAAAAAAGGATGCTAACCGAAGAAAGAAAATGTATCGTGCTCTGCAGCCTCCTCCCGCCCTGTGGTGCAACAGATGTCCCTTTCTCCAAAAATGTACTCAATGGGACCGTAATGTTGCAACCACACACAAGTTGACCTGCTGTGAGGAAAAAACGAGTTAGTAAATTTCAAACATGAAGAAGGTCATTTTAAAATCAACATGAAAAACCAAATTTCCAAAAGTATATAAAAAGAGATGCTAACCGAAGAAAGAAAATGTATCGTGCTCTGCAGCCTCCTCCCGCCCTGTGGTGCAACAGATGTCCCTTTCTCCAAAAATGTACTCAATGGGACCGTAATGTTGCAACCACACACAAGTTGACCTGCTGTGAGGAAAAAACGAGTTAGTACATTTCAAACATGAAAAAGGTCATTTTAAAATCAACATGAAAAACCAAAATTCCAAAAGTATGAAACACAAAAAGATGCTAACCGAAGAAAGAGAAACTATCGTGCTCTACACCCTCCACCCGCCCTGTGGTGCAACAGATGTCCCTTTCTCCAAAAATGTACTCAATGGGACCATAATGTTGCAACCACACACAAGTTGACCTGCTGTGAGGAAAAAACGAGTTGTACATTTCAAACATGAAAAAGGTCATTTTAAAATCAACATGAAAAACCAAAATTCCAAAAGTATGATACACAAAAACTGCTAACCGAAGAAAGAAAAACTATCGTGCTGTGCACCCTCCTCCCGCCCTGTGGTGCAACAGATGTCCCTTTCTCTAAAAATGTACTCATTGGGACCATAATGTTGCAACCACACACAAGTTGACCTGCTGTGAGGAGAAAACGAGTTAGTACATTTGAAACATGAAGAAGGTCATTTTAAAATCAACATGAAAAACCAAAATTCCAAAAGTATGAAACACAAAAAGATGCTAACCGAAGAAAGAAAAACTATCGTGCTCTGCACCCTCCTCCCGCCCTGTGGTGCAACAGATGTCCCTTTCTCCAAAAATGTACTCAATGGGACCATAATGTTGCAACCACACACAAGTTGACCTGCTGTGAGGAAAAAACGAGTTGTACATTTCAAACATGAAAAAGGTCATTTTAAAATCAACATGAAAAACCAAAATTCCAATAGTATGATACACAAAAACTGCTAACCGAAGAAAGAAAATGTATCGTGCTCTGCAGCCTCCTCCCGCCCTGTGGTGCAACAGATGTCCCTTTCTCCAAAAATGTACTCAATGGGACCATAATGTTGCAACCACACACAAATTGACCTGCTGTGAGGAAAAAACGAGTTAGTACATTTCAAACATGAAAAAGGTCATTTTAAAATCAACATGCAAAACCAAAATTCCAAAAGTATATAAAAAGAGATGCTAACCGAAGAAAGAAAATGTATCGTGCTCTGCAGCCTCCTCCCGCCCTGTGGTGCAACAGATGTCCCTTTCTCCAAAAATGTACTCAATGGGACCGTAATGTTGCAACCACACACAAGTTGACCTGCTGTGAGGAAAAAACGAGCTAGTACATTTCAAACATGAAAAAGGTCATTTTAAAATCAACATGCAAAACCAAAATTCCAAAAGTATATAAAAAAAAGATGCTAACCGAAGAAAGAAAATGTATCGTGCTCTGCGGCCTCCTCCCGCCCTGTGGTGCAACAGATGTCCCTTTCTCCAAAAATGTACTCAATGGGACCGTAATGTTGCAACCACACACAAGTTGACCTGCTGTGAGGAAAAAACGAGTTAGTACATTTCAAACATGAAAAAGGTCATTTTAAAATCAACATGAAAAACCAAAATTCCAAAAGTATACAAAAAAAAGATGCTAACCGAAGAAAGAAAATGTATCGTGCTCTGCAGCCTCCTCCCGCCCTGTGGTGCAACAGATGTCCCTTTCTCCAAAAATGTACTCAACGGGACCGTAATGTTGCAACCACACACAAGTTGACCTGCTGTGAGGAAAAAACAAGTTAGTACATTTCAAACATGAAAAAGGTCATTTTAAAATCAACATGAAAAACCAAAATTCCAAAAGTATATGAGAAAAAGATGCTAACCGAAGAAAGAAAATGTATCGTGCTCTGCAGCCTCCTCCCGCCCTGTGGTGCAACAGATGTCCCTTTCTCCAAAAATGTACTCAATGGGACCGTAATGTTGCAACCACACACAAGTTGACCTGCTGTGAGGAAAAAACGAGTTAGTACATTTCAAACATGAAAAACGTCATTTTAAAATCAACATGAAAAACCAAAATTCCAAAAGTATATAAAAAAAAGATGCTAACCGAAGAAAGAAAATGTATCGTGCTCTGCAGCCTCCTCCCGCCCTGTGGTGCAACAGATGTCCCTTTCTCCAAAAATGTACTCAATGGGACCGTAATGTTGCAACCACACACAAGTTGACCTGCTGTGAGGAAAAAACGAGTTAGTACATTTCAAACATGAAAAAGGTCATTTTAAAATCAACATGCAAAACCAAAATTCCAAAAGTATATAAAAAAAAGATGCTAACCGAAGAAAGAAAATGTATCGTGCTCTGCAGCCTCCTCCCGCCCTGTGGTGCAACAGATGTCCCTTTCTCCAAAAATGTACTCAATGGGACCGTAATGTTGCAACCACACACAAGTTGACCTGCTGTGAGGAAAAAACGAGTTAGTACATTTCAAACATGAAAAAGGTCATTTCAAAATCAACATGAAAAACCAAAATTCCAAAAGTATATAAAAAAAAGATGCTAACCGAAGAGAAAAATGTATCGTGCTCTGCAGCCTCCTCCCGCCCTGTGGTGCAACAGATGTCCCTTTCTCCAAAAATGTATTCCATGGGACCGTAATGTTGCAAACACACACAAGTTGAACTGCTGTGAGGAAAAAACGAGTTAGTACATTTCAAACATGAAAAAGGTCATTATAAAATCAACACGAAAAACCAAAATTCCAAAAGTATATAAAAAAACGATGCTAACCGAAGAAAGAAAATGTATCGTGCTCTGCAGCCTCCTCCCGCCCTGTGGTGCAACAGATGTCCCTTTCTCCAAAAATGTACTCAATGGGACCGTAATGTTGCAACCACACCCAAGTTGACCTGCTGTGAGGAAAAAACGAGTTAGTACATTTCAAACATGAAAAAGGTCATTTTCAAATCAACATGAAAAACCAAAATTCCAAAAGTATATAAAAAAAAGATGCTAACCGAAGAAAGAAAATGTATCGTGCTCTGCAGCCTCCTCCCGCCCTGTGGTGCAACAGATGTCCCTTTCTCCAAAAATGTACTCAATGGGACCGTAATGTTGCAACCACACACAAGTTGACCTGCTGTGAGGAAAAAACGAGTTAGTACATTTCAAACATGAAAAAGGTCATTTTAAAATCAACATGAAAAACCAAAATTCCAAAAGTATATAAAAAAAAGATGCTAACCGAAGAAAGAAAATGTATCGTGCTCTGCAGCCTCCTCCCGCCCTGTGGTGCAACAGATGTCCCTTTCTCCAAAAATGTACTCAATGGGACCATAATGTTGCAACCACACACAAGTTGACCTGCTGTGGGGAAAAAACGAGTTAGTACATTTCAAACATGAAAAAGGTCATTTTAAAATCGACATGAAAAACCAAAATTCCAAAAGTATATAAAAAAAAGATGCTAACCGAAGAAAGAAAATGTATCGTGCTCTGCAGCCTCCTCCCGCCCTGTGGTGCAACAGATGTCCCTTTCTCCAAAAATGTACTCAATGGGACCGTAATGTTGCAACCACACACAAGTTGACCTGCTGTGAGGAAAAAACGAGTTAGTACATTTCAAACATGAAAAAGGTCATTTTAAAATCAACATGAAAAACCAAAATTCCAAAAGTATATAAAAAAAAGATGCTAACCGAAGAAAGAAAATGTATCGTGCTTCGCACCCTCCTCCCGCCCTGCGGTGCAACAGATGTCCCTTTCTCCAAAAATGTACTCAATGGGACCGTAATGTTGCAACCACACACAAGTTGACCTGCTGTGAGGAAAAAACGAGTTAGTACATTTCAAACATGAAAAAGGTCTTTTTAAAATCAACATGAAAAACCAAAATTCCAAAAGTATACAAAAAAAAGATGCTAACCGAAGAAAGAAATTGTATCGTGCTTCGCACCCTCCTCCCGCCCTGCGGTGCAACAGATGTCCCTTTCTCCAAAAATGTACTCAATGGGACCGTAATGTTGCAACCACACACAAGTTAACCTGCTGTGAGGAAAAAACGAGTTAGTACATTTCAAACATGAAAAAGGTCATTTTAAAATCAACATGAAAAACCAAAATTCCAAAAGTATATAAAAAAAAAATGCTAACCGAAGAAAGAAAATGTATCGTGCTCTGCAGCCTCCTCCCGCCCTGTGGTGCAACAGATGTCCCTTTCTCCAAAAATGTACTCAATGGGACCATAATGTTGCAACCACACACAAGTTGACCTGCTGTGAGGAAAAAACGAGTTAGTACATTACAAACATGAAAAAGGTCCTTTTAAAATCAACATGAAAAACCAAAATTCCAAAAGTATATAAATAAAAGATGCTAACCGAAGAAAGAAAATGTATCGTGCTCTGCAGCCTCCTCCCGCCCTGTGGTGCAACAGATGTCCCTTTCTCCAAAAATGTACTCAATGGGACCGTAATGTTGCAACCACACACAAGTTGACCTGCTGTGTGGAAAAAACGAGTTAGTACATTTCAAACATGAAAAAGGTCATTTTAAAATCAACATGAAAAACCAAAATTCCAAAAGTATATAAAAAAAAGATGCTAACCGAAGAAAGAAAATGTATCGTGCTTCGCACCCTCCTCCCGCCCTGCGGTGCAACAGATGTCCCTTTCTCCAAAAATGTAGTCAATGGGACCGTAATGTTGCAACCACACACAAGTTGACCTGCTGTGAGGAAAAAACGAGTTAGTACATTTCAAACATGAAAAAGGTCATTTTAAAATCAACATGAAAAACCAAAATTCCAAAAGTATATAAAAAAAAAGATGCTAACCGAAGAAAGAAAATGTATCGTGCTCTGCAGCCTCCTCCCGCCCTGTGGTGCAACAGATGTCCCTTTCTCCAAAAATGTACTCAATGGGACCGTAATGTTGCAACCACACACAAGTTGACCTGCTGTGAGGAAAAAACGAGTTAGTACATTTCAAACATGAATAAGGTCATTTTAAAATCAACATGAAAAACCAAAATTCCAAAAGAGTATAAAAAAAAGATGCTATCCGAAGAAAGAAAATGTATCGTGCTCTGCAGCCTCCTCCCGCCCTGTGGTGCAAAAGATGTCCCTTTCTCCAAAAATGTACTCATTGGGACCATAATGTTGCAACCACACACAAGTTGACCTGCTGTGAGGAAAAAACGAGTTAGTACATTTCAAACATGAAAAAGGTCATTTTAAAATCAACATGAAAAACCAGAATTCCAAAAGTATATAAAAAAAAGTTGCAAACCGAAGGAAGAAAATGTATCGTGCTCTGCAGCCTCCTCCCGCCCTGTGGTGCAACAGATGTCCCTTTCTCCAAAAATGTACTCCATGGGACCGTAATGTTGCAAATACACACAAGTTGAACTGCTGTGAGGAAAAAACGAGTTAGTACATTTCAAACATGAAAAAGGTCATTATAAAATCAACACGAAAAACCAAAATTCCAAAAGTATATAAAAAAAAGATGCTAACCGAAGAAAGAAAATGTATCGTGCTCTGCAGCCTCCTCCCGCCCTGTGGTGCAACAGATGTCCCTTTCTCCAAAAATGTACTCAATGGGACCGTAATGTTGCAACCACACCCAAGTTGACCTGCTGTGAGGAAAAAACGAGTTAGTACATTTCAAACATGAAAAAGGTCATTTTAAAATCAACATGAAAAACCACAATTCCAAAAGTATATAAATAAAAGATGCTAACCGAAGAAAGAAAATGTATCGTGCTCTGCAGCCTCCTCCCGCCCTGTGGTGCAACAGATGTCCCTTTCTCCAAAAATGTACTCAATGGGACCGTAATGTTGCAACCACACACAAGTTGACCTGCTGTGTGGAAAAAACGAGTTAGTACATTTCAAACATGAAAAAGGTCATTTTAAAATCAACATGAAAAACCAAAATTCCAAAAGTATATAAAAAAAAGATGCTAACCGAAGAAAGAAAATGTATCGTGCTTCGCACCCTCCTCCCGCCCTGCGGTGCAACAGATGTCCCTTTCTCCAAAAATGTAGTCAATGGGACCGTAATGTTGCAACCACACACAAGTTGACCTGCTGTGAGGAAAAAACGAGTTAGTACATTTCAAACATGAAAAAGGTCATTTTAAAATCAACATGAAAAACCAAAATTCCAAAAGTATATAAAAAAAAAGATGCTAACCGAAGAAAGAAAATGTATCGTGCTCTGCAGCCTCCTCCCGCCCTGTGGTGCAACAGATGTCCCTTTCTCCAAAAATGTACTCAATGGGACCGTAATGTTGCAACCACACACAAGTTGACCTGCTGTGAGGAAAAAACGAGTTAGTACATTTCAAACATGAATAAGGTCATTTTAAAATCAACATGAAAAACCAAAATTCCAAAAGAGTATAAAAAAAAGATGCTATCCGAAGAAAGAAAATGTATCGTGCTCTGCAGCCTCCTCCCGCCCTGTGGTGCAAAAGATGTCCCTTTCTCCAAAAATGTACTCATTGGGACCATAATGTTGCAACCACACACAAGTTGACCTGCTGTGAGGAAAAAACGAGTTAGTACATTTCAAACATGAAAAAGGTCATTTTAAAATCAACATGAAAAACCAGAATTCCAAAAGAATATAAAAAAAAGTTGCAAACCGAAGGAAGAAAATGTATCGTGCTCTGCAGCCTCCTCCCGCCCTGTGGTGCAACAGATGTCCCTTTCTCCAAAAATGTACTCCATGGGACCGTAATGTTGCAAATACACACAAGTTGAACTGCTGTGAGGAAAAAACGAGTTAGTACATTTCAAACATGAAAAAGGTCATTATAAAATCAACACGAAAAACCAAAATTCCAAAAGTATATAAAAAAAAGATGCTAACCGAAGAAAGAAAATGTATCGTGCTCTGCAGCCTCCTCCCGCCCTGTGGTGCAACAGATGTCCCTTTCTCCAAAAATGTACTCAATGGGACCGTAATGTTGCAACCACACCCAAGTTGACCTGCTGTGAGGAAAAAACGAGTTAGTACATTTCAAACATGAAAAAGGTCATTTTAAAATCAACATGAAAAACCAAAATTCCAAAAGTATATAAAAAAAAGATGCTAACCGAAGAAAGAAAATGTATCGTGCTCTGCAGCCTCCTCCCGCCCTGTGGTGCAAAAGATGTCCCTTTCTCCAAAAATGTACTCATTGGGACCATAATGTTGCAACCACACACAAGTTGACCTGCTGTGAGGAAAAAACGAGTTAGTACATTTCAAACATGAAAAAGGTCATTTTAAAATCAACATGAAAAACCAGAATTCCAAAAGTATATAAAAAAAAGTTGCTAACCCAAGAAAGAAAATGTATCGTGCTCTGCAGCCTCCTCCCGCCCTGTGGTGCAACAGTTGTCCCTTTCTCCAAAAATGTACTCCATGGGACCGTAATGTTGCAAACACACACAAGTTGAACTGCTGTGAGGAAAAAACGAGTTAGTACATTTCAAACATGAAAAAGGTCATTATAAAATCAACACGAAAAACCAAAATTCCAAAAGTATATAAAAAAAAGATGCTAACCGAAGAAAGAAAATGTATCGTGCTCTGCAGCCTCCTCCCGCCCTGTGGTGCAACAGATGTCCCTTTCTCCAAAAATGTACTCAATGGGACCGTAATGTTGCAACCACACACAAGTTGACCTGCTGTGAGGAAAAAACGAGTTAGTACATTTCAAACATGAAAAAGGTCATTTTAAAATCAACATGAAAAACCAGAATTCCAAAAGTATATAAAAAAAAGTTGCTAACCCAAGAAAGAAAATGTATCGTGCTCTGCAGCCTCCTCCCGCCCTGTGGTGCAACAGTTGTCCCTTTCTCCAAAAATGTACTCCATGGGACCGTAATGTTGCAAACACACACAAGTTGAACTGCTGTGAGGAAAAAACGAGTTAGTACATTTCAAACATGAAAAAGGTCATTATAAAATCAACACGAAAAACCAAAATTCCAAAAGTATATAAAAAAAAGATGCTAACCGAAGAAAGAAAATGTATCGTGCTCTGCAGCCTCCTCCCGCCCTGTGGTGCAACAGATGTCCCTTTCTCCAAAAATGTACTCAATGGGACCGTAATGTTGCAACCACACCCAAGTTGACCTGCTGTGAGGAAAAAACGAGTTAGTACATTTCAAACATGAAAATGTTCATTTTAAAATCAACATGAAAAACCAAAATTCCAAAAGTATATAAAAAAAAGATGCTAACCGAAGAAAGAAAATGTATCGTGCTCTGCAGCCTCCTCCCGCCCTGTGGTGCAACAGATGTCCCTTTCTCCAAAAATGTACTCAATGGGACCGTAATGTTGCAACCACACACAAGTTGACCTGCTGTGAGGAAAAAACGAGTTAGTACATTTCAAACATGAAAAAGGTCATTTTAAAATCAACATGAAAAACCAAAATTCCAAAAGTATATAAAAAAAAGATGCTAACCGAAGAAAGAAAATGTATCGTGCTCTGCAGCCTCCTCCCGCCCTGTGGTGCAACAGATGTCCCTTTCTCCAAAAATGTACTCAATGGGACCGTAATGTTGCAACCACACACAAGTTGACCTGCTGTGAGGAAAAAACGAGTTAGTACATTTCAAACATGAAAAAGGTCATTTTAAAATCAACATGCAAAACCAAAATTCCAAAAGTATATAAAAAAAAGATGCTAACCGAAGAAAGAAAATGTATCGTGCTCTGCAGCCTCCTCCCGCCCTGTGGTGCAACAGATGTCCCTTTCTCCAAAAATGTACTCAATGGGACCGTAATGTTGCAACCACACACAAGTTGACCTGCTGTGAGGAAAAAACGAGTTAGTACATTTCAAACATGAAAAAGGTCATTTTAAAATCAACATGAAAAACCAAAATTCCAAAAGTATATAAAAAAAAGATGCTAACCGAAGAAAGAAAATGTATCGTGCTCTGCAGCCTCCTCCCGCCCTGTGGTGCAACAGATGTCCCTTTCTCCAAAAATGTACTCAATGGGACTGTAATGTTGCAACCACACACAAGTTGACCTGCTGTGAGGAAAAAACGAGTTAGTACATTTCAAACATGAAAAAGGTCATTTTAAAATCAACATGCAAAACCAAAATTCCAAAAGTATATAAAAAAAAGATGCTAACCGAAGAAAGAAAATGTATCGTGCTCTGCAGCCTCCTCCCGCCCTGTGGTGCAACAGATGTCCCTTTCTCCAAAAATGTACTCAATGGGACCATAATGTTGCAACCACACACAAGTTGACCTGCTGTGAGGAAAAAACGAGTTAGTACATTTCAAACATGAAAAAGGTCATTTTAAAATCGACATGAAAACCCAAAATTCCAAAAGTATATAAAAAAAAGATGCTAACCGAAGAAAGAAAATGTATCGTGCTCTGCAGCCTCCTCCCGCCCTGTGGTGCAACAGATGTCCCTTTCTCCAAAAATGTACTCAATGGGACCGTAATGTTGCAACCACACACAAGTTGACCTGCTGTGAGGAAAAAACGAGTTAGTACATTTCAAACATGAAAAAGGTCATTTTAAAATCAACATGAAATACCAAAATTCCAAAAGTATATAAAAAAAAGATGCTAACCGAAGAAAGAAAATGTATCGTGCTTCGCACCCTCCTCCCGCCCTGCGGTGCAACAGATGTCCCTTTCTCCTAAAATGTACTCAATGGGACCGTAATGTTGCAACCACACACAAGTTGACCTGCTGTGAGGAAAAAACGAGTTAGTACATTTCAAACATGAAAAAGGTCATTTTAAAATCAACATGAAAAACCAAAATTCCAAAAGTATATAAAAAAAAGATGCTAACCGAAGAAAGAAAATGTATCGTGCTTCGCACCCTCCTCCCGCCCTGCGGTGCAACAGATGTCCCTTTCTCCAAAAATGTACTCAATGGGACCGTAATATTGCAACCACACACAAGTTAACCTGCTGTGAGGAAAAAACGAGTTAGTACATTTCAAACATGAAAAAGGTCATTTTAGAATCAACATGAAAAACCAAAATTTCAAAAGTATATAAAAAAAAGATGCTAACCGAAGAAAGAAAATGTATCGTGCTTCGCACCCTCCTCCCGCCCTGCGGTGCAACAGATGTCCCTTTCTCCAAAAATGTACTCAATGGGACCGTAATGTTGCAACCACACACAAGTTGACCTGCTGTGAGGAAAAAACGAGTTAGTACAATTCAAACATGAAAAAGGTCATTTTAAAATCAACATGAAAAACCAAAATTCCAAAAGTATATAAAAAAAAGATGCTAGCCGAAGAAAGAAAATGTATCGTGCTCTGAAGCTTCCTCCCGCCCTGTGGTGCAACAGATGACCCTTTCTCCAAAAATGTACTCAATGGGACCGTAATGTTGCAACCACACACAAGTTGACCTGCTGTGAGGAAAAAACGAGTTAGTACATTTCAAACATGAAAAAGGTCATTTTAAAATCAACATGAAAAACCAAAATTCCAAAAGTATATAAAAAAAAGATGCTAACCGAAGAAAGAAGATGTATCGTGCTCTGCAGCCTCCTCCCGCCCTGTGGTGCAACAGATGTCCCTTTCTCCAAAAATGTACTCATTGGGACCATAATGTTGCAACCACACACAAGTTGACCTGCTGTGAGGAAAAAACGAGTTAGTACATTTCAAACATGAAAAAGGTCATTTTAAAATCAACATGAAAAACCAAAATTCCAAAAGTATACAAAAAAAAGTTGCTAACCGAAGAAAGAAAATGTATCGTGCTCTGCAGCCTCCTCCCGCCCTGTGGTGCAACAGATGTCCCTTTCTCCAAAAATGTACTCAATGGGACCGTAATGTTGCAACCACACACAAGTTGACCTGCTGTGAGGAAAAAACGAGTTAGTACATTTCAAACATGAAAAAGGTCATTTTAAAGTCAACATGAAAAACCAAAATTCCAAAACCATGAAACACAAAAAGATGCTAACCGAAGAAAGAAAAACTATCGTGCTCTGCAGCCTCCTCCCGCCCTGTGGTGCAACAGATGTCCCTTTCTCCAAAAATGTACTCATTGGGACCATAATGTTGCAACCACACACAAGTTGACCTGCTGTGAGGAAAAAACGAGTTAGTACATTTCAAACATGAAAAAGGTCATTTTAAAATCAACATGAAAAACCAAAATTCCAAAAGTATATAAAAAAAAGATGCTAACCGAAGAAAGAAAATGTATCGTGCTCTGCAACCTCCTCCCGCCCTGTGGTGCAACAGATGTCCCTTTCTCCAAAAATGTACTCAATGGGACCGTAATGTTGCAACCACACACAAGTTGACCTGCTGTGAGGAAAAAACGAGTTAGTACATTTCATACATGAAAAAGGTCATTTTAAAATCAACATGAAAAACCAAAATTCCAAAAGTATATAAAAAAAAGATGCTAACCGAAGAAAGAAAATGTATCGTGCTCTGCAGCCTCCTCCCGCCCTGTGGTGCAACAGATGTCCCTTTCTCCAAAAATGTACTCAATGGGACCGTAATGTTGCAACCACACACAAGTTGACCTGCTGTGAGGAAAAAACAAAATAGTACATTTCAAACATGAAAAAGGACATTTTAAAATCAACATGAAAAACCAAATTTCCAAAAGTATATAAAAAAAAGATGCTAACCGAAGAAAGAAAATGTATCGTGCTCTGCAGCCTCCTCCCGCCCTGTGGTGCAACAGATGTCCCTTTCTCCAAAAATGTACTCAATGGGACCGTAATGTTGCAACCACACACAAGTTGACCTGCTGTGAGGAAAAAACGAGTTGTACATTTCAAACATGAGAAAGGTCATTTCAAAATCAACATGAAAAAAAAAAATTCCAAAAGTATGAAACACAAAAAGATGCTAACCGAAGAAAGAAAAACTATCGTGCTCTGCAGCCTCCTCCCGCCTTGTGGTGCAACAGATGTCCCTTTCTCCAAAAATGTACTCAATGGGACCATAATGTTGCAACCACACACAAGTTGACCTGCTGTGAGGAAAAAACGAGTTAGTACATTTCAAACATGAAAAAGGTCATTTAAAAAACCAACATGAAAAACCAAAATTCCAAAAGTATATAAAAAAAAGATGCTAACCGAAGAAAGAAAATGTATCGTGCTCTGCAGCCTCCTCCCGCCCTGTGGTGCAACAGATGTCCCTTTCTCCAAAAATGTACTCAATGGGACCGTAATGTTGCAACCACACACAAGTTGACCTGCTGTGAGGAAAAAACGAGTTAGTACATTTCAAACATGAAAAAGGTCATTTTAAAATCAACATGAAAAACCAAAATTCCAAAAGTATATAAAAAAAAGATGCTAACCGAAGAAAGAAAATGAATCGTGCTTTGCAGCCTCCTCCCGCCCTGTGGTGCAACAGATGTCCCTTTCTCCAAAAATGTACTCAATGGGACCATAATGTTGCAACCACACACAAGTTGACCTGCTGTGAGGAAAAAACGAGTTAGTACATTTCAAACATGAAAAAGGTCATTTTAAAATCAACATGCAAAACCAAAATTCCAAAAGTATATAAAAAAAAGATGCTAACCGAAGAAAGAAAATGTATCGTGCTCTGCAGCCTCCTCCCGCCCTGTGGTGCAACAGATGTCCCTTTCTCCAAAAATGTACTCAATGGGACCGTAATGTTGCAACCACACACAAGTTGACATGCTGTGAGGAAAAAACGAGTTAGTACATTTCAAACATGAAAAAGGTCATTTTAAAATCAACATGAAAAACCAAAATTCCAAAAGTATATAAAAAAAAGATGCTAACCGAAGAAAGAAAATGTATCGTGCTCTGCTGCCTCCTCCCGCCCTGTGGTGCAACAGATGTCCCTTTCTCCAAAAATGTACTCAATGGGACCGTAACGTTGCAACCACACACAAGTTGACCTGCTGTGAGGAAAAAATGAGTTAGTACATTTCAAACATGAAAAAGGTCATTTTAAAATCAACATGAAAAACCAAAATTCCAAAAGTATGAAACACAAAAAGATGCTAACCGAAGAAAGAAAAACTATCGTGCTCTGCAGCCTCCTTCCGCCCTGTGGTGTAACAGATGTCTCTTTCTCCAAAAATGTACTCAATGGGACCGTAATGTTGCAACCACACACAAGTTGACCTGCTGTGAGGAAAAAACGAGTTAGTACATTTCAAACATGAAGAAGGTCATTTTAAAATCAACATGAAAAACCAAAATTCCAAAAGTATATTAAAAAAAAATGCTAACCGAAGAAAGAAAATGTATCGTGCTTCGCACCCTCCTCCCGCCCTGCGGTGCAACAGATGTCCCTTTCTCCAAAAATGTACTCAATGGGACCGTAATGTTGCAACCACACACAAGTTGACGTGCTGTGAGGAAAAAACGAGTTAGTACATTTCAAACATGAAAAAGGTCATTATAAAATCAACATGAAAAACCAAAATTCCAAAAGTATATAAAAAAAAGATGCTAACCGAAGAAAGAAAATGTATCGTGCTCTGCAGCCTCCTCCCGCCCTGTGGTGCAACAGATGTCCCTTTCTCCAAAAATGTACTCAATGGGACCGTAACGTTGCAACCACACACAAGTTGACCTGCTGTGAGGAAAAAATGAGTTAGTACATTTCAAACATGAAAAAGGCCATTTTAAAATCAACATGAAACACCAAAATTCCAAAAGTATATAAAAAAAAGATGCTAACCGAAGAAAGAAAATGTATCGTGCTTCGCACCCTCGTCCCGCCCTGTGGTGCAACAGATGTCCCTTTCTCCAAAAATGTACTCAATGGGACCATAATGTTGCAACCACACACAAGTTGACCTGCTGTGAAGAAAAAACGAGTTAGTACATTTCAAACATGAAAAAGGTCATTTTAAAATCAACATGAAAAACCAAAATTTCAAAAGTATATAAAAAAAAGATGCTAACCGAATAAAGAAAATGTATCGTGCTTCGCACCCTCCTCCCGCCCTGCGGTGCAACACATGTCCCTTTCTCCAAAAATGTACTCAATGGGACCGTAATGTTGCAACCACACACAAGTTGACCTGCTGTGAGGAAAAAACGAGTTAGTAAAATCCAAACATGAAAAAGGTCATTTTAAAATCAACATGAAAAACCAAAATTCCAAAAGTATATAAAAAAAAGATGCTAGCCGAAGAAAGAAAATGTATCGTGCTCTGCAGCCTCCTCCCGCCCTGTGGTGCAACAGATGACCCTTTCTCCAAAAATGTACTCAATGGGACCGTAATGTTGCAACCACACACAAGTTGACCTGCTGTGAGGAAAAAACGAGTTAGTACATTTCAAACATGAAAAAGGTCATTTTAAAATCAACATGAAAAACCAAAATTCCAAAAGTATATAAAAAAAACATGATAACCGAAGAAAGAAGATGTATCGTGCTCTGCAGCCTCCTCCCGCCCTGTGGTGCAACAGATGTCCCTTTCTCCAAAAATGTACTCATTGGGACCATAATGTTGCAACCACACACAAGTTGACCTGCTGTGAGGAAAAAACGAGTTAGTACATTTCAAACATGAAAAAGGTCATTTTAAAATCAACATGAAAAACCAAAATTCCAAAAGTATATAAAAAAAAGTTGCTAACCGAAGAAAGAAAATGTATCGTGCTCTGCAGCCTCCTCCCGCCCTGTGGTGCAACAGATGTCCCTTTCTCCAAAAATGTACTCAATGGGACCGTAATGTTGCAACCACATACAAGTTGACCTGCTGTGAGGAAAAAACGAGTTAGTACATTTCAAACATGAAAAAGGTCATTTTAAAGTCAACATGAAAAACCAAAATTCCAAAAGCATGAAACACAAAAAGATGCTAACCGAAGAAAGAAAAACTATCGTGCTCTGCAGCCTCCTCCCGCCCTGTGGTGCAACAGATGTCCCTTTCTCCAAAAATGTACTCATTGGGACCATAATGTTGCAACCACACACAAGTTGACCTGCTGTGAGGAAAAAACGAGTTAGTACATTTCAAACATGAAAAAGGTCATTTTAAAATCAACATGAAAAACCAAAATTCCAAAAGTATATAAAAAAAAGATGCTAACCGAAGAAAGAAAGTGTATCGTGCTCTGCAGCCTCCTCCCGCCCTGTGGTGCAACAGATGTCCCTTTCTCCAAAAATGTACTCAATGGGACCGTAATGTTGCAACCACACACAAGTTGACCTGCTGTGAGGAAAAAACGAAATAGTACATTTCAAACATGAAAAAGGACATTTTAAAATCAACATGAAAAACCAAATTTCCAAAAGTATATAAAAAAAAGATGCTAACCGAAGAAAGAAAATGTATCGTGCTCTGCAGCCTCCTCCCGCCCTGTGGTGCAACAGATGTCCCTTTCTCCAAAAATGTACTCAATGGGACCGTAATGTTGCAACCACACACAAGTTGACCTGCTGTGAGGAAAAAACGAGTTAGTACATTTCAAACATGAAAAAGGTCATTTTAAAATCAACATGAAAAACCAAAATTCCAAAAGTATATAAAAAAAGGACGCTAACCGAAGAAAGAAAATGTATCGTGCTCTGCAGGCTCCTCCCGCCCTGTGGTGCAACAGATGTCCCTTTCTCCAAAAATGTACTCAATGGGACCGTAATGTTGCAACCACACACAAGTTGACCTGCTGTGAGGAAAAAACGAGTTGTACATTTCAAACATGAGAAAGGTCATTTTAAAATCAACATGAAAAAAAAAATTCCAAAAGTATGAAACACAAAAAGATGCTAACCGAAGAAAGAAAAACTATCGTGCTCTGCACCCTCCTCCCGCCCTGTGGTGCAACAGATGTCCCTTTCTCCAAAAATGTACTCAATGGGACCATAATGTTGCAACCACACACAAGTTGACCTGCTGTGAGGAAAAAACGAGTTAGTACATTTGAAACATGAAGAAGGTCATTTTAAAATCAACATGAAAAACCAAAATTCCAAAAGTATGAAACACAAAACGATGCTAACCGAAGAAAGAAAAACTATCGTGCTCTGCAGCCTCCTCCCGCCTTGTGGTGCAACAGATGTCCCTTTCTCCAAAAATGTACTCAATGGGACCATAATGTTGCAACCACACACAAGTTGACCTGCTGTGAGGAAAAAACGAGTTAGTACATTTCAAACATGAAAAAGGTCATTTTAAAATCAACATGAAAAACCAAAATTCCAAAAGTATATAAAAAAAAGATGCTAACCGATGAAAGAAAATGTATCGTGCTCTGCAGCCTCCTCCCGCCCTGTGGTGCAACAGATGTCCCTTTCTCCAAAAATGTACTCAATGGGACCGTAATGTTGCAACCACACACAAGTTGACCTGCTGTGAGGAAAAAACGAGTTAGTACATTTCAAACATGAAAAAGGTCATTTTAAAATCAACATGAGAAACCAAAATTCCAAAAGTATATAAAAAAAAGATGCTAACCGAAGAAAGAAAATGAATCGTGCTCTGCAGCCTCCTCCCGCCCTGTAGTGCAACAGATGTCCCTTTCTCCAAAAATGTACTCAATGGGACCATAATGTTGCAACCACACACAAGTTGACCTGCTGTGAGGAAAAAACGAGTTAGTACATTTCAAACATGAAAAAGGTAATTTTAAAATCAACATGAAAAACCAAAATTCCAAAAGTATATAAAAAAAGATGCTAACCGAAGAAAGAAAATGTATCGTGCTCTGCAGCCTCCTCCCGCCCTGTGGTGCAACAGATGTCCCTTTCTCCAAAAATGTACTCAATGGGACCGTAATGTTGCAACCACACACAAGTTGACATGCTGTGAGGAAAAAACGAGTTAGTACATTTCAAACATGAAAAAGGTCATTTTAAAATCAACATGAAAAACCAAAATTCCAAAAGTATATAAAAAAAAGATGCTAACCGAAGAAAGAAAATGTATCGTGCTCTGCTGCCTCCTCCCGCCCTGTGGTGCAACAGATGTCCCTTTCTCCAAAAATGTATTCAATGGGACCATAATGTTGCAACCACACACAAGTTGACCTGCTGTGAGCAAAAAACGAGTTAGTACATTTGAAACATGAAGAAGGTCATTTTAAAATCAACATGAAAAACCAAAATTCCAAAAGTATGAAACACAAAAAGATGCTAACCGAAGAAAGAAAAACTATCGTGCTCTGCAGCCTCCTCCCGCCCTGTGGTGTAACAGATGTCCCTTTCTCCAAAAATGTACTCAATGGGACCGTAATGTTGCAACCACACACAAGTTGACCTGCTGTGAGGAAAAAACGAGTTAGTACATTTCAAACATGAAAAAGGTCATTTTAAAATCAACATGAAACACCAAAATTCCAAAAGTATATAAAAAAAAAATGCTAACCGAAGAAAGAAAATGTATCGTGCTTCGCACCCTCCTCCCGCCCTGCGGTGCAACAGATGTCCCTTTCTCCAAAAATGTACTCAATGGGACCGTAATGTTGCAACCACACACAAGTTGACGTGCTGTGAGGAAAAAACGAGTTAGTACATTTCAAACATGAAAAAGGTCATTTTAAAATCAACATGAAAAACCAAAATTCCAAAAGTATATAAAAAAAAGATGCTAACCGAAGAAAGAAAATGTATCGTGCTTCGCACCCTCATCCCGCCCTGCGGTGCAACAGATGTCCCTTTCTCCAAAAATGTACTCAATGGGACGGTAATGTTGCAACCACACACAAGTTAACCTGCTGTGAGGAAAAAACGAGTTAGTACATTTCAAACATGAAAAAGGTCATTTTAAAATCAACATGAAAAACCAAAATTGAAAAGTATATAAAAAAAAGATGCTAACCGAAGAAAGAAAATGTATCGTGCTTCGCACCCTCCTCCCGCCCTGTGGTGCAACAGATGTCCCTTTCTCCAAAAATGTACTCAATGGGACCGTAATATTGCAACCACACACAAGTTAACCTGCTGTGAGGAAAAAACGAGTTAGTACATTTCAAACATGAAAAAGGTCATTTTAAAATCAACATGAAAAACCAAAATTCCAAAAGTATATAAAAAAAAGATGCTAACCGAAGAAAGAAAATGTATCGTGCTCTGCAACCTCCTCCCGCCCTGTGGTGCAACAGATGTCCCTTTCTCCAAAAATGTACTCAATGGGACCATAATGTTGCAACCACACGGAAGTTGACCTGCTGTGAGGAAAAAACGAGTTAGTACATTTCAAACATGAAAAAGGTCATTTTAAAATCAACATGAAAAACCAAAATTCCAAAAGTATATAAATAAAAGATGCTAACCGAAGAAAGAAAATGTATCGTGCTCTGCAGCCTCCTCCCGCCCTGTGGTGCAACAGATGTCCCTTTCTCCAAAAATGTACTCAATGGGACCGTAATGTTACAACCACACACAAGTTGACCTGCTGTGAGGAAAAAACGAGTTAGTACATTTCAAACATGAAAAAGGTCATTTTAAAATCAACATGAAAAACCAAAATTCCAAAAGTATATAAAAAAAAGATGCTAACCGAAGAAAGAAAATGTATCGTGCTTCGCACCCTCCTCCCGCCCTGCAGTGCAACAGATGTCCCTGTCTCCAAAAATGAACTCAATGGGACCGTAATGTTGCAACCACACACAAGTTGACCTGCTGTGAGGAAAAAACGAGTTAGTACATTTCAAACATGAAAAAGGTCATTTTAAAATCAACATGAAAAACCAAAATTCCAAAAGTATATAATAAAAAGATGCTAACCGAAGAAAGAAAATGTATCGTGCTCTGCAGCCTCCTCCCGCCCTGTGGTGCAACAGATGTCCCTTTCTCCAAAAATGTACTCAATGAGACCGTAATGTTGCAACGACACACAAGTTGACCTGCTGTGAGGAAAAAACGAGTTAGTACATTTCAAACATGAAAAAGGTCATTTTAAAATCAACATGAAAAACCAAAATTCCAAAAGTATATAAAAAAAAGATGCTATCCGAAGAAAGAAAATGTATCGTGCTCTGCAGCCTCCTCCCGCCCTGTGGTGCAAAAGATGTCCCTTTCTCCGAAAATGTACTCATTGGGACCATAATGTTGCAACCACACACAAGTTGACCTGCTGTGAGGAAAAAACGAGTTAGTACATTTCAAACATGAAAAAGGTCATTTTAAAATCAACATGAGAAACCAAAATTCCAAAAGTATATAAAAAAAAGATGCTAACCGAAGAAAGAAAATGAATCGTGCTCTGCAGCCTCCTCCCGCCCTGTGGTGCAACAGATGTCCCTTTCTCCAAAAATGTACTCAATGGGACCATAATGTTGCAACCACACACAAGTTGACCTGCTGTGAGGAAAAAACGAGTTAGTACATTTCAAACATGAAAAAGGT
Source organism: Schistocerca americana (assembly GCF_021461395.2). Classification (NCBI taxonomy): domain Eukaryota; kingdom Metazoa; phylum Arthropoda; class Insecta; order Orthoptera; family Acrididae; genus Schistocerca; species Schistocerca americana. The sequence goes on from NC_060129.1 coordinate 62,200,671, forward strand.
CATTTTAAAATCAACATGAAAAACCAAAATTCCAAAAGTATATAAAAAAAGATGCTAACCGAAGAAAGAAAATGTATCGTGCTCTGCAGCCTCCTCCCGCCCTGTGGTGCAACAGATGTCCCTTTCTCCAAAAATGTACTCAATGGGACCGTAATGTTGCAACCACACACAAGTTGACATGCTGTGAGGAAAAAACGAGTTAGTACATTTCAAACATGAAAAAGGTCATTTTAAAATCAACATGAAAAACCAAAATTCCAAAAGTATATAAAAAAAAGATGCTAACCGAAGAAAGAAAATGTATCGTGCTCTGCTGCCTCCTCCCGCCCTGTGGTGCAACAGATGTCCCTTTCTCCAAAAATGTACTCAATGGGACCATAATGTTGCAACCACACACAAGTTGACCTGCTGTGAGCAAAAAAACGAGTTAGTACATTTGAAACATGAAGAAGGTCATTTTAAAATCAACATGAAAAACCAAAATTCCAAAAGTATGAAACACAAAAAGATGCTAACCGAAGAAAGAAAAACTATAGTGCTCTGCAGCCTCCTCCCGCCCTGTGGTGTAACAGATGTCCCTTTCTCCAAAAATGTACTCAATGGGACCGTAATGTTGCAACCACACACAAGTTGACCTGCTGTGAGGAAAAAACGAGTTAGTACATTTCAAACATGAAAAAGGTCATTTTAAAATCAACATGAAACACCAAAATTCCAAAAGTATATAAAAAAAAAATGCTAACCGAAGAAAGAAAATGTATCGTGCTTCGCACCCTCCTCCCGCCCTGCGGTGCAACAGATGTCCCTTTCTCCAAAAATGTACTCAATGGGACCGTAATGTTGCAACCACACACAAGTTGACGTGCTGTGAGGAAAAAACGAGTTAGTACATTTCAAACATGAAAAAGGTCATTTTAAAATCAACATGAAAAACCAAAATTCCAAAAGTATATAAAAAAAAGATGCTAACCGAAGAAAGAAAATGTATCGTGCTTCGCACCCTCCTCCCGCCCTGTGGTGCAACAGATGTCCCTTTCTCCAAAAATGTACTCAATGGGACCGTAATATTGCAACCACACACAAGTTAACCTGCTGTGAGGAAAAAACGAGTTAGTACATTTCAAACATGAAAAAGGTCATTTTAAAATCAACATGAAAAACCAAAATTCCAAAAGTATATAAAAAAAAGATGCTAACCGAAGAAAGAAAATGTATCGTGCTCTGCAACCTCCTCCCGCCCTGTGGTGCAACAGATGTCCCTTTCTCCAAAAATGTACTCAATGGGACCATAATGTTGCAACCACACAGAAGTTGACCTGCTGTGAGGAAAAAACGAGTTAGTACATTTCAAACATGAAAAAGGTCATTTTAAAATCAACATGAAAAACCAAAATTCCAAAAGTATATAAATAAAAGATGCTAACCGAAGAAAGAAAATGTATCGTGCTCTGCAGCCTCCTCCCGCCCTGTGGTGCAACAGATGTCCCTTTCTCCAAAAATGTACTCAATGGGACCGTAATGTTACAACCACACACAAGTTGACCTGCTGTGAGGAAAAAACGAGTTAGTACATTTCAAACATGAAAAAGGTCATTTTAAAATCAACATGAAAAACCAAAATTCTAAAAGTATATAAAAAAAAGATGCTAACCGAAGAAAGAAAATGTATCGTGCTTCGCACCCTCCTCCCGCCCTGCAGTGCAACAGATGTCCCTGTCTCCAAAAATGAACTCAATGGGACCGTAATGTTGCAACCACACACAAGTTGACCTGCTGTGAGGAAAAAACGAGTTAGTACATTTCAAACATGAAAAAGGTCATTTTAAAATCAACATGAAAAACCAAAATTCCAAAAGTATATAATAAAAAGATGCTAACCGAAGAAAGAAAATGTATCGTGCTCTGCAGCCTCCTCCCGCCCTGTGGTGCAACAGATGTCCCTTTCTCCAAAAATGTACTCAATGAGACCGTAATGTTGCAACCACACACAAGTTGACCTGCTGTGAGGAAAAAACGAGTTAGTACATTTCAAACATGAAAAAGGTCATTTTAAAATCAACATGAAAAACCAAAATTCCAAAAGTATATAAAAAAAAGATGCTATCCGAAGAAAGAAAATGTATCGTGCTCTGCAGCCTCCTCCCGCCCTGTGGTGCAAAAGATGTCCCTTTCTCCGAAAATGTACTCATTGGGACCATAATGTTGCAACCACACACAAGTTGACCTGCTGTGAGGAAAAAACGAGTTAGTACATTTCAAACATGAAAAAGGTCATTTTAAAATCAACATGAAAAACCGGAATTCCAAAACTATATAAAAAAAAGTTGCTAACCGAAGAAAGAAAATGTATCGTGCTCTGCAGCCTCCTCCCGCCCTGTGGTGCAACAGAAGTCCCTTTCTCCAAAAATGTACTCAATGGGACCGTAATGTTGCAACCACACACAAGTTGACCTGCTGTGAGGAAAAAACGAGTTAGTACATTTCAAACATGAAAAAGGTCATTTTAAAATCAACATGAAAAACCAAAATTCCATAAGCATGAAACACAAAAAGATGCTAACCGAAGAAAGAAAAACTATCGTGCTCTGCAGCCTCCTCCCGCCCTGTGGTGCAACAGATGTCCCTTTCTCCAAAAATGTACTCATTGGGACCATAATGTTGCAACCACACACAAGTTGACCTGCTGTGAGGAAAAAACGAGTTAGTACATTTCAAACATGAAAAGGGTCATTTTAAAATCAACATAAAAAACCAAAATTCCAAAAGTATATAAAAAAAAGATGCTAACCGAAGAAAGAAAATGTATCGTGCTCTGCAGCCTCCTCCCGCCCTGTGGTGCAACAGATGTCCCTTTCTCCAAAAATGTACTCAATGGGACCGTAATGTTGCAACCACACACAAGTTGACCTGCTGTGAGGAAAAAACGAGTTAGTACATTTCAAACATGAAAAAGGTCATTTTAAAATCAACATGAAAAACCAAAATTCCAAAAGTATATAAAAAAAAGATGCTAACCGAAGAAAGAAAATGTATCGTGCTTCGCACCCTCGTCCCGCCCTGCGGTGCAACAGATGTCCCTTTCTCCAAAAATGTACTCAATGGGACCATAATGTTGCAAGCACACACAAGTTGACCTGCTGTGAGGAAAAAACGAGTTAGTACATTTCAAACATGAAAAAGGTCATTTTAAAATCAACATGAAAAACCAAAATTTCAAAAGTATATAAAAAAAAGATGCTAACCGAAGAAAGAAAATGTATCGTGCTTCGCACCCTCCTCCCGCCCTGCGGTGCAACAGATGTCCCTTTCTCCAAAAATGTACTCAATGGGACCGTAATGTTGCAACCACACACAAGTTGACCTGCTGTGAGGAAAAAACGAGTTAGTACATTTCAAACATGAAAAAGGTCATTTTAAAATCAACATGCAAAACCAAAATTCCAAAAGTATATAAAAAAAAGATGCTAACCGAAGAAAGAAAATGTATCGTGCTCTGCAGCCTCCTCCCACCCTGTGGTGCAACAGATGACCCTTTCTCCAAAAATGTACTCAATGGGACCGTAATGTTGCAACCACACACAAGTTGACCTGCTGTGAGGAAAAAACGAGTTAGTACATTTCAAACATGAAAAAGGTCATTTTAAAATCAACATGAAAAACCAAAATTCCAAAAGTATATGAAAAAAAGATGCTAACCGAAGAAAGAAGATGTATCGTGCTCTGCAGCCTCCTCCCGCCCTGTGGTGCAACAGATGTCCCTTTCTCCAAAAATGTACTCATTGGGACTATAATGTTGCAACCACACACAAGTTGACCTGCTGTGAGGGAAAAATGAGTTAGTACATTTCAAACATGAAAAAGGTCATTTTAAAAGCAACATGAAAAACCAAAATTCCAAAAGTATATAAAAAAAAGTTGCTAACCGAAGAAAGAGAATGTATCGTGCTCTGCAGCCTCCTCCCGCCCTGTGGTGCAACAGATGTCCCTTTCTCCAAAAATGTACTCAATGGGACCGTAATGTTGCAACCACATACAAGTTGACCTGCTGTGAGGAAAAAACGAGTTAGTACATTTCAAACATGAAAAAGGTCATTTTAAAATCAACATGAAAAACCAAAATTCCAAAAATATATAAACAAAAGATGCTAACCGAAGAAAGAAAATGTATCGTGCTCTGCAGCCTCCTCCCGCCCTGTAATGCAACAGATGTCCCTTTCTCCAAAAATGTACTCAATGGGACCGTAATGTTGCAACCACACACAAGTTGACCTGCTGTGAGGAAAAAACGAGTTAGTACATTTCAAACATGAAGAAGGTCATTTTAAAATCAACATGAAAAACCAAAATTCCAAAAGTATATAAAAAAAAGATGCTAACCAAAGAAAGAAAATGTATCGTGCTCTGCAGCCTCCTCCCGCCCTGTGGTGCAACAGATGTCCCTTTCTCCAAAAATGTACTCAATGGGACCGTAATGTTGCAACCACACACAAGTTGACCTGCTGTGAGGAAAAAACGAAATAGTACATTTCAAACATGAAAAAGGACATTTTAAAATCAACATGAAAAACCAAAATTCCAAAAGTATATAAAAAAAAGATGCTAACCGAAGAAAGAAAATGTATCGTGCTCTGCAGCCTCCTCCCGCCCTGTGGTGCAACAGATGTCCCTTTCTCCAAAAATGTACTCAATGGGACCGTAATGTTGCAACCACACACAAGTTGACCTGCTGTGAGGAAAAAACGAGTTAGTACATTTCATACATGAAAAAGGTCATTTTAAAATCAACATGAAAAACCAAAATTCCAAAAGTATATAAAAAAAAGATGCTAACCGAAGAAGGAAAATGTATCGTGCTCTGCAGCCTCCTCCCGCCCTGTGGTGCAACAGATGTCCCTTTCTCCAAAAATGTACTCAATGTGACCGTAATGTTGCAACCACACACAAGTTGACCTGCTGTGAGGAAAAAACGAGTTGTACATTTCAAACATGAAGAAGGTCATTTTAAAATCAACATGAATAAAAAAAATTCCAAAAGTATGAAACACAAAAAGATGCTAACCGAAGAAAGAAAAACTATCGTGCTCTGCACCCTCCTCCCGCCCTGTGGTGCAACAGATGTCCCTTTCTCCAAAAATGTACTCAATGGGACCATAATGTTGCAACCACACACAAGTTGACCTGCTGTGAGGAAAAAACGAGTTAGTACATTTGAAACATGAAGAAGGTCATTTTAAAATCAACATGAAAAACCAAAATTCCAAAAGTATGAAACACAAAAAGATGCTAACCGAAGAAAGAAAAACTATCGTGCTCTGTAGCCTCCTCCCGCCTTGTGGTGCAACAGATGTCCCTTTCTCCAAAAATGTACTCAATGGGACCATAATGTTGCAACCACACACAAGTTGACCTGCTGTGAGGAAAAAACGAGTTAGTACATTTCAAACATGAAAAAGGTCATTTTAAAATCAACATGAAAAACCAAAATTCCAAAAGTATATAAAAAAAAGATGCTAACCGAAGAAAGAAAATGTATCGTGCTCTGCAGCCTCCTCCCGCCCTGTGGTGCAACAGATGTCCCTTTCTCCAAAAATGTACTCAATGTGACCGTAATGTTGCAACCACACACAAGTTGACCTGCTGTGAGGAAAAAACGAGTTGTACATTTCAAACATGAAGAAGGTCATTTTAAAATCAACATGAAAAACCAAAATTCCAAAAGTATGAAACACAAAAAGATGCTAACCGAAGAAAGAAAAACTATCGTGCTCTGTAGCCTCCTCCCGCCTTGTGGTGCAACAGATGTCCCTTTCTCCAAAAATGTACTCAATGGGACCATAATGTTGCAACCACACACAAGTTGACCTGCTGTGAGGAAAAAGCGAGTTAGTACATTTCAAACATGAAAAAGGTCATTTTAAAATCAACATGAAAAACCAAAATTCCAAAAGTATATAAAAAAAAGATGCTAACCGAAGAAAGAAAATGTATCGTGCTCTGCAGCCTCCTCCCGCCCTGTGGTGCAACAGATGTCCCTTTCTCCAAAAATGTACTCAATGGGACCATAATGTTGCAACCACACACAAGTTGACCTGCTGTGAGGAAAAAACGAGTTAGTACATTTGAAACATGAAGAAGGTCATTTTAAAATCAACATGAAAAACCAAAATTCCAAAAGTATGAAACACAAAAAGATGCTAACCGAAGAAAGAAAAACTATCGTGCTCTGTAGCCTCCTCCCGCCTTGTGGTGCAACAGATGTCCCTTTCTCCAAAAATGTACTCAATGGGACCATAATGTTGCAACCACACACAAGTTGACCTGCTGTGAGGAAAAAACGAGTTAGTACATTTCATACATGAAAAAGGTCATTTTAAAATCAACATGAAAAACCAAAATTCCAAAAGTATATAAAAAAAAGATGCTAACCGAAGAAGGAAAATGTATCGTGCTCTGCAGCCTCCTCCCGCCCTGTGGTGCAACAGATGTCCCTTTCTCCAAAAATGTACTCAATGTGACCGTAATGTTGCAACCACACACAAGTTGACCTGCTGTGAGGAAAAAACGAGTTGTACATTTCAAACATGAAGAAGGTCATTTTAAAATCAACATGAATAAAAAAAATTCCAAAAGTATGAAACACAAAAAGATGCTAACCGAAGAAAGAAAAACTATCGTGCTCTGCACCCTCCTCCCGCCCTGTGGTGCAACAGATGTCCCTTTCTCCAAAAATGTACTCAATGGGACCATAATGTTGCAACCACACACAAGTTGACCTGCTGTGAGGAAAAAACGAGTTAGTACATTTGAAACATGAAGAAGGTCATTTTAAAATCAACATGAAAAACCAAAATTCCAAAAGTATGAAACACAAAAAGATGCTAACCGAAGAAAGAAAAACTATCGTGCTCTGTAGCCTCCTCCCGCCTTGTGGTGCAACAGATGTCCCTTTCTCCAAAAATGTACTCAATGGGACCATAATGTTGCAACCACACACAAGTTGACCTGCTGTGAGGAAAAAACGAGTTAGTACATTTCAAACATGAAAAAGGTCATTTTAAAATCAACATGAAAAACCAAAATTCCAAAAGTATTTAAAAAAAAGATGCTAACCGAAGAAAGAAAATGTATCGTGCTCTGCAGCCTCCTCCCGCCCTGTGGTGCAACAGATGTCCCTTTCTCCAAAAATGTACTCAATGGGACCGTAATGTTGCAACCACACACAAGTTGACCTGCTGTGAGGAAAAAACGAGTTAGTACATTTCAAACATGAAAAAGGTCATTTTAAAATCAACATGAAAAACCAAAATTCCAAAAGTATATAAAAAAAAGATGCTAACCGAAGAAAGGAAATGAATCGTGCTCTGCAGCCTCCTCCCGCCCTGTGGTGCAACAGATGTCCCTTTCTCCAAAAATGTACTCAATGGGACCATAATGTTGCAACCACACACAAGTTGACCTGCTGTGAGGAAAAAACGAGTTAGTACATTTCAAACATGAAAAAGGTCATTTTAAAATCAACATGCAAAACCAAAATTCCAAAAGTATATAAAAAAAAGATGCTAACCGAAGAAAGACAATGTATCGTGCTCTGCAGCCTCCTCCCGCCCTGTGGTGCAACAGATGTCCCTTTCTCCAAAAATGTACTCAATGGGACCGTAATGTTGCAACCACACAAAAAGTTGACATGCTGTGAGGAAAAAACGAGTTAGTACATTTCAAACATGAAAAAGGTCATTTTAAAATCAACAGGAAAAACCGAAATTCCAAAAGTATATAAAAAAAAGATGCTAACCGAAGAAAGAAAATGTATCGTGCTCTGCTGCCTCCTCCCGCCCTGTGGTGCAACAGATGTCCCTTTCTCCAAAAATGTCCTCAATGGGACCATAATGTTGCAACCACACACAAGTTGACCTGCTGTGAGGAAAAAACGAGTTAGTACATTTGAAACATGAAGAAGGTCATTTTAAAATCAACATGAAAAACCAAAATTCCAAAAGTATGAAACACAAAAAGATGCTAACCGAAGAAAGAAAATATATCGTGCTCTGCAGCCTCCTCCCGCCCTGTGGTGTAACAGATGTCCCTTTCTCCAAAAATGTACTCAATTAGACCATAATGTTGCAACCACACACAAGTTGACCTGCTGTGAGGAAAAAACGAGTTAGTACATTTAAAACATGAAAAAGGCCATTTTAAAATCAACATGAAAAACCAAAATTCCAAAAGTATATAAAAAAAAGATGCTAACCGAAGAAAGAAAATGTATCGTGCTCTGCAGCCTCCGCCCGCCCTGTGGTGCAACAGATGTCCCTTTCTCCAAAAATGTACTCAATGGGACCATAATGTTGCAACCACACACAAGTTGACCTGCTGTGAGGAAAAAACGAGTTAGTACATTTGAAACACGAAGAAGGTCATTTTAAAATCAACATGAAAAACCAAAAATCCAAAAGTATGAAACACAAAAAGATGGTAACCGAAGAAAGAAAAACTATCGTGCTCTGCAGCCTCCTCCCGCCCTGTGGTGCAACAGATGTCCCTTTCTCCAAAAATGTACTCAGTGGGACCATAATGTTGCAACCACACACAAGTTGACCTGCTGTGAGGAAAAAACGAGTTAGTACATTTCAAACATGAAAAAGGTCATTTTAAAATCAACATGAAAAACCAAATTTCCAAATGTATATAAAAAAAAGATGCTAACCGAAGAAAGAAAATGTATCGTGCTCTGCAGCCTCCTCCCGCCCTGTGGTGCAACAGATGTCCCTTTCTCCAAAAATGTACTCAATGGGACCGTAATGTTGCAACCACACACAAGTTGACCTGCTGTGAGGAAAAAACGAGTTAGTACATTTCAAACATGAAGAAAGTCATTTTAAAATCAGCATGAGAAACCAAAATTCCAATAGTATATAAAAAAAAGATGCTAACCGAAGAAAGAAAATGTATCGTGCTCTGCAGCCTCCTCCCGCCCTGTGGTGCAACAGATGTCCCTTTCTCCAAAAATGTACTCAATGGGACCGTAATGTTGCAAACACACACAAGTTGAACTGCTGTGAGGAAAAAACGAGTTAGTACATTTCAAACATGAAAAAGGTCATTATAAAATCAACTAGAAAAACCAAAATTCCAAAAGTATATAAAAAAAAGATGCTAACCGAAGAAAGAAAATGTATCGTGCTCTGCAGCCTCCTCCCGCCCTGTGGTGCAACAGATGTCTCTTTCTCCAAAAATGTACTCAATGGGACCGTAATGTTGCAACCACACACAAGTTGACATGCTGTGAGGAAAAAACAGTTAGTACATTTCAAACATGAAAAAGGCCATTTTAAAATCAACATGAAAAACCAAAATTCCAAAAGTATATAAAAAAAAGATGCTAACCGAAGAAAGAAAATGTATCGTGCTCTGCAGGCTCCTCCCGCCCTGTGGTGCAACAGATGTCCCTTTCTCCAAAAATGTACTCAATGGGACCGTAATGTTGCAACCACACACAAGTTGACCTGCTGTGAGGAAAAAACGAGTTAGTACATTTCAAACATGAAGAAGGTCATTTTAAAATCAACATGAAAAACCAAAATTCCAAAAGTATATAAAAAAAAGATGCTAACCGAAGAAAGAAAATGTATCGTGCTCTGTAGCCTCCTCCCGCCCTGTGGTGCAACAGATGTCCCTTTCTCCAAAAATGTACTCAATGGGACCGTAATGTTGCAACCACACACAAGTTGACCTGCTATGAGGAAAAAACGAGTTAGTACATTTCAAACATGAAAAAGGTCATTTTAAAATCAACATGAAAAACCAAGATTCCAAAAGTATATAAAAAAAAGATGCTAACCGAAGAAAGAAAATGTATCGTTCTCTGCAGCCTCCTCTCGCCCTGTGGTGCAACAGATGTCCCTTTCTCCAAAAATGTACTCAATGGGACCGTAATGTTGCAACCACACTCAAGTTGACCTGCTGTGAGGAAAAAACGAGTTAGTACATTTCAAACATGAAAAAGGTCATTTTAAAATCAACATGAAAAACCAAAATTCCAAAAGTATATAAATAAAAGATGCTAACCGAAGAAAGAAAATGTATCGTGCTCTGGAGCCTCCTCCCTCCCTGTAGTGCAACAGATGTCCCTTTCTCCAAAAATATACTCAATGGGACCATAATGTTGCAACCACACACTGGTTGACCTGCTGTGAGGAAAAAACGAGTTAGTACATTTCAAACATGAAAAAGGTCATTTTAATATCAACATGAAAAACCAAAATTCCAAAAGTATATAAAAAAAAGATGCTAACCGAAGAAAGAAAATGTATCGTGCTCTGCAGCCTCCTCCCGCCCTGTAGTGCAACAGATGTCCCTTTCTCCAAAAATGTACTCAATGGGACCATAATGTTGCAACCACACACAAGTTGACCTGCTGTGAGGAAAAAACGAGTTAGTACATTTCAAACATGAAAAAGGCCATTTTAAAATCAACATGAAAAACCAAAATTCCAAAAGTATATAAAAAAAAGATGCTAACCGAAGAAAGAAAAACTATCGTGCTCTGCACCCTCCTCCCGCCCTGTGGTGCAACAGATGTCCCTTTCTCCAAAAATGTACTCAATGAGACCGTAATGTTGCAACCACACACAAGTTCACCTGCTGTGAGGAAAAAACGAGTTAGTACATTTCAAAAATGAAAAAGGTCATTTTAAAATCAACATGCAAAACCAAAATTCCAAAATTATATAAAAAAAAGATGCTAACCGAAGAAAGAAAATGTATCGTGCTCTGCAGCCTACTTCCGCCCTGTGGTGCAACAGATCTCCCTTTCTCTAAAAATGTACTCAATGAGACTGTAATGTTGCAACCACACACAAGTTGACCTGCTGTGAGGAAAAAACGAGTTAGTACATTTCAAACATGAAAAAGGTCATTTTAAAATCAACATGAAAATCCAAAATTTAGAAAGTATATAAAAAAAAGATGCTAACCGAAGAAAGAAAATGTATCGTGCTCTGCAGCCTCCTCCCGCCCTGTGGTGCAACAGATGTCCCTTTCTCCAAAAATGTACCCAATGGGACCGTAATGTTGCAACCACACACAAGTTGACCTGCTGTGAGGAAAAAACGAGTTAGTACATTTCAAACATGAAAAAGGTCATTTTAAAATCAACATGAAAAACCAAAATTCCAAAAGTATATAAAAAAAAGATGCTAACCGAAGAAAGAAAATGTATCGTGCTCTGCAGCCTCCTCCCGCCCTGTGGTGCAACAGATGTCCCTTTCTCCAAAAATGTACTCAATGAGACCGTAATGTTGCAACCACACACAAGTTGACCTGATGTGAGGAAAAAACGAGTTAGTACATTTCAAACATGAAAAAGGTCATTATAATATCAACATGAAAAACATAAATTCCAAAAGTATATAAAAAAAAGATGCTAACCGAAGAAAGAAAATGCATCTTGCTCTGCAGCCTCCTCCCGCCCTGTGGTGCAACAGATGTCCCATTCTCCAAAAATGTACTCAATGGGACCGTAATGTTGCAACCACACACAAGTTGACCTGCTGTGAGGAAAAAACGAGTTAGTACATTTCAAACATGAAAAAGGTCATTTTAAAATCAACATGAAAAACCAAAATTCCAAAAGTATATAAAAAAAAGATGCTAACCGAAGAAAGAAAATGTATCGTGCTCTGCAGCCTCCTCCCGCCCTGTGGTGCAACAGATGTCCCTTTCTCCAAAAATGTACTCAATGGGACCGTAATGTTGCAACCACACACAAGTTGACCTGCTGTGAGGAAAAAACGAGTTAGTACATTTCAAACATGAAAAAGGTCATTTTAAAATCAACATGCAAAACCAAAATTCCAAAAGTATATAAAAAAAAGATGCTAACCGAAGAAAGAAAATGTATCGTGCTCTGCAGCCTCCTCCCGCCCTGTGGTGCAACAGATGTCCCTTTCTCCAAAAATGTACTCAATGGGACCGTAATGTTGCAACCACACACAAGTTGACCTGCTGTGAGGAAAAAACGAGTTAGTACATTTCAAACATGAAAAAGGTCATTTTAAAATCAACATGAAAAACCAAAATTCCAAAAGTATATAAAAAAAAGATGCTAACCGAAGAAAGAAAATGTATCGTGCTCTGCAGCCTCCTCCCGCCCTGTGGTGCAACAGATGTCCCTTTCTCAAAAAATGTACTCAATGGGACCGTAATGTTGCAACCACACACAAGTTGACCTGCTGTGGGGAAAAAACGAGTTAGTACATTTCAAACATGAAAAAGGTCATTTTAAAATCAACATGAAAAACCAAAATTCCAACAGTATATAAAAAAAAGATGCTTAACGAAGAAAGAAAATGTATCGCGCTCTGCAGCCTCCTCCCGCCCTGTGGTGCAACAGATGTCCCTTTCTCCAAAAATGTACTCAATGGGACCGTAATGTTGCAACCACACACAAGTTGACCTGCTGTGAGGAAAAAACGAGTTAGTACATTTCAAACATGAAAAAGGTCATTTTAAAATCTACATGAAAAACCAAAATTCCAAAAGTATATAAAAAAAAGATGCTAACCGATGAAAGAAAATGTATCGTGCTTCGCACCCTCCTCCCGCCCTGCGGTGCAACAGATGTCCCTTTCTCCAAAAATGTACTCAATGGGACCGTAATGTTGCAACCACACACAAGTTGACCTGCTGTGAGGAAAAAACGAGTTAGTACATTTCAAACATGTAAAAGGTCATTTTAAAATCAACATGAAAAACCAAAATTCCAAAAGTATATAAAAAAAAGATGCTAACCGAAGAAAGAAAATGTATTGTGCTCTGCAGCCTCCTCCCGCCCTGTGGTGCAACAGATGTCCCTTTCTCGAAAAATGTACTCAATGGGACCATAATGTTGCAACCACACACAAGTTGACCTGCTGTGAGGAAAAAACGAGTTAGTACATTTCAAACATGAAATAGGTCATTTTAAAATCAACATGAAAAACCAAAATTCCAAAAGTATTTAAAAAAAAGATGCTAACCGAAGAAAGAAAATGTATCGTGCTCTGCAGCCTCCTCCCGCCCTGTGGTGCAACAGATGTCCCTTTCTCCAAAAATGTACTCAATGGGACCATAATGTTGCAACCACACACAAGTTGACCTGCTGTGAGGAAAAAACGAGTTAGTACATTTCAAACATGAAAAAGGTCATTTTAAAATCAACATGAAAAAAAAAAATTCCAAAAGTATAAAACACAAAAAGATGCTAACCGAACAAAGAAAAACTATTGTGCTCTGCACCCTCCTCCCGCCCTGTGGTGCAACAGATGTCCCTTTCTCCAAAAATGTACTCAATGGGACCATAATGTTGCAACCACACACAAGTTGACCTGCTGTGAGGAAAAAACGAGTTAGTACATTTCAAACATGAAAAAGGTCATTTTAAAATCAACATGAAAAACCAAAATTCCAAAAGTATGAAACACAAAAAGATGCTAACCGAAGAAAGAAAAACTATCATGCTCTGCACCCTCCTCCCCCCCTGTGGTGCAACAGATGTCCCTTTCTCCAAAAATGTACTCAATGGGACCATAATGTTGCAACCACACACAAGTTGACCTGCTGTGAGGAAAAAACGAGTTAGTACATTTCAAACATGAAAAAGGTCATTTTAAAATCAACATGAAAAACCAAAATTCCAAAAGTATATAAAAAAAATATGCTAACCAAAGAAAGAAAATGTATCGTGCTTTGCAGCCTCCTCCCGCCCTGTGGTGCAAAAGATGTCCCTTCCTCCAAAAATGTACTCAATGGGACCGTAATGTTGCAACCACACACAAGTTGACCTGCTGTGAGGAAAAAACGAGTTAGTACATTTCAAACATGAAAAAGGTCATTTTAAAATCAACATGAAAAACCAAAATTCCAAAAGTATATAAAAAAAAGATGCTAACCGAAGAAAGAAAATGTATCGTGCTCTGCAGCCTCCTCCCGCCCTGTGGTGCAACAGATGTCCCTTTCTCCAAAAATGTACTCAATGAGACCGTAATGTTGCAACCACACACAAGTTGACCTGCTGTGAGGAAAAAACGAGTTAGTACATTTCAAAAATGAAAAAGGTCATTTTAAAATCAACATGCAACACCAAAATTCCAAAATTATATAAAAAAAAGATGCTAACCGAAGAAAGAAAATGTATCGTGCTCTGCAGCCTACTCCCGCCCTGTGGTGCAACAGATCTCCCTTTCTCTAAAAATGTACTCAATGAGACCGTAATGTTGCAACCACACACAAGTTGACCTGCTGTGAGGAAAAAACGAGTTAGTACATTTCAAACATGAAAAAGGTCATTTTAAAATCAACATGAAAATCCAAAATTCCGAAAGTATATAAAAAAAAGATGCTAACCGAAGAAAGAAAATGTATCGTGCTCTGCAGCCTCCTCCCGCCCTGTGGTGCAACAGATGTCCCTTTCTCCAAAAATGTACCCAATGGGACCGTAACGTTGCAACCACACACAAGTTGACCTGCTGTGAGGAAAAAACGAGTTAGTACATTTCAAACATGAAAAAGGTCATTTTAAAATCAACATGAAAAACCAAAATTCCAAAAGTATATAAAAAAAAGATGCTAACTGAAGAAAGAAAATGTATCGTGCTCTGCAGCCTCCTCCCGCCCTGTGGTGCAACAGATGTCCCTTTCTCAAAAAATGTACTCAATGGGACCGTAATGTTGCAACCACACACAAGTTGACCTGCTGTGGGGAAAAAACGAGTTAGTACATTTCAAACATGAAAAAGGTCATTTTAAAATCAACATGAAAAACCAAAATTCCAAAAGTATATAAAAAAAAGATGCTAACCGAAGAAAGAAAATGCATCTTGCTCTGCAGCCTCCTCCCGCCCTGTGGTGCAACAGATGTCCCTTTCTCAAAAAATGTACTCAATGGGACCGTAATGTTGCAACCACACACAAGTTGACCTGCTGTGGGGAAAAAACGAGTTAGTACATTTCAAACATGAAAAAGGTCATTTTAAAATCAACATGAAAAACCAAAATTCCAACAGTATATAAAAAAAAGATGCTTAACGAAGAAAGAAAATGTATCGCGCTCTGCAGCCTCCTCCCGCCCTGTGGTGCAACAGATGTCCCTTTCTCCAAAAATGTACTCAATGGGACCGTAATGTTGCAACCACACACAAGTTGACCTGCTGTGAGGAAAAAACGAGTTAGTACATTTCAAACATGAAAAAGGTCATTTTAAAATCTACATGAAAAACCAAAATTCCAAAAGTATATAAAAAAAAGATGCTAACCGATGAAAGAAAATGTATCGTGCTTCGCACCCTCCTCCCGCCCTGCGGTGCAACAGATGTCCCTTTCTCCAAAACTGTACTCAATGGGACCGTAATGTTGCAACCACACACAAGTTGACCTGCTGTGAGGAAAAAACGAGTTAGTACATTTCAAACATGTAAAAGGTCATTTTAAAATCAACATGAAAAACCAAAATTCCAAAAGTATATAAAAAAAAGATGCTAACCGAAGAAAGAAAATGTATTGTGCTCTGCAGCCTCCTCCCGCCCTGTGGTGCAACAGATGTCCCTTTCTCGAAAAATGTACTCAATGGGACCATAATGTTGCAACCACACACAAGTTGACCTGCTGTGAGGAAAAAACGAGTTAGTACATTTCAAACATGAAATAGGTCATTTTAAAATCAACATGAAAAACCAAAATTCCAAAAGTATTTAAAAAAAAGATGCTAACCGAAGAAAGAAAATGTATCGTGCTCTGCAGCCTCCTCCCGCCCTGTGGTGCAACAGATGTCCCTTTCTCCAAAAATGTACTCAATGGGACCATAATGTTGCAACCACACACAAGTTGACCTGCTGTGAGGAAAAAACGAGTTAGTACATTTCAAACATGAAAAAGGTCATTTTAAAATCAACATGAAAAAAAAAAATTCCAAAAGTATAAAACACAAAAAGATGCTAACCGAACAAAGAAAAACTATTGTGCTCTGCACCCTCCTCCCGCCCTGTGGTGCAACAGATGTCCCTTTCTCCAAAAATGTACTCAATGGGACCATAATGTTGCAACCACACACAAGTTGACCTGCTGTGAGGAAAAAACGAGTTAGTACATTTCAAACATGAAAAAGGTCATTTTAAAATCAACATGAAAAACCAAAATTCCAAAAGTATATAAAAAAAATATGCTAACCAAAGAAAGAAAATGTATCGTGCTTTGCAGCCTCCTCCCGCCCTGTGGTGCAAAAGATGTCCCTTCCTCCAAAAATGTACTCAATGGGACCGTAATGTTGCAACCACACACAAGTTGACCTGCTGTGAGGAAAAAACGAGTTAGTACATTTCAAACATGAAAAAGGTCATTTTAAAATCAACATGAAAAACCAAAATTCCAAAAGTATATAAAAAAAAGATGCTAACCGAAGAATGAAAATGTATCGTGCTCTGCAGCCTCCTCCCGCCCTGTGGTGCAACAGATGTCCCTTTCTCCAAAAATGTACTCAATGGGACCATAATGTTGCAACCACACACAAGTTGACTTGCTGTGAGGAAAAATCGAGTTAGTACACTTCAAACATGAAAAAGGTCATTTTAAAATCAACATGAAAAACCAAAATTCCAAAAGTATGAAACACAAAAAAATGCTATCCGAAGAAAGAAAAACTATCGTGCTCTGCACCCTCCTCCCGCCCTGTGGTGCAACAGATGTCCCTTTCTCCGAAAATGTACTCAATGGGACCATAATGTTGCAACCACACACAAGTTGACCTGCTGTGAGGAAAAAACGAGTTAGTACATTTCAAACATGAAAAAGGTCATTTTAAAATCAACATGAAAAACCAAAATTCCAAAAGTATATAAAAAAAAGATGCTAACCGAAGAAAGAAAATGTATCGTGCTCTGCAGCCTCCTCCCGCCCTGTGGGGCAACAGATGTCCCTTTCTCCAAAAATGTACTCAATGGGACCGTAATGTTACAACCACACACAAGTTGACCTGCTGCGAGGAAAAAACGAGTTAGTACATTTCAGACATGAAAAAGGTCATTTTAAAAACAACATGAAAAACCAAAATTCCAAAAGTATATAAAAAAAAGATGCTAACCGAAGAAAGAAAATAAATCGTGCTCTGCAGCCTCCTCCCGCCCTGTGGTGCAAAAGATGTCCCTTTCTCGAAAAATGTACTCAATGGGACCGTAATGTTGCAACCACACCCAAGTTGACCTGCTGTGAGGAAAAAACGAGTTAGTACATTTCAAAAATGAAAAAGGTCATTTTAAAATCAACATGAAAAACAAAAACTCCAAAAGTATGAAACACAAAAAGATGCTAACCGAAGAAAGAAAAACTATCGTGCTCTACACCCTCCACCCGCCCTGTGGTGCAACAGATGTCCCTTTCTCCAAAAATGTACTCAATGGGACCGTAATGTTGCAACCACACCCAAATTGACCTGCTGTGAGGAAAAAATGAGTTAGTACATTTCAAACATGAAAAATGTCATTTTAAAATCAACATGAAAAACCAAAATTCCAAAAGTATATAAAAAAAAGATGCTAACCGAAGAAAGAAAATGTATCGTGCTCTGCAGCCTCCTCCCGCCCTGTGGTGCAACAGATGTCCCTTTCTCCAAAAATGTACTCAATGGGACCGTGATGTTGCAACCACACACAAGTTGACCTGCTGTGAGGAAAAAACGAGTTAGTACATTTCAAACATGAAAAAGGTGATTTTAAAATCAACATGAAAAACCAAAATTCCAAAAGTATATAAAAACAAGATGCTAACCGAAGAAAGAAAATGTATCGTGCTCTGCAGCCTCCTCCCGCCCTGTGGTGCAAAAGATGTCCCTTTCTCCAAAAATGTACTCAATGGGACAGTAATGTTGCAACCACACCCAAGTTGACCTGCTGTGAGGAAAAAACGAGTTAGTACATTTCAAACATGAAAAAGGTCATTTTAAAATCAACATGAAAAACCAAAATTCCAAAAGTATATAAAAAAAAGATGCTAACCGAAGATAGAAAATGTATCGTGCTCTGCAGCCTCCTCCCGCCCTGTGGTGCAACAGATGTCCCTTTCTCCTAAAATGTACTCAATGGGACCGTAATGTTACAACCACACACAAGTTGACCTGCTGTGAGGAAAAAACAAGTTAGTACACTTCAAACATAAAAAAGGTCATTTTAAAATCAACATGAAAAACCAAAATTCCAAAAGTATATAAAAAAAAGATGCTAACCGAAGAAAGAAAATGTATCTTGCTCTGCAGTCTCCTCCCGCCCCGTGGTGCAAAAGATGTCCCTTTCTCCAAAAATGTACTCAATGGGACCGTAATGTTGCAACCACACCCAAGTTGACCTGCTGTGAGGAAAAAACGAGTTAGTACATTTCAAACATGAAAAAGGTCATTTTAAAATCAACATGAGAAACCAAAATTCCAAAAGTATATAAAAAAAAGATGCTAACCGAAGAAAGAAAATGTATCGTGCTCTGCAGCCTCCTCCCGCCCTGTGGTGCAAAAGATGTCCCTTTCTCCAAAAATGTACATATGGGACCGTAATGTTGCAACCACACCCAAGTTGACCTGCTGTGAGGAAAAAACGAGTTAGTACATTTCAAACATGAAAAAGGTCATTTTAAAATCAACATGAAAAACCAAAATTCCAAAAGTATATAAAAAAAAGATGCTAACCGAAGAAAGAAAATGTATCGTGCTCTGCAGCCTCCTCCCGCCCTGTGGTGCAAAAGATGTCCCTTTCTCCAAAAATGTACTCAATGGGACGGTAAGGTACAACCACACTCAAGTTGACCTGCTGTGAGGAAAAAACGAGTTAGTACATTTCAAACATGAAAAAGGTCATTTTAAAATCAACATGAAAAACCAAAATTCCAAAAGTATATAAAAAAAGGATGCTAACCGAAGAAAGAAAATGTATCGTGCTCTGCTGCCTCCTCCTGCCCTGTGGTGCAACAGATGTCCCTTTCTCCAAAAATGTACTCAATGGGACCGTAATGTTGCAACCACACACAAGTTGACCTGCTGTGAGGAAAAAACGAGTTAGTACATTTCAAACATGAAAAAGGTCATTTTAAAATCAACATGAAAAACCAAAATTCCAAAAGTAAATAAAAAAAAGATGCTAACCGAAGAAAGAAAATGTATCGTGCTCTGCAGCCTCCTCCTGCCCTGTGGTGCAAAAGATGTCCCTTTCTCCAAAAATGTACTCAATGGGACCGTAATGTTGCAACCACACACAAGTTGACCTGCTGTGAGGAAAAAACGAGTTAGTACATTTCAAACATGAAAAAGGTCATTTTAAAATCAACATGAAAAACCAAAATTCCAAAAGTATATAAAAAAAAGATGCTAACCGAAGAAAGAAAATGTATCGTGCTCTGCAGCCTCCTCCCGCCCTGTGGTGCAACAGATGTCCCTTTCTCCAAAAATGTACTCAATGTGACCGTAATGTTGCAACCACACACAAGTTGACCTGCTGTGAGGAAAAAACGAGTTAGTACATTTCAAACATGAAAAAGGTCATTTTAAAATCAACATGAAAAACCAAAATTCCAAAAGTATATAAAAAAAAGATGCTAACCGAAGAAAGAAAATGTATCGTGCTCTGCAGCCTCCTCCCGCCCTGTGGTGCAACAGATGTCCCTTTCTCCAAAAATGTACTCAATGTGACCGTAATGTTGCAACCACACACAAGTTGACCTGCTGTGAGGAAAAAACGAGTTAGTACACTTCAAACATGAAAAAGGTCATTTTAAAATCAACATGAAAAACCAAAATTCCAAAAGTATATAAAAAAAAGATGCTAACCGAAGAAAGAAAATGTATCGTGCTCTGCAGCCTCCTCCCGCCCTGTGGTGCAACAGATGTCCCTTTCTCCAAAAATGTACTCGATGGGACCGTAATGTTGCAACCACACACAAGTTGACCTGCTGAGAGGAAAAAACGAGTTAGTACATTTCAAAAATGAAAAAGGTCATTTTAAAATCAACATGAAAAACCAAAATTCCAAAAGTATGAAACACAAACAGATGCTAACCGAAGAAAGAAAAACTATCGTGCTCTACACCCTCCACCCGCCCTGTGGTGCAACAGATGTCCCTTTCTCCAAAAATGTACTCAATGGGACCATAATGTTGCAACCACACACAAGTTGACCTGCTGTGACGAAAAAATGAGTTAGTACATTTCAAACATGAAAAAGGTCATTTTAAAATCAACATGAAAAACCAAAATTCCAAAAGTATGAAACACAAAAAGATGCTAACCGAAGAAAGAAAAACTATCGTGCTCTACACCCTTCACCCGCCCTGTGGTGCAACAGATGTCCCTTTCTCCAAAAATGTACTCAATGGGACCGTAATGTTGCAACCACACACAAGTTAACCTGCTGTGAGGAAAAAACGAGTTAGTACATTTCAAACATAAAAAAGGTCATTTTAAAATCAACATGAAAAACCAAAATTCCAAAAGAATATAAAAAAAAGATGCTAACCGAAGAAAGAAAATGTATCGTGCTCTGCAGCCTCCTCCCGCCCTGTGGTGCAAAAGATGTCCCTTTCTCCAAAAATGTACTCAATGGGACCGTAATGTTGCAACCACACACAAGTTGACCTGCTGTGAGGAAAAAACGAGTTAGTACATTTCAAACATGAAAAAGGTCATTTTAAAATCAACATGAAAAACCAAAATTCAAAAAGTATATAAAAAAAAGATGCTAACCGAAGAAAGAAAATGTATCGTGCTCTGCAGCCTCCACCCGCCCTGTGGTGCAACAGATGTCCCTTTCCCCAAAAATGTACTCAATGGGACCGTAATGTTGCAACCACACACAAGTTGACCTGCTGTGAGGAAAAAACGAGTTAGTACATTTCAAACATGAAAAAGGTCATTTTAAAATCAACATGAAAAACCAAAATTCAAAAAAGTATATAAAAAAAAGATGCTAACCGAAGAAAGAAAATGTATCGTGCTCTGCAGTCCCCTCCCGCCCTGTGGTGCAAAAGATGTCCCATTCTCCAAAAATGTACTCAATGTGACCGTAATGTTGCAACCACACCCAAGTTGACCTGCTGTGAGGAAAAAACGAGTTAGTACATTTCAAACATGAAAAAGGTCATTTTAAAATCAACATGAAAAACCAAAATTCCAAAAGTATAAAAAAAAAAGATGCTAACCGTAGAAAGAAAATGTATCGTGCTCTGCAGCCTCCTCCCGCCCTGTGGTGCAACAGATGTCCCTTTCTCCAAAAATGTACTCGATGGGACCGTAATGTTGCAACCACACACAAGTTGACCTGCTGTGAGGAAAAATGAGTTAGTACATTTCAAACATAAAAAAGGTCATTTTAAAATTAACATGAAAAACCAAAATTCCAAAAGTATATAAAAAAAAGATGCTAACCGAAGAAAGAAAATGTATCGTGCTCTGCAGCCTCCTCCCGCCCTGTGGTGCAAAAGATGTCCCTTTCTCCAAAAATGTACTCAATGGGACCGTAATGTTGCAACCACACCCAAGTTGACCTGCTGTGAGGAAAAAACGAGTTAGTACATTTCAAACATGAAAAAGGTCATTTCAAAATCAACATGAAAAACCAAAATTCCAAAAGTATATAAAAAAAAGATGCTAACCGAAGCAAGAAAATGTATCGTGCTCTGCAGCCTCCTCCCGCCCTGTGGTGCAACAGATGTCCCTTTCTCCAAAAATGTACTCAATGGGACCGTAATGTTGCAACCACACACAAGTTGACCTGCTGTGAGGAAAAAACGAGTTAGTACATTTCAAACATAAAAAAGGTCATTTTAAAATCAACATGAAAAGCCAAAATTCCAAAAGTATATAAAAAAAAGATGCTAACCGAAGAAAGAAAATGTATCGTGCTCTGCAGCCTCCTCCCGCCCTGTATTGCAAAAGATGTCCCTTTCTCCAAAAATGTACTCAATGGGACCGTAATGTTGCAACCACACACAAGTTGACCTGCTGTGAGGAAGAAACGAGTTAGTACATTTCAAACATAAAAAAGGTCATTTTAAAATCAACATGAAAAACCAAAATTCCAAAAGTATATAAAAAAAAGATGCTAACCGAAGAAAGAAAATGTATCGTGCTCTGCAGCCTCCTCCCGCCCTGTGGTGCAACAGATGTCCCTTTCTCCAAAAATGTACTCAATGGGACCGTAATGTTGCAACCACACCCAAGTTGACCTGCTGTGAGGAAAAAACGAGTTAGTACATTTCAAACATGAAAAAGGTAATTTAAAATCAACATGAATAACCAAAATTCCAAAAATATGAAACACAAAAAGATGCTAACTGAAGAAAGAAAAACTATCGTGCTCTACACCCTCCACCCGCCCTGTGGTGCAACAGATGTCCCTTTCTCCAAAAATGTACTCAATGGGACCGTAATGTTGCAACCACACACAAGTTGACCTGCTGTGAGGAAAAAACGAGTTAGTACATTTCAAACATGAAAAAGGTCATTTTAAAATCAACATGAAAAACCAAAATTCCAAAAGTATATAAAAAAAAAATGCTAACCCAAGAAAGAAAATGTATCGTGCTCTCCAGCCTCCTCCCGCCCTGTGGTGCAACAGATGTCCCTTTCTCCAAAAATGTACTCAATGGGTCCGTAATGTTGCAACAGCACACAAGTTGACCTGCTGTGAGGAAAAAACGAGTTAGTACATTTCAAACATAAAACAATTATTTTAAAATCAACATGAAAAACCAAAATTCCAAAAGTATATAAAAAAAAGATGCTAACCGAAGAAAGAAAATGTATCGTGCTCTGCAGCCTCGCCTGCCCTGTGGTGCAACAGATGTCCCTTTCTCCAAAAATGTACTCAATGGGACCGTAATGTTGCAACCACACACAAGTTGACCTGCTGTGAGGAAAAAACGAGTTAGTACATTTCAAACATAAAAAAGGTCATTTTAAAATCAACATGAAAAACCAAAATTCCAAAAGAATATAAAAAAAAGATGCTAACCGAAGAAAGAAAATGTATCGTGCTCTGCAGCCTCCTCCCGCTCTGTGGTGCAACAGATGTCCCTTTCTCCAAAAATGTACTCAATGGGACCGTAATGTTGCAACCACACCCAAGTTGACCTGCTGTGAGGAAAAAACGAGTTAGTACATTTCAAACATGAAAAAGGTCATTATAAAATCAGCATGAAAAACCAAAATTCCAAAAGTATGAAACACAAAAAGATGCTAACCGAAGAAAGAAAAACTATCGTGCTCTACACACTCCACCCGCCCTGTGGTGCAACAGATGTCCCATTCTCCAATAATGTACTCAATGGGACCATAATGTTGCAACCACACACAAGTTGACCTGCTGTGAGGAAAAAACGAGTTAGTACATTTCAAACATGAAAAAGGTCATTTTAAAATCAACATGAAAAACCAAAATTCCAAAAGAATATAAAAAAAAGATGCTAACCGAAGAAAGAAAATGTATCGTGCTCTG
The DNA here is from genome assembly GCF_021461395.2 of Schistocerca americana. Classification (NCBI taxonomy): domain Eukaryota; kingdom Metazoa; phylum Arthropoda; class Insecta; order Orthoptera; family Acrididae; genus Schistocerca; species Schistocerca americana. The sequence goes on from NC_060129.1 coordinate 62,224,169, forward strand.
CAGCCTCCTCCCGCCCTGTGGTGCAACAGATGTCCCTTTCTCCAAAAATGTACTCAATGGGACCGTAGTGTTGCAACCACACCCAAGTTGACCTGCTGTGAGGAAAAAACGAGTTAGTACATTTCAAACATGAAAAATGTCATTTTAAAATCAACATGAAAAACCAAAATTCCAAAAGTATATAAAAAAAAGATGCTAACCGAAGAAAGAAAATGTATCGTGCTCTGCAGCCTCCTCCCGCCCTGTGGTGCAACAGATGTCCCTTTTTCCAAAAATGTACTCAATGGGACCGTAATGTTGCAACCACACACAAGTTGACCTGCTGTGAGGAAAAAACGAGTTAGTACATTTCAAACACGAAAAAGGTCATTTTAAAATCAACATGAAAAGCCAAAATTCCAAAAGTATATAAAAAATAGATGCTAACCCAAGAAAGAAAATGTTTCGTGCTCTGCAGCCTCCTCCCGCCCTGTGGGGCAACAGATGTCCCTTTCTCCAAAAATGTACTCAATGGGACCGTAATGTTGCAACCACACACAAGTTGACCTGCTGTGAGGAAAAAACGAGTTAGTACATTTCAAACATGAAAAAGGTCATTTTAAAATCAACATGAAAAACCAAAATTCCAAAAGTATATAAAAAAAAGATGCTAACCCAAGAAAGAAAATGTATCGTGCTCTGCAGCCTCCTCCCGCCCTGTGGTGCAAAAGATGTCCCTTTCTCCAAAAATGTACTCAATGGGACCGTAATGTTGCAACCACACACAAGTTGACCTGCTGTGAGGAAAAAACGAGTTAGTACATTTCAAACATGAAAAAGGTCATTTCAAAATCAACATGAAAAACCAAAATTCCAAAAGTATATAAAAAAAAGATGCTAACCGAAGCAAGAAAATGTATCGTGCTCTGTAGCCTCCTCCCGCCCTGTGGTGCAACAGATGTCCCTTTCTCCAAAAATGTACTCAATGGGACCGTAATGTTGCAACCACACACAAGTTGACCTGCTGTGAGGAAAAAACGAGTTAGTACATTTCAAACATAAAAAAGGTCATTTTAAAATCAACATGAAAAGCCAAAATTCCAAAAGTATATAAAAAAAAGATGCTAACCGAAGAAAGAAAATGTATCGTGCTCTGCAGCCTCCTCCCGCCCTGTGGTGCAACAGATGTCCCTTTCTCCAAAAATGTACTCAATGGGACCGTAATGTTGCAACCACACACAAGTTGACCTGCTGTGAGGAAAAAACGAGTTAGTACATTTCAAACATGAAAAAGGTGATTTTAAAATCAACATGAAAAACCAAAATTCCAAAAGTATATAAAAACAAGATGCTAACCGAAGAAAGAAAATGTATCGTGCTCTGCAGCCTCCTCCCGCCCTGTGGTGCAAAAGATGTCCCTTTCTCCAAAAATGTACTCAATGGGACCATAATGTTGCAACCACACCCAAGTTGACCTGCTGTGAGGAAAAAACGAGTTAGTACATTTCAAACATGAAAAAGGTCATTTTAAAATCAACATGAAAAACCAAAATTCCAAAAGTATATAAAAAAAAGATGCTAACCGAAGATAGAAAATGTATCGTGCTCTGCAGCCTCCTCCCGCCCTGTGGTGCAACAGATGTCCCTTTCTCCTAAAATGTACTCAATGGGACCGTAATGTTACAACCACACACAAGTTGACCTGCTGTGAGGAAAAAACAAGTTAGTACACTTCAAACATAAAAAAGGTCATTTTAAAATCAACATGAAAAACCAAAATTCCAAAAGTATATAAAAAAAAGATGCTAACCGAAGAAAGAAAATGTATCTTGCTCTGCAGTCTCCTCCCGCCCCGTGGTGCAAAAGATGTCCCTTTCTCCAAAAATGTACTCAATGGGACCGTAATGTTGCAACCACACCCAAGTTGACCTGCTGTGAGGAAAAAACGAGTTAGTACATTTCAAACATGAAAAAGGTCATTTTAAAATCAACATGAGAAACCAAAATTCCAAAAGTATATAAAAAAAAGATGCTAACCGAAGAAAGAAAATGTATCGTGCTCTGCAGCCTCCTCCCGCCCTGTGGTGCAAAAGATGTCCCTTTCTCCAAAAATGTACATATGGGACCGTAATGTTGCAACCACACCCAAGTTGACCTGCTGTGAGGAAAAAACGAGTTAGTACATTTCAAACATGAAAAAGGTCATTTTAAAATCAACATGAAAAACCAAAATTCCAAAAGTATATAAAAAAAAGATGCTAACCGAAGAAAGAAAATATATCGTGCTCTGCAGCCTCCTCCCGCCCTGTGGTGCAACAGATGTCCCTATCTCCAAAAATGTACTCAATGGGACCGTAATGTTGCAACCACACACAAGTTGACCTGCTGTGAGGAAAAAACGAGTTAGTACATTTCAAACATAAAAAAGGGTCATTTTAAAATCAACATGAAAAACCAAAATTCCAAAAGTATATAAAAAAAAGATGCTAACCGAAGAAAGAAAATGTATCGTGCTCTGTAGTCTCCTCCCGCCATGTGGTGCAAAAGATGTCACTTTCTCCAAAAATGTACTCAATGGGACCGTAATGTTGCAACCACACCCAAGTTGACCTGCTGTGTGGAAAAAACGAGTTAGTACATTTCAAACATGAAAAAGGTCATTTTAAAATCAACATGAAAAACCAAAATTCCAAAAGTATATAAAAAAAAGATGCTAACCGAAGAAAGAAAATGTATCGTGCTCTGCAGCCTCCTCCCGCCCTGTGGTGCAAAAGATGTCCCTTTCTCCAAAAATGTACTCAATGGGACGGTAAGGTACAACCACACTCAAGTTGACCTGCTGTGAGGAAAAAACGAGTTAGTACATTTCAAACATGAAAAAGGTCATTTTAAAATCAACATGAAAAACCAAAATTCCAAAAGTATATAAAAAAAGGATGCTAACCGAAGAAAGAAAATGTATCGTGCTCTGCTGCCTCCTCCTGCCCTGTGGTGCAACAGATGTCCCTTTCTCCAAAAATGTACTCAATGGGACCGTAATGTTGCAACCACACACAAGTTGACCTGCTGTGAGGAAAAAACGAGTTAGTACATTTCAAACATTAAAAAGGTCATTTTAAAATCAACATGAAAAACCAAAATTCCAAAAGTAAATAAAAAAAAGATGCTAACCGAAGAAAGAAAATGTATCGTGCTCTGCAGCCTCCTCCTGCCCTGTGGTGCAAAAGATGTCCCTTTCTCCAAAAATGTACTCAATGGGACCGTAATGTTGCAACCACACACAAGTTGACCTGCTGTGAGGAAAAAACGAGTTAGTACATTTCAAACATGAAAAAGGTCATTTTAAAATCAACATGAAAAACCAAAATTCCAAAAGTATATAAAAAAAAGATGCTAACAGAAGAAAGAAAATGTATCGTGCTCTGCAGCCTCCTCCCGCCCTGTGGTGCAACAGATGTCCCTTTCTCCAAAAATGTACTCAATGTGACCGTAATGTTGCAACCACACACAAGTTGACCTGCTGTGAGGAAAAAACGAGTTAGTACATTTCAGACATAAAAAAGGTCATTTTAAAATCAACATGAAAAACTAAAATTCCAAAAGTATATAAAAAAAAGATGCTAACCGAAGAAAGAAAATGTATCGTGCTCTGCAGCCTCCTCCCGCCCTGTGGTGCAAAAGATGTCCCTTTCTCCAAAAATGTACTCAATGGGACCGTAATGTTGCAACCACACACAAGTTGACCTGCTGTGAGGAAAAAACGAGTTAGTACATTTCAAAAATGAAAAAGGTCATTTTAAAATCAACATGAAAAACCAAAATTCCAAAAGTATGAAACACAAAAAGATGCTAACCGAAGAAAGAAAAACTATCGTGCTCTACACCCTCCACCCGCCCTGTGGTGCAACAGATGTCCCTTTCTCCAAAAATGTACTCAATGGGACCATAATGTTGCAACCACACTCAAGTTGACCTGCTGTGAGGAAAAAATGAGTTAGAACATTTCAAACATGAAAAAGGTCATTTTAAAATCAACATGAAAAACCAAAATTCCAAAAGTATATAAAAAAAAGATGCTAACCGAAGAAAGAAAAACTATCGTGCTCTACACCCTCCACCCGCCCTGTGGTGCAACAGATGTCCCTTTCTCCAAAAATGTACTCAATGGGACCGTAATGTTGCAACCACACACAAGTTGACCTGCTGTGAGGAAAAAACGAGTTAGTACATTTCAAACATAAAAAAGGTCAATTTAAAATCAACATGAAAAACCAAAATTCCAAAAGTATATAAAAAAAAGATTCTAACCGAAGAATGAAAATGTATCGTGCTCTGCAGCCTCCTCCTGCCCTGTGGTGCAAAAGATGGGCCTTTCTCCAAAAATGTACTCAATGTGACCGTAATGTTGCAACCACACCCAAGTTGACCTGCTGTGAGGAAAAAACGAGTTAGTACATTTCAAACATGAAAAAGGTCATTTTAAAATCAACATGAAAAACCAAAATTCCAAAAGTATATAAAAAAAAGATGCTAACCGAAGAAAGAAAATGTATCGTGCTCTGCAGCCTCCTCCCGCCCTGTGGTGCAACAGATGTCCCTTTCTCCAAAAATGTACTCGATGGGACCGTAATGTTGCAACCACACACAAGTTGACCTGCTGTGAGGAAAAAACGAGTTAGTACATTTCAAAAATGAAAAAGGTCATTTTAAAATCAACATGAAAAACCAAAATTCCAAAAGTATGAAACACAAACAGATGCTAACCGAAGAAAGAAAAACTATCGTGCTCTACACCCTCCACCCGCCCTGTGGTGCAACAGATGTCCCTTTCTCCAAAAATGTACTCAATGGGACCATAATGTTGCAACCACACACAAGTTGACCTGCTGTGACGAAAAAATGAGTTAGTACATTTCAAACATGAAAAAGGTCATTTTAAAATCAACATGAAAAACCAAAATTCCAAAAGTATGAAACACAAAAAGATGCTAACCGAAGAAAGAAAAACTATCGTGCTCTACACCCTTCACCCGCCCTGTGGTGCAACAGATGTCCCTTTCTCCAAAAATGTACTCAATGGGACCGTAATGTTGCAACCACACACAAGTTAACCTGCTGTGAGGAAAAAACGAGTTAGTACATTTCAAACATAAAAAAGGTCATTTTAAAATCAACATGAAAAACCAAAATTCCAAAAGAATATAAAAAAAAGATGCTAACCGAAGAAAGAAAATGTATCGTGCTCTGCAGCCTCCTCCCGCCCTGTGGTGCAAAAGATGTCCCTTTCTCCAAAAATGTACTCAATGGGACCGTAATGTTGCAACCACACACAAGTTGACCTGCTGTGAGGAAAAAACGAGTTAGTACATTTCAAACATGAAAAAGGTCATTTTAAAATCAACATGAAAAACCAAAATTCAAAAAGTATATAAAAAAAAGATGCTAACCGAAGAAAGAAAATGTATCGTGCTCTGCAGCCTCCACCCGCCCTGTGGTGCAACAGATGTCCCTTTCCCCAAAAATGTACTCAATGGGACCGTAATGTTGCAACCACACACAAGTTGACCTGCTGTGAGGAAAAAACGAGTTAGTACATTTCAAACATGAAAAAGTTCATTTTAAAATCAACATGAAAAACCAAAATTCAAAAAAGTATATAAAAAAAAGATGCTAACCGAAGAAAGAAAATGTATCGTGCTCTGCAGTCCCCTCCCACCCTGTGGTGCAAAAGATGTCCCATTCTCCAAAAATGTACTCAATGTGACCGTAATGTTGCAACCACACCCAAGTTGACCTGCTGTGAGGAAAAAACGAGTTAGTACATTTCAAACATGAAAAAGGTCATTTTAAAATCAACATGAAAAACCAAAATTCCAAAAGTATAAAAAAAAAAGATGCTAACCGTAGAAAGAAAATGTATCGTGCTCTGCAGCCTCCTCCCGCCCTGTGGTGCAACAGATGTCCCTTTCTCCAAAAATGTACTCGATGGGGCCGTAATGTTGCAACCACACACAAGTTGACCTGCTGTGAGGAAAAATGAGTTAGTACATTTCAAACATAAAAAAGGTCATTTTAAAATTAACATGAAAAACCAAAATTCCAAAAGTATATAAAAAAAAGATGCTAACCGAAGAAAGAAAATGTATCGTGCTCTGCAGCCTCCTCCCGCCCTGTGGTGCAAAAGATGTCCCTTTCTCCAAAAATGTACTCAATGGGACCGTAATGTTGCAACCACACCCAAGTTGACCTGCTGTGAGGAAAAAACGAGTTAGTACATTTCAAACATGAAAAAGGTCATTTCAAAATCAACATGAAAAACCAAAATTCCAAAAGTATATAAAAAAAAGATGCTAACCGAAGCAAGAAAATGTATCGTGCTCTGCAGCCTCCTCCCGCCCTGTGGTGCAACAGATGTCCCTTTCTCCAAAAATGTACTCAATGGGACCGTAATGTTGCAACCACACACAAGTTGACCTGCTGTGAGGAAAAAACGAGTTAGTACATTTCAAACATAAAAAAGGTCATTTTAAAATCAACATGAAAAGCCAAAATTCCAAAAGTATATAAAAAAAAGATGCTAACCGAAGAAAGAAAATGTATCGTGCTCTGCAGCCTCCTCCCGCCCTGTATTGCAAAAGATGTCCCTTTCTCCAAAAATGTACTCAATGGGACCGTAATGTTGCAACCACACACAAGTTGACCTGCTGTGAGGAAGAAACGAGTTAGTACATTTCAAACATAAAAAAGGTCATTTTAAAATCAACATGAAAAACCAAAATTCCAAAAGTATATAAAAAAAAGATGCTAACCGAAGAAAGAAAATGTATCGTGCTCTGCAGCCTCCTCCCGCCCTGTGGTGCAACAGATGTCCCTTTCTCCAAAAATGTACTCAATGGGACCGTAATGTTGCAACCACACCCAAGTTGACCTGCTGTGAGGAAAAAACGAGTTAGTACATTTCAAACATGAAAAAGGTAATTTAAAATCAACATGAAAAACCAAAATTCCAAAAATATGAAACACAAAAAGATGCTAACTGAAGAAAGAAAAACTATCGTGCTCTACACCCTCCACCCGCCCTGTGGTGCAACAGATGTCCCTTTCTCCAAAAATGTACTCAATGGGACCGTAATGTTGCAACCACACACAAGTTGACCTGCTGTGAGGAAAAAACGAGTTAGTACATTTCAAACATGAAAAAGGTCATTTTAAAATCAACATGAAAAACCAAAATTCCAAAAGTATATAAAAAAAAGATGCTAACCCAAGAAAGAAAATGTATCGTGCTCTCCAGCCTCCTCCCGCCCTGTGGTGCAACAGATGTCCCTTTCTCCAAAAATGTACTCAATGGGACCGTAATGTTGCAACAGCACACAAGTTGACCTGCTGTGAGGAAAAAACGAGTTAGTACATTTCAAACATAAAACAATTATTTTAAAATCAACATGAAAAACCAAAATTCCAAAAGTATATAAAAAAAAGATGCTAACCGAAGAAAGAAAATGTATCGTGCTCTGCAGCCTCGCCTGCCCTGTGGTGCAACAGATGTCCCTTTCTCCAAAAATGTACTCAATGGGACCGTAATGTTGCAACCACACACAAGTTGACCTGCTGTGAGGAAAAAACGAGTTAGTACATTTCAAACATAAAAAAGGTCATTTTAAAATCAACATGAAAAACCAAAATTCCAAAAGAATATAAAAAAAAGATGCTAACCGAAGAAAGAAAATGTATCGTGCTCTGCAGCCTCCTCCCACTCTGTGGTGCAACAGATGTCCCTTTCTCCAAAAATGTACTCAATGGGACCGTAATGTTGCAACCACACCCAAGTTGACCTGCTGTGAGGAAAAAACGAGTTAGTACATTTCAAACATGAAAAAGGTCATTATAAAATCAGCATGAAAAACCAAAATTCCAAAAGTATGAAACACAAAAAGATGCTAACCGAAGAAAGAAAAACTATCGTGCTCTACACACTCCACCCGCCCTGTGGTGCAACAGATGTCCCATTCTCCAATAATGTACTCAATGGGACCATAATGTTGCAACCACACACAAGTTGACCTGCTGTGAGGAAAAAACGAGTTAGTACATTTCAAACATGAGAAAGGTCATTTTAAAATCAACATGAAAAAACAAAATTCCAAAAGTATATAAAAAAAAGATGCTAACCCAAGAAAGAAAATGTATCGTGCTCTGCAGCCTCCTCCCGCCCTGTGGGGCAACAGATGTCCCTTTCTCCAAAAATGTACTCAATGGGACCGTAATGTTGCAACCACACACAAGTTGACCTGCTGTGAGGAAAATACGAGTTAGTACATTTCAAACATGAAAAAGGTCATTTTAAAATCAACATGAAAAACCAAAATTCCAAAAGAATATAAAAAAAAGATGCTAACCGAAGAAAGAAAATGTATCGTGCTCTGCAGCCTCCTCCCGCCCTGTGGTGCAACAGATGTCCCTTTCTCCAAAAATGTACTCAATGGGACCGTAGTGTTGCAACCACACCCAAGTTGACCTGCTGTGAGGAAAAAACGAGTTAGTACATTTCAAACACGAAAAAGGTCATTTTAAAATCAACATGAAAAACCAAAATTCCAAAAGTATATAAAAAAAAGATGCTAACCCAAGAAAGAAAATGTATCGTGCTCTGCAGCCTCCTCCCGCCCTGTGGTGCAACAGATGTCCCTTTTTCCAAAAATGTACTCAATGGGACCGTAATGTTGCAACCACACACAAGTTGACCTGCTGTGAGGAAAAAACGAGTTAGTACATTTCAAACACGAAAAAGGTCATTTTAAAATCAACATGAAAAACCAAAATTCCAAAAGTATATAAAAAATAGATGCTAACCCAAGAAAGAAAATGTTTCGTGCTCTGCAGCCTCCTCCCGCCCTGTGGGGCAACAGATGTCCCTTTCTCCAAAAATGTACTCAATGGGACCGTAATGTTGCAACCACACACAAGTTGACCTGCTGTGAGGAAAAAACGAGTTAGTACATTTCAAACATGAAAAAGGTCATTTTAAAATCAACATGAAAAACCAAAATTCCAAAAGTATATAAAAAAAAGATGCTAACCCAAGAAAGAAAATGTATCGTGCTCTGCAGCCTCCTCCCGCCCTGTGGTGCAAAAGATGTCCCTTTCTCCAAAAATGTACTCAATGGGACCGTAATGTTGCAACCACACACAAGTTGACCTGCTGTGAGGAAAAAACGAGTTAGTACATTTCAAACATGAAAAAGGTCATTTCAAAATCAACATGAAAAACCAAAATTCCAAAAGTATATAAAAAAAAGATGCTAACCGAAGCAAGAAAATGTATCGTGCTCTGCAGCCTCCTCCCGCCCTGTGGTGCAACAGATGTCCCTTTCTCCAAAAATGTACTCAATGGGACCGTAATGTTGCAACCACACACAAGTTGACCTGCTGTGAGGAAAAAACGAGTTAGTACATTTCAAACATAAAAAAGGTCATTTTAAAATCAACATGAAAAGCCAAAATTCCAAAAGTATATAAAAAAAAGATGCTAACCGAAGAAAGAAAATGTATCGTGCTCTGCAGCCTCCTCCCGCCCTGTATTGCAAAAGATGTCCCTTTCTCCAAAAATGTACTCAATGGGACCGTAATGTTGCAACCACACACAAGTTGACCTGCTGTGAGGAAGAAACGAGTTAGTACATTTCAAACATAAAAAAGGTCATTTTAAAATCAACATGAAAAACCAAAATTCCAAAAGTATATAAAAAAAAGATGCTAACCGAAGAAAGAAAATGTATCGTGCTCTGCAGCCTCCTCCCGCCCTGTGGTGCAACAGATGTCCCTTTCTCCAAAAATGTACTCAATGGGACCGTAATGTTGCAACCACACCCAAGTTGACCTGCTGTGAGGAAAAAACGAGTTAGTACATTTCAAACATGAAAAAGGTAATTTAAAATCAACATGAAAAACCAAAATTCCAAAAATATGAAACACAAAAAGATGCTAACTGAAGAAAGAAAAACTATCGTGCTCTACACCCTCCACCCGCCCTGTGGTGCAACAGATGTCCCTTTCTCCAAAAATGTACTCAATGGGACCGTAATGTTGCAACCACACACAAGTTGACCTGCTGTGAGGAAAAAACGAGTTAGTACATTTCAAACATGAAAAAGGTCATTTTAAAATCAACATGAAAAACCAAAATTCCAAAAGTATATAAATAAAAGATGCTAACCCAAGAAAGAAAATGTATCGTGCTCTGCAGCCTCCTCCCGCCCTGTGGTGCAACAGATGTCCCTTTATCCAAAAATGTACTCAATGGGACCATAATGTTCCAACCACACACAAGTTGACCTGCTGCGAGGAAAAAACGAGTTAGTACATTTCAAACATGAGAAAGGTCATTTTAAAATCAACATGAAAAACCAAAATTCCAAAAGTATATAAAAAAAAGATGCTAACCCAAGAAGGAAAATGAATCGTGCTCTGCAGCCTCCTCCCGCCCTGTGGTGCAACAGATGTCCCTTTCTCCAAAAATGTACTCAATGGGACCGTAATGTTGCAACCACACACAAGTTGACCTGCTGTGAGGAAAAAACGAGTTAGTACATTTCAAACATGAAAAAGGTCATTTTAAAGTCAACATGAAAAACCAAACTTCCAAAAGTATATAAAAAAAAGATGCTAACCGAAGAAAGAAAATGTATCGTGCTCTGCAGCCTCCTCCCGCCCTGTGGTGCAACAGATGTCCCTTTCTCCAAAAATGTACTCAATGGGACCGTAACGTTGCAACCACACACAAGTTGACCTGCTGTGAGGAAAAAACGAGTTAGTACATTTCAAACATGAAAAAGGTCATTTTAAAATCAACATGAAAAACCAAACTTCCAAAAGTATGAAACACAAAAAGATGCTAACCGAAGAAAGAAAATGTATCGTGCTCTACACCCTCCACCCGCCCTGTGGTGCAACAGATGTCCCTTTCTCCAAAAATGTACTCAATGGGACCATAATGTTGCAACCACACACAAGTTGACCTGCTGTGAGGAAAAAACGAGTTAGTACATTTCAAACATGAAAAAGGTCATTTTAAAATCAACATGAAAAACCAAAATTCCAAAAGTATGAAACACAAAAAGATTCTAACCGAAGAAAGAAAAACTATCATGCTCTACACCCTCCACCCGCCCTGTGGTGCAACAGATGTCCCTTTCTCCAAAAATGTACTCAATGGGACCATAATGTTGACACCATACACAAGTTGACCTGCTGTGAGGAAAAAACGAGTTAGTACATTTCAAACATGAAAAAGGTCATTTTAAAATCAACATGAAAAACCATAATTCCAAAAGTATGAAACACAAAAAGATGCTAATCGAAGAAAGAAAAACTATCGTGCTCTATACCCTCCACCCGCCCTGTGGTGCAACAGATGTCCCTTTCTCCAAAAATGTACTCAATGGGACCGTAATGTTGCAACCACACACAAGTTGACCTGCTGTGAGGAAAAAACGAGTTAGTACATTTCAAACATGAAAAAGGTCATTTTAAAATCAACATGAGAAACCAAAATTCCAAAAGTATGAAACACAAAAAGATGCTAACCGAAGAAAGAAAACTATCGTGCTCTACACCCTCCACCCGCCCTGTGGTGCAACAGATGTCCCTTTCTCCAAAAATGTACTCAATGGGACCGTAATGTTGCAACCACACACAAGTTCACCTGCTGTGAGGAAAAAACGAGTTAGTACATTTCAAACATGAAAAAGGTAACTTCAAAATCAACATGAAAAACCAAAATTCCACAAGTATATAAAAAAAAGATGCTAACCAAAGAAAGAAAATGTATCGTGCTCTGCAGCCTCCACCCGCCCTGTGGTGCAACAGATGTCCCTTTCTCCAAAAATGTACTCAATGGGACCATAATGTTGCAACCACACACAAGTTGACCTGCTGTGAGGAAAAAACGAGTTAGTACATTTCAAACATGAAAAAGGTCATTTTAAAATCAACATGAAATACCAAAATTCCAAAAGTATATAAAAAAAAGATGCTAACCGAAGAAAGAAAATGTATCGTGCTCTGCAGCCTCCTCCCGCCCTGTGGTGCAACAGATGTCCCTTTCTCCAAAAATGTACTCGATGGGACCGTAATGTTGCAACCACACACAAGTTGACCTGCTGTGAGGAAAAAACGAGTTAGTACATTTCAAACATAAAAAAGGTCATTTTAAAATCAACATGAAAAACCAAAATTCCAAAAGTATATAAAAAAAAGATGCTAACCGAAGAAAGAAAATGTATCGTGCTCTGCAGCCTCCTCCCGCCCTGTGGTTCAAAAGATGTCCCTTTCTCCAAAAATGTACTCAATGGGACCGTAATGTTGCAACCACACACAAGTTGACCTGCTGTGAGGAAAAGACGAGTTAGTACATTTCAAACATGAAAAAGGTCATTTTAGAATCAACATGAAAAACCAAAATTCCAAAAGTATATAAAAAAAAGATGCTAACCGAAGAAAGAAAATGTATCGTGCTCTGCAGCCTCCACCCGCCCTGTGGTGCAACAGATGTCCCTTTCTCCAAAAATGTACTCAATGGGACCGTAATGTTGCAACCACACACAAGTTGACCTGCTGTGAGGAAAAAACGAGTTAGTACATTTCAAACATAAAAAAGGTCATTTTAAAATCAACATGAAAAGCCAAAATTCCAAAAGTATATAAAAAAAAGATGCTAACCGAAGAAAGAAAATGTATCGTGTTCTGCAGCCTCCTCCCGCCCTGTGGTGCAAAAGATGTCCCTTTCTCCAAAAATGTACTCAATGGGACCGTAATGTTGCAACCACACACAAGTTGACCTGCTGTGAGGAAAAAACGAGTTAGTACATTTCAAACATAAAAAAGGTCATTTTAAAATCAACATGAAAAACTAAAATTCCAAAAGTATATAAAAAAAAGATGCTAACCGAAGAAAGAAAATGTATCGTGCTCTGCAGCCTCCTCCCGCCCTGTGGTGCAACAGATGTCCCTTTCTCCAAAAATGTACTCAATGGGACCGTAATGTTGCAACCACACCCAAGTTGACCTGCTGTGAGGAAAAAACGAGTTAGTACATTTCAAACATGAAAAAGGTAATTTAAAATCAACATGAAAAACCAAAATTACAAAAGTATGAAACACAAAAAGATGCTAACTGAAGAAAGAAAAACTATCGTGCTCTACACCCTCCACCCGCCCTGTGGTGCAACAGATGTCCCTTTCTCCAAAAATGTACTCAATGGGACCGTAATGTTGCAACCACACACAAGTTGACCTGCTGTGAGGAAAAAACGAGTTAGTACATTTCAAACATGAAAAAGGTCATTTTAAAATCAACATGAAAAACCAAAATTCCAAAAGTATATAAAAAAAAGATGCTAACCGAAGAAAGAAAATGTATTGTGCTCTGCAGCCTCCTCCCGCCCTGTGGTGCAACAGATGTCCCTTTCTCCAAAAATGTACTCAATGGGACCGTAATGTTGCAACCACACACAAGTTGACCTGCTGTGAGGAAAAAACGAGTTAGTACATTTCAAACATGAAAAATGTCATTTTAAAATCAACATGAAAAACCAAAATTCCAAAAGAATATAAAAAAAAGATGCTAACCGAAGAAAGAAAATGTATCGTGCTCTGCAGCCTCCTCCCGCCCTGTGGTGCAACAGATGTCCCTTTCTCCAAAAATGTACTCAATGGGACCGTAGTGTTGCAACCACACCCAAGTTGACCTGCTGTGAGGAAAAAACGAGTTAGTACATTTCAAACATGAAAAATGTCATTTTAAAATCAACATGAAAAACCAAAATTCCACAAGTATATAAAAAAAAGATGCTAACCCAAGAAAGAAAATGTATCGTGCTCTGCAGCCTCCTCCCGCCCTGTGGTGCAACAGATGTCCCTTTCTCCAAAAATGTACTCAATGGGACCGTAATGTTGCAACCACACACAAGTTGACCTGCTGTGAGGAAAAAACGAGTTAGTACATTTCAAACATGAAAAAGGTCATTTTAAAATCAACATGAAAAACCAAAATTGCAAAAGTATATAAAAAAAAGATGCTAACCCAAGAAAGAAAGTGTATCGTGCTCTGCAGCCTCCTCCCGCCCTGTGGTGCAACAGATGTCCCTTTCTCCAAAAATGTACTCAATGGGACCATAATGTTCCAACCACACACAAGTTGACCTGCTGTGAGGAAAAAACGAGTTAGTACATTTCAAACATGAGAAAGGTCATTTTAAAATCAACATGAAAAACCAAAATTCCAAAAGTATATAAAAAAAAGATGCTAACCCAAGAAGGAAAATGTATCGTGCTCTGCAGCCTCCTCCCGCCGTGTGGTGCAACAGATGTCCCTTTCTCCAAAAATGTACTCAATGGGACCGTAATGTTGCAACCACACACAAGTTGACCTGCTGTGAGGAAAAAACGAGTTAGTACATTTCAAACATGAAAAAGGTCATTTTAAAATCAACATGAAAAACAAAAATTCCAAAAGTATATAAAAAAAAGATGCTAACCGAAGAAAGAAAATGTATCGTGCTCTGCAGCCTCCTCCCGCCCTGTGGTGCAACAGATGTCCCTTTCTCCAAAAATGTACTCAATGGGACCGTAACGTTGCAACCACACACAAGTTGACCTGCTGTGAGGAAAAAACGAGTTAGTACATTTCAAACATGAAAAAGGTCATTTTAAAATCAACATGAAAAACCAAACTTCCAAAAGTATGAAACACAAAAAGATGCTAACCGAAGAAAGAAAAAGTATCGTGCTCTACACTCTCCACCCGCCCCGTGGTGCAACAGATGTCCCTTTCTCCAAAAATGTACTCAATGGGACCATAATGTTGCAACAACACACAAGTTGACCTGCTGTGAGGAAAAAACGAGTTAGTACATTTCAAACATGAAAAAGGTCATTTTAAAATCAACATGAAAAACCAAAATTCCAAAAGTATGAAACACAAAAAGATTCTAACCGAAGAAAGAAAAACTATCATGCTCTACACCCTCCACCCGCCCTGTGGTGCAACAGATGTCCCTTTCTCCAAAAATGTACTCAATGGGACCATAATGTTGACACCATACACAAGTTGACCTGCTGTGAGGAAAAAACGAGTTAGTACATTTCAAACATGAAAAAGGTCATTTTAAAATCAACATGAAAAACCAAAATTCCAAAAGTATGAAACACAAAAAGATGCTAACCGAAGAAAGAAAAACTATCGTGCTCTACACCCTCCACCCGCCCTGTGGTGCAACAGATGTCCCTTTCTCCAAAAATGTACTCAATGGGACCGTAATGTTGCAACCACACACAAGTTGACCTGCTGTGAGGAAAAAACGAGTTAGTACATTTCAAACATGAAAAAGGTCATTTTAAAATCAACATGAAAAACCAAAATTCCAAAAGTATATAAAAAAAAGATGCTAACCGAAGAAAGAAAATGTATCGTGCTCTGCAGCCTCCTCCCGCCCTGTGGTGCAACAGATGTCCCTTTCTCCAAAAATGTACTCAATGGGACCGTAATGTTGCAACCACCCACAAGTTGACCTGCTGTGAGGAAAAAACGAGTTAGTACATTTCAAACATGAAAAAGGTCATTTTAAAATCAACATGAAAAACCAAAATTCCAAAAGAATATAAAAAAAAGATGCTAACCGAAGAAAGAAAATGTATCGTGCTCTGCAGCCTCCTCCCGCCCTGTGGTGCAACAGATGTCCCTTTCTCCAAAAATGTACTCAATGGGACCGTAGTGTTGCAACCACACCCAAGTTGACCTGCTGTGAGGAAAAAACGAGTTAGTACATTTCAAACATGAAAAATGTCATTTTAAAATCAACATGAAAAACCAAAATTCCACAAGTATATAAAAAAAAGATGCTAACCCAAGAAAGAAAATGTATCGTGCTCTGCAGCCTCCTCCCGCCCTGTGGTGCAACAGATGTCCCTTTCTCCAAAAATGTACTCAATGGGACCGTAATGTTGCAACCACACACAAGTTGACCTGCTGTGAGGAAAAAACGAGTTAGTACATTTCAAACATGAAAAAGGTCATTTTAAAATCAACATGAAAAACCAAAATTGCAAAAGTATATAAAAAAAAGATGCTAACCCAAGAAAGAAAATGTATCGTGCTCTGCAGCCTCCTCCCGCCCTGTGGTGCAACAGATGTCCCTTTCTCCAAAAATGTACTCAATGGGACCATAATGTTCCAACCACACACAAGTTGACCTGCTGTGAGGAAAAAACGAGTTAGTACATTTCAAACATGAGAAAGGTCATTTTAAAATCAACATGAAAAACCAAAATTCCAAAAGTATATAAAAAAAAGATGCTAACCCAAGAAGGAAAATGTATCGTGCTCTGCAGCCTCCTCCCGCCCTGTGGTGCAACAGATGTCCCTTTCTCCAAAAATGTACTCAATGGGACCGTAATGTTGCAACCACACACAAGTTGACCTGCTGTGAGGAAAAAACGAGTTAGTACATTTCAAACATGAAAAAGGTCATTTTAAAATCAACATGAAAAACCAAAATTCCAAAAGTATATAAAAAAAAGATGCTAACCGAAGAACGAAAATGTATCGTGCTCTGCAGCCTCCTCCCGCCCTGTGGTGCAACAGATGTCCCTTTCTCCAAAAATGTACTCAATGGGACCGTAACGTTGCAACCACACACAAGTTGACCTGCTGTGAGGAAAAAACGAGTTAGTACATTTCAAACATGAAAAAGGTCATTTTAAAATCAACATGAAAAACCAAACTTCCAAAAGTATGAAACACAAAAAGATGCTAACCGAAGAAAGAAAAGGTATCGTGCTCTACACTCTCCACCCGCCCTGTGGTGCAACAGATGTCCCTTTCTCCAAAAATGTACTCAATGGGACCATAATGTTGCAACAACACACAAGTTGACCTGCTGTGAGGAAAAAACGAGTTAGTACATTTCAAACATGAAAAAGGTCATTTTAAAATCAACATGAAAAACCAAAATTCCAAAAGTATGAAACACAAAAAGATTCTAACCGAAGAAAGAAAAACTATCATGCTCTACACCCTCCACCCGCCCTGTGGTGCAACAGATGTCCCTTTCTCCAAAAATGTACTCAATGGGACCATAATGTTGCAACCACACACAAGTTGACCTGCTGTGAGGAAAAAACGAGTTAGTACATTTCAAACATGAAAAAGGTCATTTTAAAATCAACATGAAAAACCAAAATTCCAAAAGTATGAAACACAAAAAGATGCTAACCGAAGAAAGAAAAACTATCGTGCTCTACACCCTCCACCCGCCCTGTGGTGCAACAGATGTCCCTTTCTCCAAAAATGTACTCAATGGAACCGTAATGTTGCAACCACACACAAGTTGACCTGCTGTGAGGAAAAAACGAGTTAGTACATTTCAAACATGAAAAAAGTCATTTTAAAATCAACATGAAAAACCAAAATTCCAAAAGTATGAAACACAAAAAGATGCTAACCGAAGAAAGAAAACTATCGTGCTCTACACCCTCCACCCGCCCTGTGGTGCAACAGATGTCCCTTTCTCCAAAAATGTACTCAATGGGACCGTAATGTTGCAACCACACACAAGTTGACCTGCTGTGAAGAAAAAACGAGTTAGTACATTTCAAACATGAAAAAGGTAACTTCAAAATCAACACGAAAAACCAAAATTCCACAAGTATATAAAAAAAAGATGCTAACCAAAGAAAGAAAATGTATCGTGCTCTGCAGCCTCCACCCGCCCTGTGGTGCAACAGATCTCCCTTTCTCCAAAAATGTACTCAATGGGACCATAATGTTGCAACCACACACAAGTTGACCTGCTGTGAGGAAAAAACGAGTTAGTACATTTCAAACATGAAAAAGGTCATTTTAAAATCAAAATGAAAATCCAAAATTCCAAAAGTATATAAAAAAAAGATGCTAACCGAAGAAAGAAAATGTATCGTGCTCTGCAGCCTCCACCCGCCCTGTGGTGCAGCAGATGTCCCTTTCTCCAAAAATGTACTCAATGGGACTATAATGTTGCAACCACACAAAAGTTGACACGCTGTGAGGAAAAAACGAGTTAGTTCATTTCAAACATGAAAAAGGTCATTTTAAAATCAACATGAAAAACCAAAATTCCAAAAGTATATAAAAAAAAGATGCTAACCAAAGAAAGAAAATGTATCGTGCTCTGCAGCCTCCACCCGCCCTGTGGTGCAACAGATGTCCCTTTCTCCAAAAATGTACTCAATGGGACCATAATGTTGCAACCAAACACAAGTTGACCTGCTGTGAGAAAAAAACGAGTTAGTACATTTCAAACATGAAAAAGGTCATTTTAAAATCAACATGAAAAACCAAAATTCCAAAAGTATATAAAAAAAAGATGCTAACCGAAGAAAGAAAATGTATCGTGCTCTGCAGCCTCCTCCCGCCCTGTGGTGCAACAGATGTCCCTTTCTCCAAAAATGTACTCAATGGGACCGTAATGTTGCAACCACACACAAGTTGACCTGCTGTGAGGAAAAACGAGTTAGTACATTTCAAACATGAGAAAGGTCATTTTAAAATCAACACGAAAAACCAAAATTCCAAAAGTATGAAACACAAAAACATGCTAGCCGAAGAAAGAGAAACTATCGTGCTCTACACCCTCCACCCGCTGTGTGGTGCAACAGATGTCCCTTTCTCCAAAAATGTACTCAATGGGACCGTAATGTTGCAACCACACACAAGTTGACCTGCTGTGAGGAAAAACAAGTTAGTACATTTCAAACATGAAAAAGGTCATTTTAAAATCAACATGAAAAACCAAAATTCCAAAAGTATGAAACACAAAAACATGCTAACCGAAGAAAGAAAAACTATCGTGCTCTACACCCTCCACCCGCCCTGTGGTGCAACAGATGTCCCTTTCTCCAAAAATGTACTCAATGGAACCGTAATGTTGCAACCACACACAAGTTGACCTGCTGTGAGGAAAAAACGAGTTAGTACATTTCAAACATGAAAAAAGTCATTTTAAAATCAACATGAAAAACCAAAATTCCAAAAGTATGAAACACAAAAAGATGCTAACCGAAGAAAGAAAACTATCGTGCTCTACACCCTCCACCCGCCCTGTGGTGCAACAGATGTCCCTTTCTCCAAAAATGTACTCAATGGGACCGTAATGTTGCAACCACACACAAGTTGACCTGCTGTGAAGAAAAAACGAGTTAGTACATTTCAAACATGAAAAAGGTAACTTCAAAATCAACACGAAAAACCAAAATTCCACAAGTATATAAAAAAAAGATGCTAACCAAAGAAAGAAAATGTATCGTGCTCTGCAGCCTCCACCCGCCCTGTGGTGCAACAGATGTCCCTTTCTCCAAAAATGTACTCAATGGGACCATAATGTTGCAACCACACACAAGTTGACCTGCTGTGAGGAAAAAACGAGTTAGTACATTTCAAACATGAAAAAGGTCATTTTAAAATCAAAATGAAAATCCAAAATTCCAAAAGTATATAAAAAAAAGATGCTAACCGAAGAAAGAAAATGTATCGTGCTCTGCAGCCTCCACCCGCCCTGTGGTGCAGCAGATGTCCCTTTCTCCAAAAATGTACTCAATGGGACTATAATGTTGCAACCACACAAAAGTTGACACGCTGTGAGGAAAAAACGAGTTAGTTCATTTCAAACATGAAAAAGGTCATTTTAAAATCAACATGAAAAACCAAAATTCCAAAAGTATATAAAAAAAAGATGCTAACCAAAGAAAGAAAATGTATCGTGCTCTGCAGCCTCCACCCGCCCTGTGGTGCAACAGATGTCCCTTTCTCCAAAAATGTACTCAATGGGACCATAATGTTGCAACCAAACACAAGTTGACCTGCTGTGAGAAAAAAACGAGTTAGTACATTTCAAACATGAAAAAGGTCATTTTAAAATCAACATGAAAAACCAAAATTCCAAAAGTATATAAAAAAAAGATGCTAACCGAAGAAAGAAAATGTATCGTGCTCTGCAGCCTCCTCCCGCCCTGTGGTGCAACAGATGTCCCTTTCTCCAAAAATGTACTCAATGGGACCGTAATGTTGCAACCACACACAAGTTGACCTGCTGTGAGGAAAAACGAGTTAGTACATTTCAAACATGAAAAAGGTCATTTTAAAATCAACACGAAAAACCAAAATTCCAAAAGTATGAAACACAAAAACATGCTAGCCGAAGAAAGAGAAACTATCGTGCTCTACACCCTCCACCCGCCCTGTGGTGCAACAGATGTCCCTTTCTCCAAAAATGTACTCAATGGGACCGTAATGTTGCAACCACACACAAGTTGACCTGCTGTGAGGAAAAACAAGTTAGTACATTTCAAACATGAAAAAGGTCATTTTAAAATCAACATGAAAAACCAAAATTCCAAAAGTATGAAACACAAAAACATGCTAACCGAAGAAAGAAAAACTATCGTGCTCTACACCCTCCACCTGTGGTGCAACAGATGTCCCTTTCTCCAAAAATGTACTCAATGGGACCGTAATGTTGCAACCACACACAAGTTGACCTGCTGTGAGGAATAAATGAGTAAGTACATTTCAAACATGATAAAGGTCATTTTAAAATCAACATGAAAAAACAAAATTCCAAAAGTATATAAAAAAAAGATGCTAACCAAAGAAAGAAAATGTATCGTGCTCTGCAGCCTCCACCCGCCCTGTGGTGCAACAGATGTCCCTTTCTCCAAAAATGTACTCAATGGGACCATAATGTTGCAACCACACACAAGTTGACCTGCTGTGAGGAAAAAACGAGTTAGTACATTTCAAACATGAAACAGGTCATTTTAAAATCAACATGAAAAACCAAAATTCCAAAAGAATATAAAAAAAGATGCTAACCGAAGAAAGAAAATGTATCGTGCTCTGCAGCCTCCTCCTGCCCTGTGGTGCAACAGATGTCCCTTTCTCCAAAAATGTACTCAATGGGACCGTAGTGTTGCAACCACACCCAAGTTGACCTGCTGTGAGGAAAAAACGAGTTAGTACATTTCAAACATGAAAAATGTCATTTTAAAATCAACATGAAAAACCAAAATTCCAAAAGTATATAAAAAAAAGATGCTAACCGAAGAAAGAAAATGTATCGTGCTCTGCAGCCTCCTCCCGCCCTGTGGTGCAACAGATGTCCCTTTCTCCAAAAATGTACTCAATGGGACCGTAATGTTGCAACCACACACAAGTTGACCTGCTGTGAGGAAAAAACGAGTTAGTACATTTCAAACATGAAAAAGGTCATTTTAAAATCAAAATGAAAATCCAAAATTCCAAAAGTATATAAAAAAAAGATGCTAACCGAAGAAAGAAAATGTATCGTGCTCTGCAGCCTCCACCCGCCCTGTGGTGCAGCAGATGTCCCTTTCTCCAAAAATGTACTCAATGGGACTATAATGTTGCAACCACACAAAAGTTGACCCGCTGTGAGGAAAAAACGAGTTAGTTCATTTCAAACATGAAAAAGGTCATTTTAAAATCAACATGAAAAACCAAAATTCCAAAAGTATATAAAAAAAAGATGCTAACCAAAGAAAGAAAATGTATCGTGCTCTGCAGCCTCCACCCGCCCTGTGGTGCAACAGATGTCCCTTTCTCCAAAAATGTACTCAATGGGACCATAATGTTGCAACCAAACACAAGTTGACCTGCTGTGAGATGAAAAACGAGTTAGTACATTTCAAACATGAAAAAGGTCATTTTAAAATCAACATGAAAAACCAAGATTCCAAAAGTATATAAAAAAAAGATGCTAACCGAAGAAAGAAAATGTATCGTGCTCTGCAGCCTCCTCCCGCCCTGTGGTGCAACAGATGTCCCTTTCTCCAAAAATGTACTCAATGGGACCGTAATGTTGCAACCACACACAAGTTGACCTGCTGTGAGGAAAAACGAGTTAGTACATTTCAAACATGAAAAAGGTCATTTTAAAATCAACATGAAAAACCAAAATTCCAAAAGTATGAAACACAAAAACATGCTAACCGAAGAAAGAGAAACTATCGTGCTCTACACCCTCCACCCACCCTGTGGAGCAACAGATGTCCCTTTCTCCAAAAATGTACTCAATGGGACCGTAATGTTGCAACCACACACAAGTTGACCTGCTGTGAGGAAAAACAAGTTAGTACAATTCAAACATGAAAAAGGTCATTTTAAAATCAACATGAAAAACCAAAATTCCAAAAGTATGAAACACAAAAACATGCTAACCGAAGAAAGAAAAACTATCGTGCTCTACACCCTCCACCCGCCCTGTGGTGCAACAGATGTCCCTTTCTCCAAAAATGTACTCAATGGGACCGTAATGTTGCAACCACACACAAGTTGACCTGCTGTGAGGAATAAATGAGTAAGTACATTTCAAACATGATAAAGGTCATTTTAAATCAACATGAAAAAACAAAATTCCAAAAGTATATAAAAAAAAGATGCTAACCAAAGAAAGAAAATGTATCGTGCTCTGCAGCCTCCACCCGCCCTGTGGTGCAACAGATGTCCCTTTCTCCAAAAATGTACTCAATGGGACCATAATGTTGCAACCACGCACAAGTTGACCTGCTGTGAGGAAAAAACGAGTTAGTACATTTCAAACATGAAACAGGTCATTTTAAAATCAACATGAAAAACCAAAATTCCAAAAGAATATAAAAAAAAGATGCTAACCGAAGAAAGAAAATGTATCGTGCTCTGCAGCCTCCTCCTGCCCTGTGGTGCAACAGATGTCCCTTTCTCCAAAAATGTACTCAATGGGACCGTAGTGTTGCAACCACACCCAAGTTGACCTGCTGTGAGGAAAAAACGAGTTAGTACATTTCAAACATGAAAAATGTCATTTTAAAATCAACATGAAAAACCAAAATTCCAAAAGTATATAAAAAAAAGATGCAAACCCAAGAAAGAAAATGTATCGTGCTCTGCAGCCTCCTCCCGCCCTGTGGTGCAACAGATGTCCCTTTCTCCAAAAATGTACTCAATGGGACCGTAATGTTGCAACCACACACAAGTTGACCTGCTGTGAGGAAAAAACGAGTTAGTACATTTCAAACATGAAAAAGGTCATTTTAAAATCAACATGAAAAACCAAAATTCCAAAAGTATGAAACACAAAAAGATTCTAACCGAAGAAAGAAAAACTATCATGCTCTACACCCTCCACCCGCCCTGTGGTGCAACAGATGTCCCTTTCTCCAAAAATGTACTCAATGGGACTATAATGTTGCAACCACACAAAAGTTGACCCGCTGTGAGGAAAAAACGAGTTAGTTCATTTCAAACATGAAAAAGGTCATTTTAAAATCAACATGAAAAACCAAAATTCCAAAAGTATATAAAAAAAAGATGCTAACCAAAGAAAGAAAATGTATCGTGCTCTGCAGCCTCCACCCGCCCTGTGGTGCAACAGATGTCCCTTTCTCCAAAAATGTACTCAATGGGACCATAATGTTGCAACCAAACACAAGTTGACCTGCTGTGAGATGAAAAACGAGTTAGTACATTTCAAACATGAAAAAGGTCATTTTAAAATCAACATGAAAAACCAAAATTCCAAAAGTATATAAAAAAAAGATGCTAACCGAAGAAAGAAAATGTATCGTGCTCTGCAGCCTCCTCCCGCCCTGTGGTGCAACAGATGTCCCTTTCTCCAAAAATGTACTCAATGGGACCGTAATGTTGCAACCACACACAAGTTGACCTGCTGTGAGGAAAAACGAGTTAGTACATTTCAAACATGAAAAAGGTCATTTTAAAATCAACATGAAAAACCAAAATTCCAAAAGTATGAAACACAAAAACATGCTAACCGAAGAAAGAGAAACTATCGTGCTCTACACCCTCCACCCACCCTGTGGAGCAACAGATGTCCCTTTCTCCAAAAATGTACTCAATGGGACCGTAATGTTGCAACCACACACAAGTTGACCTGCTGTGAGGAAAAACAAGTTAGTACAATTCAAACATGAAAAAGGTCATTTTAAAATCAACATGAAAAACCAAAATTCCAAAAGTATGAAACACAAAAACATGCTAACCGAAGAAAGAAAAACTATCGTGCTCTACACCCTCCACCCGCCCTGTGGTGCAACAGATGTCCCTTTCTCCAAAAATGTACTCAATGGGACCGTAATGTTGCAACCACACACAAGTTGACCTGCTGTGAGGAATAAATGAGTAAGTACATTTCAAACATGATAAAGGTCATTTTAAATCAACATGAAAAAACAAAATTCCAAAAGTATATAAAAAAAAGATGCTAACCAAAGAAAGAAAATGTATCGTGCTCTGCAGCCTCCACCCGCCCTGTGGTGCAACAGATGTCCCTTTCTCCAAAAATGTACTCAATGGGACCATAATGTTGCAACCACGCACAAGTTGACCTGCTGTGAGGAAAAAACGAGTTAGTACATTTCAAACATGAAACAGGTCATTTTAAAATCAACATGAAAAACCAAAATTCCAAAAGAATATAAAAAAAAGATGCTAACCGAAGAAAGAAAATGTATCGTGCTCTGCAGCCTCCTCCTGCCCTGTGGTGCAACAGATGTCCCTTTCTCCAAAAATGTACTCAATGGGACCGTAGTGTTGCAACCACACCCAAGTTGACCTGCTGTGAGGAAAAAACGAGTTAGTACATTTCAAACATGAAAAATGTCATTTTAAAATCAACATGAAAAACCAAAATTCCAAAAGTATATAAAAAAAAGATGCAAACCCAAGAAAGAAAATGTATCGTGCTCTGCAGCCTCCTCCCGCCCTGTGGTGCAACAGATGTCCCTTTCTCCAAAAATGTACTCAATGGGACCGTAATGTTGCAACCACACACAAGTTGACCTGCTGTGAGGAAAAACGAGTTAGTACATTTCAAACATGAAAAAGGTCATTTTAAAATCAACATGAAAAACCAAAATTCCAAAAGTATGAAACACAAAAACATGCTAACCGAAGAAAGAAAAACTATCGTGCTCTACACCCTCCACCCGCCCCGTGGTGCAACAGATGTCCCTTTCTCCAAAAATGTACTCAATGGGACCGTAATGTTGCAACCACACACAAGTTGACCTGCTGTGAGGAATAAATGAGTAAGTACATTTCAAACATGATAAAGGTCATTTTAAAATCAACATGAAAAAACAAAATTCCAAAAGTATATAAAAAAAAGATGCTAACCAAAGAAAGAAAATGTATCGTGCTCTGCAGCCTCCACCCGCCCTGTGGTGCAACAGATGTCCCTTTCTCCAAAAATGTACTCAATGGGACCATAATGTTGCAACCACACACAAGTTGACCTGCTGTGAGGGAAAAACGAGTTAGTACATTTCAAACATGAAACAGGTCATTTTAAAATCAACATGAAAAACCAAAATTCCAAAAGTATATAAAAAAAAGATGCTAACCAAAGAAAGAAAATGTATCGTGCTCTGCAGCCTCCACCCGCCCTGTGGTGCAACAGATGTCCCTTTCTCCAAAAATGTACTCAATGGGACCATAATGTTGCAACCACACACAAGTTCACCTGCTGTGAGGAAAAAACAAGTTAGTACATTTCAAACATGAAAAAGGTCATTTTAAAATCAACATGAAAAACCAAAATTCCAAAAGTATATGAAAAAAAGATGGTAACCGAAGAAAGAAAATGTATCGTGCTCTGCAGCCTCCTCCCGCCCTGTGGTGCAAAAGATGTCCCTTTCTCCAAAAATGTACTCAATGGGACCGTAATGTTGCAACCACACACAAGTTGACCTGCTGTGAGGAAAAAACGAGTTAGTACATTTCAAACATGAAAAAGGTCTTTTTAAAATCAACATGAAAAACCAAAATTCCAAAAGTATATAAAAAAGAAGATGCTAACCAAAGAAAGAAAATGTATCGTGCTCTGCAGCCTCCACCCGCCCTGTGGTGCAACAGATGTCCCTTTCTCCAAAAATGTACTCAATGGGACCATAATGTTGCAACCACACACAAGTTGACCTGCTGTGAGGAAAAAACGAGTTAGTACATTTCAAACATGAAAAAGGTCATTTTAAAATCAACATGAAAAACCAAAATTCCAAAAGTATGAAACACAAAAAGATGCTAACCGAAGAAAGAAAAACTATCGTGCTCTACAACCTCCACCCGCCCTGTGGTGCAACAGATGTCCCTTTCTCCAAAAATGTACTCAATTCGACCGTAATGTTGCAACCACACACAAGTTGACCTGCTGTGAGGAAAAAACAAGTTAGTACATTTCAAACATGAAAAAGGTCATTTTAAAATCAACATGAAAAACCAAAATTCCAAAAGTATATAAAAAAAAGATGCTAACCAAAGAAAGAAAATGTATCGTCCTCTGCAGCCTCCACCCGCCCTGTGGTGCAACAGATGTCCCTTTCTCCAAAAATGTACTCAATGGGACCATAATGTTGCAACCACACACAAGTTGACCTGCTGTGAGGAAAAAACGAGTTAGTACATTTCAAACATGAAAAAGGTCATTTTAAAATCAACATGAAAAACCAAAATTCCAAAAGTATATAAAAAAAAGATGCTAACCGAAGAAAGAAAATGTATCGTGCTCTGCAGCCTCCTCCCGCCCTGTGGTGCGAAAGATGTCCCTTTTACCCCTGGGGTAATTCATCAAGCCAAGCTAAAGTTTTCCGGGCACATAAACGTGCAGTAAGAATTATATGTGGTGTGAATTCAAGAACATCCTGCAGAAGCCTGTTTAGGGAACTAGGGATACTAACTACAGCTTCCCAATATATTTATTCCTTAATGAAATTTGTCATTAAAAATATATCACTTTTTCAAACCAACAGCTCAATTCATGGAATCAATACTAGAAATAAGAATAATCTTCACAAGGATTTAAAGTCACTTAGTCTTGTACAAAAAGGTGTGCATTATTCAGGAACACACATTTTCAATAACTTGCCAGCAGCCATAAAAAGCTTAACAACCAATGAAATTCAGTTTAAGAGAAGCCTAAAGGATTTATTGGTAGCCAACTCCTTCTACTCCATTGATGAATTTCTGAGGAAAACCAACTGATTTGTATATAAGTACAACATAACTTCTGCACAATTTCAGTGCAGTAATGTGTTCACTGAAAATTTGTGTGTGTGTGTGTGTGTGTGTGTGTGTGTGTGTGTGTGTGTGTAAGTATAATCTAACTTCCGCACCATTTCAGTGCAGTAATGTGTTCATTGTAAATAAGTATTACAGTAGTTGTATTACATGTTTCTTACCTTATAAATAAATATAAAACTTTTTCATTTTAAATTCAGTGCAATAGTATTTGTAAAATGACTCTTAGTGTTCATAAAAAAATTACGATCATTCCACTTGGGACCTGTGGAATGGTACATTAGCTTATTTGTTTTAGTTTAAATATTTGTCATGTATTGTTGTTTTTCTGACATGTTCCACATCCTGGAGGACCTCCTCACTACGGATCAATTGGAATGAAAGTAAATCTAATCTAATCTCCAAAAATGTACTCAATGGGACCGTAATGTTGGAACCACACACAAGTTGACCTGCTGTGAGGAACAAACGAGTTAGTACATTTCAAACATGAAAAAGGTCATTTTAAAATCAACATGAAAAACCAAAATTCCAAAAGTATATAAAAAAAAGATGCTAACCAAAGAAAGAAAATGTATCGTGCTCTGCAGCCTCCACCCGCCCTGTGGTGCAACAGATGTCCCTTTCTCCAAAAATGTACTCAATGGGACCATAATGTTGCAACCACACACAAGTTGACCTGCTGTGAGGAAAAAACGAGTTAGTACATTTCAAACATGACAAAGGTCATTTTAAAATCAACATGAATAACCAAAATTCCAAAAGTATATAAAAAAAAGATGCTAACCAAAGAAAGAAAATGTATCGTGCTCTGCAGCCTCCTCCCGCCCTGTGGTGCAAAAGATGTCCCTTTCTCCAAAAATGTACTCAATGGGACCGTAATGTTGCAACCACACACAAGTTGACCTGCTGTGAGGAAAAAACCAGTTAGTACATCTCAAACATGAAAAAGGTCATTTTAAAATCAACATGAAAAACCAAAATTCCAAAAGTATATAAAAAATTGATGCTAACCGAAGAAAGAAAATGTATTGTGCTCTGCAGCCTCCTCCCGCCCTGTGGTGCAAAAGATGTCCCTTTCTCCAAAAATGTACTCAATGGGACCGTAATGTTGCAACCACACACAAGTTGACCTGCTGTGAGGAAAAAACGAGTTAGTACATTTCAAACATGAAAAAAGTCATTTTAAAATCAACATGAAAAATCAAAATTCCAAAAGCATATAAAGAAAAGATGCTAACCAAAGAAAGAAAATGTATCGTGCTCTGCAGCCTCCACCCGCCCTGTGGTGCAACAGATGTCCCTTTCTCCAAAAATGTACTCAATGGGACCATAATGTTGCAACCACACACAAGTTGACCTGCTGTGAGGAAAAAATGAGTTAGTACATTTCAAACATGAAAAAGGTCATTTTAAAATGAACATGAAAAACCAAAATTCCAAAAGTATATAAAAAAAAGATGCTAACCAAAGAAAGAAAATATATCGTGCTCTGCAGCCTCCACCCGCCCTGTGGTGCAACAGATGCCCCTTTCTCCAAAAATGTACTCAATGGGACCATAATGTTGCAACCACACACAAGTTGACCTGCTGTGAGGAAAAAATGAGTTAGTACATTTCAAACATGAAAAAGGTCAATTTAAAATCAACATGAAAAACCAAAATTCCAAAAGTATGAAACACAAAAAGATGCTAACCAAAGAAAGAAAAACTATCGTGCTCTACACCCTCCACCCGCCCTGTGGTGCAACAGATGTCCCTTTCTCCAAAAATGTACTCAATGGGACCGTAATGTTGCAACCACACACAAGTTGACCTGCTGTGAGGAAAAAACGAGTTAGTACATTTCAAACATGAAAAAGGTCATTTTAAAATCAACATGAAAAACCAAAATTCCAAAAGTATAAAAAAAAAGGATGCTAACCAAAGAAAGAAAATGTATCGTGCTCTGCAGCCTCCACCCGCCCTGTGGTGCAACAGATGTCCCTTTCTCCAAAAATGTACTCAATGGGACCGTAATGTTGCAACCACACACAAGTTGACCTGCTGTGAGGAAAAAACGAGTTAGTACATTTCAAACATGAAAAAGGTAATTTTAAAATCAACATGAAAAACCAAAATTCCAAAAGTATAGAAAAAAAAGATGCTAACCAAAGAAAGAAAATGTATCGTGCTCTGCAGCCTCCACCCGCCGTGTGGTGCAACAGATGTCCCTTTCTCCAAAAATGTACTCAATGAGACCATAATGTTGCAACCACACACAAGTTGACCTGCTGTGAGGAAAAAACGAGTTAGTACATTGCAAACACGAAAAAGGTCATTTTAAAATCAACATGAAAAACCAAAATTCCAAAAGTATATAAAAAAAAGATGCTAATGAAGAAAGAAAATGTATCGTGCTCTGCAGCCTCCTCCCGCCCTGTGGTGCAACTGATGTCCCTTTCTCCAAAAATGTACTCAATGGGACCGTAATGTTGCAACCACACAGATGTTGACCTGCTGTGAGGGAAAAACGAGTTAGTACATTTCAAACACAGAAAAGGTCATTTTAAAATCAACATGAAAAACCAAAATTCCAAAAGTATATAAAAAAAAGATGCTAACCGAAGAAAGAAAATGTATCGTGCTCTGCAGCCTCCTCCCGCCCTGTGGTGCAACAGATGTCCGTTTCTCAAAAAATGTACTCAATGGGACCGTAATGTTGCAACCACACACAAGTTGACCTGCTGTGAGGAAAAAACGAGTTAGTACATTTCAAACATGAAAAAGGTCATTTCAAAATCAACATGAAAAACCAAAATTCCAAAAGTATGAAACACAAAAAGATGCTAACCGAAGAAAGAAAAACTATCGTGCTCTACACCCTCCACCCGCCCTGTGGTGCAACAGATGTCCCTTTCTCCAAAAATGTACTCAAAGGGACCATAATGTTGCAACCACACACAAGTTGACCTGCTGTGAGGAAAAAACGAGTTAGTACATTTCAAACATGAAAAAGGTCATTTTAAAATCAACATGAAAAACCAAAATTCCAAAAGTATATATAAAAAAAGATGCTAACCGAAGAAAGAAAATGTATCGTGCCTTGGGGCCTCCTCCCGCCCTGTGGTGTAACAGATGTCCCTTTGTCCAAAAATGTACTCAATGGGACCGAAAGGTTGCAACCACACCCAAGTTGACCTGCTGTGAGGAAAAAACGAGTTAGTACATTTCAAACATGAAAAAGGTCATTTTAAAACCAACATGAAAAACCAAAATTCCAAAAGTATATAAAAAAAAGATGCTAACCAAAGAAAGAAAATGTATCGTGCTCTGCAGCCTCCTCCCGCCCTGTGGTGCAACAGATGTCCCTTTCTCCAAAAATGTACTCAATGGGACTGTAATGTTGCAACCACACCCAAGTTGACCTGCTGTGAGGAAAAAACGAGTTAGTACATTTCAAACATGAAAGAGGTCATTTTAAAATCGACATGAAAAACCAAAATTCCAAAAGTATGAAACACAAAAAGATGCTAACCGAAGAAAGGAAAACTATCGTGCTCTACACCCTCCACCCGCCCTGTGGTGCAACAGATGTCCCTTTCTCCAAAAATGTACTCAATGGGACCATAATGTTGCAACCACACACAAGTTGACCTGCTGTGAGGAAAAAACGAGTTAGTACATTTCAAACATGAAAAAGGTCATTTTAAAATCAACATGAAAAACCAAAATTCCAAAAGTATATAAAAAAAAGATGCTAACCAAAGAAAGAAAATGTATCGTGCTCTGCAGCCTCCTCCCGCCCTGTGGTGCAAAAGATGTCCCTTTCTCCAAAAATGTACTCAATGGGACCGTAATGTTGCAACCACACACAAGTTGACCTGCTGTGAGGAAAAAACGAGTTAGTACATCTCAAACATGAAAAAGGTCATTTTAAAATCAACATGAAAAACCAAAATTCCAAAAGTATATAAAAAAAAGATGCTAACCGAAGAAAGAAAATGTATTGTGCTCTGCAGCCTCCTCCCGCCCTGTGGTGCAAAAGATGTCCCTTTCTCCAAAAATGTACTCAATGGGACCGTAATGTTGCAACCACACACAAGTTGACCTGCTGTGAGGAAAAAACGAGTTAGTACATTTCAAACATGAAAAAAGTCATTTTAAAATCAACATGAAAAATCAAAATTCCAAAAGTATATAAAAAAAAGATGCTAACCAAAGAAAGAAAATGTATCGTGCTCTGCAGCCTCCACCCGCCCTGTGGTGCAACAGATGTCCCTTTCTCCAAAAATGTACTCAATGGGACCATAATGTTGCAACCACACACAAGTTGACCTGCTGTGAGGAAAAAACGAGTTAGTACATTTCAAACATGAAGAAGGTCATTTTAAAATCAACATGAAAAACCAAAATTCCAAAAGTATGAAACACAAAAAGATGCTAACCGAAGAAAGAAAAACTATCGTGCTCTACACCCTCCACCCGCCCTGTGGTGCAACAGATGTCCCTTTCTCCAAAAATGTACTCAATTCGACCGTAATGTTGCAACCACTCACAAGTTGACCTGCTGTGAGGAAAAAACGAGTTAGTACATTTCAAACATGAAAAAGGTCATTTTAAAATCAACATGAAAAACCAAAATTCCAAAAGTATATAAAAAAAAGACGCTAACCAAAGAAAGAAAATGTATCGTCCTCTGCAGCCTCCACCCGCCCTGTGGTGCAACAGATGTCCCTTTCTCCAAAAATGTACTCAATGGGACCATAATGTTGCAACCACACACAAGTTGACCTGCTGTGAGGAAAAAATGAGTTAGTACATTTCACACATGAAAAAGGTCATTTTAAAATCAACATGAAAAACCAAAATTCCAAAAGTATATAAAAAAAAGATGCTAACCGAAGAAAGAAAATGTATCGTGCTCTGCAGCCTCCTCCCGCCCAGTGGTGCAAAAGATGTCCCTTTCTCCAAAAATGTACTCAATGGGACCGTAATGTTGCAACCACACACAAGTTGACCTGCTGTGAGGAAAAAATGAGTTAGTACATTTCAAACATGAAAAAGGTCATTTTAAAATCAACATGAAAAACCAAAATTCCAAAAGTATATAAAAAAAAGATGCTAACCGAAGAAAGAAAGTGTATCGTGCTCTGCAGCCTCCACCCGCCCTGTGGTGCAACAGATGTCCCTTTCTCCAAAAATGTACTCAATGGGACCATAATGTTGCAACCACACACAAGTTGACCTGCTGTGAGGAAAAAATGAGTTAGTACATTTCAAACATGAAAAAGGTCATTTTAAAATCAACATGAAAAACCAAAATTCCAAAAGTATATAAAAAAAAGATGCTAACCGAAGAAGGAAAATGTATCGTGCTCTGCAGCCTCCTCCCGCCCTGTGGTGCAAAAGATGTCCCTTTCTCCAAAAATGTACTCAATGGGACCATAATGTTGCAACCACACACAAGTTGACCTGCTGTGAGGAAAAAACGAGTTAGTACATTTCAAACATGAAGAAGGTCATTTTAAAATCAACATGAAAAACCAAAATTCCAAAAGTATGAAACAAAAAAAGATGCTAACCGAAGAAAGAAAAACTATCGTGCTCTACACCCTCCACCCGCCCTGTGGTGCAACAGATGTCCCTTTCTCCAAAAATGTATTCAATTCGACCGTAATGTTGCAACCACACACAAGTTGACCTGCTGTGAGGAAAAATTGAGTTAGTACATTTCAAACATGAAAAAGGTCATTTTAAAATCAACATGAAAAACCAAAATTCCAAAAGTATATAAAAAAAAGACGCTAACCAAAGAAAGAAAATGTATCGTGCTCTGCAGCCTCCACCCGCCCTGTGGTGCAACAGATGTCCCTTTCTCCAAAAATGTACTCAATGGGACCATAATGTTGCAACCACACACAAGTTGACCTGCTGTGAGGAAAAAACGAGTTAGTACATTTCAAACATGAAAAAGGTCATTTTAAAATCAACATGAATAACCAAAATTCCAAAAGTATATAAAAAAAAGATGCTAACCAAAGAAAGAAAATGTATCGTGCTCTGCAGCCTCCTCCCGCCCTGTGGTGCAAAAGATGTCCCTTTCTCCAAAAATGTACTCAATGGGACCGTAATGTTGCAACCACACACAAGTTGACCTGCTGTGAGGAAAAAACGAGTTAGTACATCTCAAACATGAAAAAGGTCATTTTAAAATCAACATGAAAAACCAAAATTCCAAAAGTATATAAAAAAAAGATGCTAACCGAAGAAAGAAAATGTATTGTGCTCTGCAGCCTCCTCCCGCCCTGTGGTGCAAAAGATGTCCCTTTCTCCAAAAATGTACTCAATGGGACCGTAATGTTGCAACCACACACAAGTTGACCTGCTGTGAGGAAAAAACGAGTTAGTACATTTCAAACATGAAAAAAGTCATTTTAAAATCAACATGAAAAATCAAAATTCCAAAAGTATATAAAAAAAAGATGCTAACCAAAGAAAGAAAATGTATCGTGCTCTGCAGCCTCCACCCGCCCTGTGGTGCAACAGATGTCCCTTTCTCCAAAAATGTACTCAATGGCACCATAATGTTGCAACCACACACAAGTTGACCTGCTATGAGGAAAAAACGAGTTAGTACATTTCAAACATGAAAAAGGTCATTTTAAAATCAACATGAAAAACCAAAATTCCAAAAGTATATAAAAAAAAGATGCTAACCAAAGAAAGAAAATGTATCGTGCTCTGCAGCCTCCACCCGCCCTGTGGTGCAACAGATGCCCCTTTCTCCTAAAATGTACTCAATGGGACCATAATGTTGCAACCACACACAAGTTGACCTGCTGTGAGGAAAAAATGAGTTAGTACATTTCAAACATGAAAAAGGTCAATTTAAAATCAACATGAAAAACCAAAATTCCAAAAGTATGAAACACAAAAAGATGCTAACCGAAGAAAGAAAAACTATCATGCTCTACACCCTCCACCCGCACTGTGGTGCAACAGATGTCCCTTTCTCCAAAAATGTACTCAATGGGACCGTAATGTTGCAACCACACACAAGTTGACCTGCTGTGAGGAAAAAACGAGTTAGTACATTTCAAACATGAAAAAGGTCATTTTAAAATCAACATGAAAAACCAAAATTCCAAAAGTATATAAAAAAAGGATGCTAACCAAAGAAAGAAAATGTATCGTGCTCTGCAGCCTCCACCCGCCCTGTGGTGCAACAGATGTCCCTTTCTCCAAAAATGTACTCAATGGGACTGTAATGTTGCAACCACACACAAGTTGACCTGCTGTGAGGAAAAAACGAGTTAGTACATTTCAAACATGAAAAAGGTCATTTTAAAATCAACATGAAAAACCAAAATTCCAAAAGTATATAAAAAAAAGATGCTAACCAAAGAAAGAAAATGTATCGTGCTCTGCAGCCTCCACCCGCCCTGTGGTGCAACAGATGTCCCTTTCTCCAAAAATGTACTCAATGGGACCATAATGTTGCAACCACACACAAGTTGACCTGCTGTGAGGAAAAAACGAGTTAGTACATTTCAAACATGAAAAAGGTCATTTTAAAATCAACATGAATAACCAAAATTCCAAAAGTATATAAAAAAGAGATGCTAAGCAAAGAAAGAAAATGTATCGTGGTCTGCAGCCTCCTCCCGCCCTGTGGTGCAAAAGATGTCCCTTTCTCCAAAAATGTACTCAATGGGACCGTAATGTTGCAACCACACACAAGTTGACCTGCTGTGAGGAAAAAGCCAGTTAGTACATCTCAAACATGAAAAAGGTCATTTTAAAATCAACATGAAAAACCAAAATTCCAAAAGTATATAAAAAAAGATGCTAACCGAAGAAAGAAAATGTATTGTGCTCTGCAGCCGCCTTCCGCCCTGTGGTGCAAAAGATGTCCCTTTCTCCAAAAATGTACTCAATGGGACCGTAATGTTGCAACCACACACAAGTTGGCCTGCTGTGAGGAAAAAACGAGTTAGTACATTTCAAACATGAAAAAAGTCATTTTAAAATCAACATGAAAAATCAAAATTCCAAAAGTATATAAAAAAAAGATGCTAACCAAAGAAAGAAAATGTATCGTGCTCTGCAGCCTCCACCCGCCCTGTGGTGCAACAGATGTCCCTTTCTCCAAAAATGTACTCAATGGGACCATAATTTTGCAACCACACACAAGTTGACCTGCTGTGAGGAAAAAACGAGTTAGTACATTTCAAACATGAAAAAAGTCATTTTAAAATCAACATGAAAAATCAAAATTCCAAAAGTATATAAAAAAAAGATGCTAACCAAAGAAAGAAAATGTATCGTGCTCTGCAGCCTCCACCCGCCCTGTGGTGCAACAGATGTCCCTTTCTCCAAAAATGTACTCAATGGGACCATAATGTTGCAACCACACACAAGTTGACCTGCTGTGAGGAAAAAACGAGTTAGTACATTTCAAACATGAAGAAGGTCATTTTAAAATCAACATGAAAAACCAAAATTCCAAAAGTATGAAACACAAAAAGATGCTAACCGAAGAAAGAAAAACTATCGTGCTCTACACCCTCCACCCGCCCTGTGGTGCAACAGATGTCCCTTTCTCCAAAAATGTACTCAATTCGACCGTAATGTTGCAACCACACACAAGTTGACCTGCTGTGAGGAAAAAACGAGTTAGTACATTTCAAACATGAAAAAGGTCATTTTAAAATCAACATGAAAAACCAAAATTCCAAAAGTATATAAAAAAAAGACGCTAACCAAAGAAAGAAAATGTATCGTCCTCTGCAGCCTCCACCCGCCCTGTGGTGCAACAGATGTCCCTTTCTCCAAAAATGTACTCAATGGGACCATAATGTTGCAACCACACACAAGTTGACCTGCTGTGAGGAAAAAATGAGTTAGTACATTTCAAACATGAGAAAGGTCATTTTAAAATCAACATGAAAAACCAAAATTCCAAAAGTATATAAAAAAAAGATGCTAACCGAAGAAAGAAAATGTATCGTGCTCTGCAGCCTCCTCCCGCCCAGTGGTGCAAAAGATGTCCCTTTCTCCAAAAATGTACTCAATGGGACCGTAATGTTGCAACCACACACAAGTTGACCTGCTGTGAGGAAAAAATGAGTTAGTACATTTCAAACATGAAAAAGGTCATTTTAAAATCAACATGAAAAACCAAAATTCCAAAAGTATATAAAAAAAAGATGCTAACCGAAGAAAGAAAGTGTATCGTGCTCTGCAGCCTCCACCCGCCCTGTGGTGCAACAGATGTCCCTTTCTCCAAAAATGTACTCAATGGGACCATAATGTTGCAACCACACACAAGTTGACCTGCTGTGAGGAAAAAATGAGTTAGTACATTTCAAACATGAAAAAGGTCATTTTAAAATCAACATGAAAAACCAAAATTCCAAAAGTATATAAAAAAAAGATGCTAACCGAAGAAGGAAAATGTATCGTGCTCTGCAGCCTCCTCCCGCCCTGTGGTGCAAAAGATGTCCCTTTCTCCAAAAATGTACTCAATGGGACCATAATGTTGCAACCACACACAAGTTGACCTGCTGTGAGGAAAAAACGAGTTAGTACATTTCAAACATGAAGAAGGTCATTTTAAAATCAACATGAAAAACCAAAATTCCAAAAGTATGAAACACAAAAAGATGCTAACCGAAGAAAGAAAAACTATCGTGCTCTACACCCTCCACCCGCCCTGTGGTGCAACAGATGTGCCTTTCTCCAAAAATGTACTCAATTCGACCGTAATGTTGCAACCACACACAAGTTGACCTGCTGTGAGGAAAAATTGAGTTAGTACATTTCAAACATGAAAAAGGTCATTTTAAAATCAACATGAAAAACCAAAATTCCAAAAGTATATAAAAAAAAGACGCTAACCAAAGAAAGAAAATGTATCGTGCTCTGCAGCCTCCACCCGCCCTGTGGTGCAACAGATGCCCCTTTCTCCAAAAATGTACTCAATGGGACCGTAATGTTGCAACCACACACAAGTTGACCTGCTGTGAGGAAAAAACGAGTTAGTACATCTCAAACATGAAAAAGGTCATTTTAAAATCAACATGAAAAACCAAAATTCCAAAAGTATATAAAAAAAAGATGCTAACCGAAGAAAGAAAATGTATTGTGCTCTGCAGCCTCCTCCCGCCCTGTGGTGCAAAAGATGTCCCTTTCTCCAAAAATGTACTCAATGGGACCGTAATGTTGCAACCACACACAAGTTGACCTGCTGTGAGGAAAAAACGAGTTAGTACATTTCAAACATGAAAAAAGTCATTTTAAAATCAACATGAAAAATCAAAATTCCAAAAGTATATAAAAAAAAGATGCTAACCAAAGAAAGAAAATGTATCGTGCTCTGCAGCCTCCACCCGCCCTGTTGTGCAACAGATGTCCCTTTCTCCAAAAATGTACTCAATGGCACCATAATGTTGCAACCACACACAAGTTGACCTGCTATGAGGAAAAAACGAGTTAGTACATTTCAAACATGAAAAAGGTCATTTTAAAATCAACATGAAAAACCAAAATTCCAAAAGTATATAAAAAAAAGATGCTAACCAAAGAAAGAAAATGTATCGTGCTCTGCAGCCTCCACCCGCCCTGTGGTGCAACAGATGCCCCTTTCTCCTAAAATGTACTCAATGGGACCATAATGTTGCAACCACACACAAGTTGACCTGCTGTGAGGAAAAAATGAGTTAGTACATTTCAAACATGAAAAAGGTCAATTTAAAATCAACATGAAAAACCAAAATTCCAAAAGTATGAAACACAAAAAGATGCTAACCGAAGAAAGAAAAACTATCGTGCTCTACACCCTCCACCCGCCCTGTGGTGCAACAGATGTCCCTTTCTCCAAAAATGTACTCAATGGGACCGTAATGTTGCAACCACACGCAAGTTGACCTGCTGTGAGGAAAAAACGAGTTAGTACATTTCAAACATGAAAAAGGTCATTTTAAAATCAACATGAAAAACCAAAATTCCAAAAGTATATAAAAAAAGGATGTTAACCAAAGAAAGAAAATGTATCGTGCTCTGCAGCCTCCACCCGCCCTGTGGTGCAACAGATGTCCCTTTCTCCAAAAATGTACTCAATGGGACCGTAATGTTGCAGCCACACACAAGTTGACCTGCTGTGAGGAAAAAACGAGTTAGTACATTTCAAACATGAAAAAGGTCATTTTAAAATCAACATGAAAAACCAAAGTTCGAAAAAGTATATAAAAAAAAGATGCTAACCAAAGAAAGAAAATGTATCGTGCTCTGCAGCCTCCACCCGCCCTGTGGTGCAACAGATGTCCCTTTCTCCAAAAATGTACTCAATGGGACCGTAATGTTGCAACCACACACACAAGGAAAAAACGAGTTAGTACATTTCAAACATGAAAAAGGTCATTTTAAAATCAACATGAAAAACCAAAATTCCAAAAGTATATAAAAAAAAGATGCTAACCAAAGAAAGAAAATGTATCGTGCTCTGCAGCCTCCACCCGCCGTGTGGTGCAACAGATGTCCCTTTCTCCAAAAATGTACTCAATGGGACCGTAATGTTGCAACCACACACAAGTTGACCTGCTGTGAGGAAAAAACGAGTTAGTACATTTCAAACATGAAAAAGGTCATTTTAAAATCAACATGAAAAACCAAAATTCCAAAAGTATGAAACACAAAAAGATGCTAACCGAAGAAAGAAAAACTATCGTGCTCTACACCCTCCACCCGCCCTGTGGTGCAACAGATGTCCCTTTCTCCAAAAATGTACTCAATGGGACCGTAATGTTGCAACCACACACAAGTTGACCTGCTGTGAGGAAAAAACGAGTTAGTACATTTCAAACATGAAAAAAGTCATTTTAAAATCAACATGAAAAATCAAAATTCCAAAAGTATATAAAAAAAAGATGCTAACCAAAGAAAGAAAATGTATCGTGCTCTGCAGCCTCCACCCGCCCTGTGGTGCAACAGATGTCCCTTTCTCCAAAAATGTACTCAATGGGACCATAATTTTGCAACCACACACAAGTTGACCTGCTAGGAGGAAAAAACGAGTTAGTACATTTCAAACATGAAAAAGGTCATTTTAAAATCAACATGAAAAACCAAAATTCCAAAAGTATATAAAAAAAAAGATGCTAACCAAAGAAAGAAAATGTATCGTGCTCTGCAGCCTCCACCCGCCCTGTGGTGCAACAGATGCCCCTTTCTCCAAAAATGTACTCAATGGGACCATAATGTTGCAACCACACACAAGTTGACCTGCTGTGAGGAAAAAATGAGTTAGTACATTTCAAACATGAAAAAGGTCAATTTAAAATCAACATGAAAAACCAAAATTCCAAAAGTATGAAACACAAAAAGATGCTAACCGAAGAAAGAAAAACTATCGTGCTCTACACCCTCCACCCGCCCTGTGGTGCAACAGATGTCCCTTTCTCCAAAAATGTACTCAATGGGACCGTAATGTTGCAACCACACACAAGTTGACCTGCTGTGAGGAAAAAACGAGTTAGTACATTTCAAACATGAAAAAGTTCATTTTAAAATCAACATGAAAAACCAAAAGTCCAAAAGTATATAAAAAAAGGATGCTAACCAAAGAAAGAAAATGTATCGTGCTCTGCAGCCTCCACCCGCCCTGTGGTGCAACAGATGTCCCTTTCTCCAAAAATGTACTCAATGGGACCGTAATGTTGCAACCACACACACAAGGAAAAAACGAGTTAGTACATTTCAAACATGAAAAAGGTCATTTTAAAATCAACATGAAAAACCAAAATTCCAAAAGTATATAAAAAAAAGATGCTAACCAAAGAAAGAAAATGTATCGTGCTCTGCAGCCTCCACCCGCCGTGTGGTGCAACAGATGTCCCTTTCTCCAAAAATGTACTCAATGGGACCGTAATGTTGCAGCCACACACAAGTTGACCTGCTGTGAGGAAAAAACGAGTTAGTACATTTCAAACATGAAAAAGGTCATTTTAAAATCAACATGAAAAACCAAAGTTCGAAAAAGTATATAAAAAAAAGATGCTAACCAAAGAAAGAAAATGTATCGTGCTCTGCAGCCTCCACCCGCCCTGTGGTGCAACAGATGTCCCTTTCTCCAAAAATGTACTCAATGGGACCATAATGTTGCAACCACACACAAGTTGACCTGCTGTGAGGAAAAAACGAGTTAGTACATTTCAAACATAAAAAAAATCATTTTAAAATCATCATGAAAAACCAAAATTGCAAAAGTATATAAAAAAAAGATGCTAACCTAAGGAAGAAAATGTATCGTGCTCTGCATCCTCCTCCTGCCCTGTGGTGCAAAAGATGTCCCTTTCTCCAAAAATGTACTCAA
Organism: Schistocerca americana; assembly: GCF_021461395.2. Taxonomy (NCBI): domain Eukaryota; kingdom Metazoa; phylum Arthropoda; class Insecta; order Orthoptera; family Acrididae; genus Schistocerca; species Schistocerca americana. The sequence continues at coordinate 62,264,626 of NC_060129.1, forward strand.
TGGGACCGTAATGTTGCAACCACACACAAGTTGACCTGCTGTGAGGAAAAAACGAGATAGTACATTTCAAACACGAAAAAGGTCATTTTAAAATCAACATGAAAAACCAAAATTCCAAAAGTATATAAAAAAAAGATGCTAACCAAAGAAAGAAAATGTATCGTGCTCTGCAGCCTCCTCCCGCCCTGTGGTGCAACAGATGTCCGTTTCTCCAAAAATGTACTCAATGGGACCGTAATGTTGCAACCACACACAAGTTGACCTGCTGTGAGGAAAAAACGAGTTAGTACATTTCAAACATGAAAAAGGTCATTTTAAAATCAACATGAAAAACCAAAATTCCAAAAGTATGAAACACAAAAAGATGCTAACCGAAGAAAGAAAAACTATCGTGCTCTACACCCTCCACCCGCCCTGTGGTGCAACAGATGTCCCTTTCTCCAAAAATGTACTCAATGGGACCGTAATGTTGCAACCACACACAAGTTGACCTGCTGTGAGGAAAAAACGAGTTAGTACATTTCAAACATGAAAAAGGTCATTTTAAAATCAACATGAAAAACCAAAATTCCAAAAGTATATAAAAAAAAGATGCTAACCGAAGAAAGAAAATGTATCGTGCCTTGGGGCCTCCCCCCGCCCTGTGGTGTAACAGATGTCCCTTTGTCCAAAAATGTACTCAATGGGATCGAAAGGTTGCAACCACACCCAAGTTGACCTGCTGTGAGGAAAAAACGAGTTAGTACATTTCAAACATGAAAAATGTCATTTTAAAATCAACATGAAAAACCAAAATTCCAAAAGTATATAAAAAAAAGATGCTAACCAAAAAAAAAAATGTATCGTGCTCTGCAGCCTCCTCCCGCCCTGTGGTGCAACAGATGTCCCTTCCTCCAAAAATGTACTCAATGGGACCGTAATGTTGCAACCACACCCAAGTTGACCTGCTGTGACGAAAAAACGAGTTAGTACATTTCAAACATGAAAAAGGTCATTTTAAAATCAACATGAAAAACCAAAATTCCAAAAGTATGAAACACAAAAAGATGCTAACCGAAGAAAGAAAAACTATCATGCTCTACACCCTCCACCAGCCCTGTGGTGCAACAGATGTCCCTTTCTCCAAAAATGTACTCAATGGGACCATAATGTTGCAACCACACACAAGTTGACCTGCTGTGAGGAAAAAACGAGTTAGTACATTTCAAACACAGAAAAGGTCATTTTAAAATCAACATGAAAAACCAAAATTCCAAAAGTATATAAAAAAAAGATTCTAACCGAAGAAAGAAAATGTATCGTGCTCTGCAGCCTCCTCCCGCCCTGTGGTGCAACAGATGTCCCTTTCTCCAAAAATGTACTCAATGGGACCGTAATGTTGCAACCACACACAAGTTGACCTGCTGTGAGGAAAAAACGAGTTAGTACATTTCAAACATGAAAAAGGTCATTTTAAAATCAACATGAAAAACCAAAATTCCAAAAGTATGAAACACAAAAAGATGCTAACCGAAGAAAGAAAAACTATCGTGCTCTACACCCTCCACCCGCCCTGTGGTGCAACAGATGTCCCTTTCTCCAAAAATGTACTCAATGGGACCGTAATGTTGCAACCACACACAAGTTGACCTGCTGTGAGGAAAAAACGAGTTAGTACATTTCAAACATGAAAAAGGTCATTTTAAAATCAACATGAAAAACCAAAATTCCAAAAGTATATAAAAAAAAGATGCTAACCGAAGAAAGAAAATGTATCGTGCCTTGGGGCCTCCTCCCGCCCTGTGGTGTAACAGATGTCCCTTTGTCCAAAAATGTACTCAATGGGACCGAAAGGTTGCAACCACACCCAAGTTGACCTGCTGTGAGGAAAAAACGAGTTAGTACATTTCAAACATGAAAAAGGTCATTTTAAAATCAACATGAAAAACCAAAATTCCAAAAGTATATAAAAAAAAGATGCTAACCAAAGAAAGAAAATGTATCGTGCTCTGCAGCCTCCTCCCGCCCTGTGGTGCAACAGATGTCCCTTTCTCCAAAAATGTACTCAATGGGACCGTAATGTTGCAACCACACCCAAGTTGACCTGCTGTGAGGAAAAAACGAGTTAGTACATTTCAAACATGAAAAAGGTCATTTTAAAATCAACATGAAAAACCAAAATTCCAAAAGTATGAAACACAAAAAGATGCTAACCGAAGAAAGAAAAACTATCATGCTCTACACCCTCCACCCGCCCTGTGGTGCAACAGATGTCCCTTTCTCCAAAAATGTACTCAATGGGACCATAATGTTGCAACCACACACAAGTTGACCTGCTGTGAGGAAAAAACGAGTTAGTACATTTCAAACATGAAAAAGGTCATTTTAAAATCAACATGAAAAACCAAAACTCCAAAAGTATATAAAAAAAAGATGCTAACCAAAGAAAGAAAATGTATCGTGCTCTGCAGCCTCCTCCCTCCCTGTGGTGCAACAGATGTCCCTTTCTCCAAAAATGTACTCAATGGGACCATAATGTTGCAACCACACACAAGTTGACTTGCTGTGAGGAAAAAACGAGTTAGTACATTTCAAACATTAAAAAGGTCATTTTAAAATCAACATGAAAAACCAAAATTCCAAAAGTATATAAAAAAAAGATGCTAACCAAAGAAAGAAAATGTATCGTGCTCTGCAGCCTCCACCCGCCCGGTGGTGCAACAGATGCCCCTTTCTCCAAAAATGTACTCAATGGGACCATAATGTTGCAACCACACACAAGTTGACCTGCTGTGAGGAAAAAATGAGTTAGTACATTTCAAACATGAAAAAGGTCAATTTAAAATCAACATGAAAAACCAAAATTGCAAAAGTATGAAACACAAAAAGATGCTAACTGAAGAAAGAAAAACTATCGTGCTCTACACCCTCCACCCGCCCTGTTGTGCAACAGATGTCCCTTTCTCCAAAAATGTACTCAATGGGACCGTAATGTTGCAACCACACACAAGTTGACCTGCTGTGAGGAAAAAACGAGTTAGTACATTTCAAACATGAAAAAGGTCATTTTAAAATCAACATGAAAAACCAAAATTCCAAAAGTATGAAACACAAAAAGATGCTAACCGAACAAAGAAAAACTATCGTGCTCTACACCCTCCACCCGCCCTGTGGTGCAACAGATGTCCCTTTCTCCAAAAATGTACTCAATGGGACCATAATGTTGCAACCACACACAAGTTGACTTGCTGTGAGGAAAAAACGTGTTAGTACATTTCAAACATGAAAAAGGTCATTTTAAAATCAACATGAAAAACCAAAATTCCAAAAGTATGAAACACAAAAAGATGCTAACCGAAGAGAGAAAAACTATCGTGCTCTACACCCTCCACCCGCCCTGTGGTGCAACAGATGTCCCTTTCTCCAAAAATGTACTCAATGGGACCGTAATGTTGCAACCGCACACAAGTTGACCTGCTGTGAGGAAAAAACGAGTTAGTACATTTCAAACATGAAAAAGGTCATTTTAAAATCAACATGAAAAACCAAAATTCCAAAAGTTTGAAACACAGAAAGATGCTAACCGAAGAAAGAAAAACTATCGTGCTCTACACCCTCCACCCGCCCTGTGGTGCAACAGATGTCCCTTTCTCCAAAAATTTAATCAATGGGAACGTAATGTTGCAACCACACCCAAGTTGAGCTGCTGTGAGGAAAAAACGAGTTAGTATACTTCAAACATGAAAAAGGTCATTTTAAAATCAACATGAAAAACCAAAATTCCAAATGTATGATATACAAAAAGATGCTAACCGAAGAAAGAAAAACTATCGTGCTGTACACCCTCCACCCGCCCTGTGGTGCAACTGATGTCCCTTTCTCCAAAAATGTACTCAATGGGACCATAATGTTGCAACCACACACAAGTTGACCTGCTGTGAGGAAAAAACAAGTTAGTACATTTCAAACATGAAAAAGGTCATTTTAAAATCAACATGAAAAACCAAAATTCCAAAAGTACGAAACACAAAAAGATGCTAACCGAAGAAAGAAAAACTATCGTGCTCTACACCCTCCACCCGCCCTGTGGTGCAACAGATGTCCCTTTCTACAAAAATGTACTCAATGGGACCATAATGTTGCAACCACACACAAGTTGACCTGCTGTGAGGAAAAAACGAGTTAGTACATTTCAAACATGAAAAAGGTCATTTTAAAATCAACATGAAAAACCAAAATTCCAAAAGTATGAAACACAAAAAGATGCTAACCGAAGAAAGAAAAACTATCGTGCTCTACACCCTCCACCCGCCCTGTGGTGCAACAGATGTCCCTTTCTCCAAAAATGTACTCAATGGGACCATAATGTTGCAACCACACACAAGTTGACTTGCTGTGAGGAAAAAACGAGTTAGTACATTTCAAACATGAAAAAGGTCATTTTAAAATCAACATGAAAAACCAAAATTCCAAAAGTATATAAAAAAAAGATGCTAACCAAAGAAAGAAAATGTATCGTGCTCTGCAGCCTCGACCCGCCCTGTGGTGCAACAGATGTCCCTTTCTCCAAAAATGTACTCAATGGGACCATAATGTTGCAACCACACACAAGTTGACAAGCTGTGAGGAAAAAACGAGTTAGTACATTTCAAACATGAAAAAGGTCATTTTAAAATCAACATGAAAAACCAAAATTCCAAAAGTATATAAAAAAAAGATGCTAACCAAAGAAAGAAAATGTATCGTGCTCTGCAGCCTCCACCCGCCCGGTGGTGCAACAGATGCCCCTTTCTCCAAAAATGTACTCAATGGGACCATAATGCTGCAACCACACACAAGTTGACCTGCTGTGAGGAAAAAATGAGTTAGTACATTTCAAACATGAAAAAGGTCAATTTAAAATCAACATGAAAAACCAAAATTCCAAAAGTATGAAACACAAAAAGATGCTAACTGAAGAAAGAAAAACTATCGTGCTCTACACCCTCCACCCGCCCTGTGGTGCAACAGATGTCCCTTTCTCCAAAAATGTACTCAATGGGACCGTAATGTTGCAACCACACACAAGTTGACCTGCTGTGAGGAAAAAACGAGTTAGTACATTTCAAACATGAAAAAGGTCATTTTAAAATCAACATGAAAAACCAAAATTCCAAAAGTATGAAACACAAAAAGATGCTAACCGAAGAAAGAAAAACTATCGTGCTCTACACCCTCCACCCGCCCTGTGGTGCAACAGATGTCCCTTTCTACAAAAATGTACTCAATGGGACCATAATGTTGCAACCACACACAAGTTGACTTGCTGTGAGAAAAAACGTGTTAGTACATTTCAAACATGAAAAAGGTCATTTTAAAATCAACATGAAAAACCAAAATTCCAAAAGTATGAAACACAAAAAGATGCTAACCGAAGAGAGAAAAACTATCGTGCTCTACACCCTCCACCCGCCCTGTGGTGCAACAGATGTCCCTTTCTCCAAAACTGTACTCAATGGGACCGTAATGTTGCAACCGCACACAAGTTGACCTGCTGTGAGGAAAATACGAGTTAGTACATTTCAAACATGAAAAAGGTCATTTTAAAATCAACATGAAAAACCAAAATTCCAAAAGTATGAAACACAGAATGTTGCTAACCAAAGAAAGAAAAACTATCGTGCTCTACACCCTCCACCCGCCCTGTGGTGCAACAGATGTCCCTTTCTCCAAAAATTTAATCAATGGGAACGTAATGTTGCAACCACACACAAGTTGACCTGCTGTGAGGAAAAAACGAGTTAGTACATTTCAAACATGAAAAAGGTCATTTTAAAATCAACATGAAAAACCAAAATTCCAAAAGTATGAAACACAAAAAGATGCTAACCGAAGAAAGAAAAACTATCGTGCTCTACACCCTCCACCCGCCCTGTGGTGCAACAGATGTCCCTTTCTCCAAAAATGTACTCAATGGGTCCATAATGTTGCAACCACACACAAGTTGACTTGCTGTGAGGAAAAAACGAGTTAGTACATTTCAAACATGAAAAAGGTCATTTTAAAATCAACATGAGAAACCAAAATTCCAAAAGTATGAAACACAAAAAGATGCTAACCGAAGAAAGAAAAACTATCGTGCTCTACACCCTCCACCCGCCCTGTGGTGCAACAGATGTCCCTTTCTCCAAAAATGTACTCAATGGGACCGTAATGTTGCAACCACACACAAGTTGACCTGCTGTGAGGAAAAAACGAGTTAGTAAATTTCAAACATGAAAAAGGTCATTTTAAAATCAACATGAAAAACCAAAATTCCAAAAGTATATAAAAAAAAGATGCTAACCAAAGAAAGAAAATGTATCGTGCTCTGCAGCCTCCACCCGCCCGGTGGTGCAACAGATGCCCCTTTCTCCAAAAATGTACTCAATGGGACCGTAATGTTGCAACCACACCCAAGTTGACCTGCTGTGAGGAAAAAACGAGTTAGTACATTTCAAACATGAAAAAGGTCATTTTAAAATCAACATGAAAAACCAAAATTCCAAAAGTATGAAACACAAAAAGATAGTAACCTAAGAAAGAAAAACTATCGTGCTCTACACCCTCCACCCGCCCTGTGGTGCAACAGATGTCCCTTTCTCCAAAAATGTACTCAATGGGACCATAATGTTGCAACCACACACAAGTTGACCTGCTGTGAGGAGAAAACGAGTTAGTACATTTCAAACATGAAAAAGGTCATTTTAAAATCAACATGGAAAACCAAAATTCCAAAAGTATATAAAAAAAAGATGCTAACCAAAGAAAGAAAATGTATCGTGCTCTGCAGCCTCCACCCGCCCGGTGGTGCAACAGATGCCCCTTTCTCCAAAAATGTACTCAATGGGACCATAATGTTGCAACCACACACAAGTTGACCTGCTGTGAGGAAAAAATGAGTTAGTACATTTCAAACATGAAAAAGGTCAATTTAAAATCAACATGAAAAACCAAAATTCCAAAAGTACGAAACACAAAAAGATGCTAACCGAAGAAAGAAAAACTATCGTGCTCTACACCCTCCACCCGCCCTGTGGTGCAACAGATGTCCCTTTCTACAAAAATGTACTCAATGGGACCATAATGTTGCAACCACACACAAGTTGACCTGCTGTGAGGAAAAAACGAGTTAGCACATTTCAAACATGAAAAAGGTCATTTTAAAATCAACATGAAAGACCAAAATTCCAAAAGTATATAAAAAAAAGATGCTAACCAAAGAAAGAAAATGTATCGTGCTCTGCAGCCTCCACCCGCCCTGTGGTGCAACAGATGTCCCTTTCTCCAAAAATGTACTCAATGGGACCATAATGTTGCAACCACACACAAGTTGACCTGCTGTGAGGAAAAAACGAGTTAGTACATTTCAAACATGAAAAAGGTCATTTTAAAATCAACATGAAAAACCAAAATTACAAAAGTATGAAACACAAAAAGATGCTAACCGAAGAAAGAAAAACTATCGTGCTCTACACCCTCCACCCGCCCTGTGGTGCAACAGATGTCCCTTTCTACAAAAATGTACTCAATGGGACCATAATGTTGCAACCACACACAAGTTGACCTGCTGTGAGGAAAAAATGAGTTAGTACATTTCAAACATGAAAAAGGTCAATTTAAAATCAACATGAAAAACCAAAATTCCAAAAGTACGAAACACAAAAAGATGCTAACCGAAGAAAGAAAAACTATCGTGCTCTACACCCTCCACCCGCCCTGTGGTGCAACAGATGTCCCTTTCTACAAAAATGTACTCAATGGGACCATAATGTTGCAACCACACACAAGTTGACCTGCTGTGAGGAAAAAACGAGTTAGTACATTTCAAACATGAAAAAGGTCATTTTAAAATCAACATGAAAGACCAAAATTCCAAAAGTATATAAAAAAAAGATGCTAACCAAAGAAAGAAAATGTATCGTGCTCTGCAGCCTCCACCCGCCCTGTGGTGCAACAGATGTCCCTTTCTCCAAAAATGTACTCAATGGGACCATAATGTTGCAACCACACACAAGTTGACCTGCTGTGAGGAAAAAACGAGTTAGTACATTTCAAACATGAAAAAGGTCATTTTAAAATCAACATGAAAAACCAAAATTACAAAAGTATGAAACACAAAAAGATGCTAACCGAAGAAAGAAAAACTATCGTGCTCTACACCCTCCACCCGCCCTGTGGTGCAACAGATGTCCCTTTCTACAAAAATGTACTCAATGGGACCATAATGTTGCAACCACACACAAGTTGACCTGCTGTGAGGAAAAAATGAGTTAGTACATTTCAAACATGAAAAAGGTCAATTTAAAATCAACATGAAAAACCAAAATTCCAAAAGTACGAAACACAAAAAGATGCTAACCGAAGAAAGAAAAACTATCGTGCTCTACACCCTCCACCCGCCCTGTGGTGCAACAGATGTCCCTTTCTACAAAAATGTACTCAAAGGGACCATAATGTTGCAACCACACACAAGTTGACCTGCTGTGAGGAAAAAACGAGTTAGTACATTTCAAACATGAAAAAGGTCATTTTAAAATCAACATGAAAGACCAAAATTCCAAAAGTATATAAAAAAAAGATGCTAACCAAAGAAAGAAAATGTATCGTGCTCTGCAGCCTCCACCCGCCCTGTGGTGCAACAGATGTCCCTTTCTCCAAAAATGTACTCAATGGGACCATAATGTTGCAACCACACACAAGTTGACCTGCTGTGAGGAAAAAACGAGTTAGTACATTTCAAACATGAAAAAGGTCATTTTAAAATCAACATGAAAAACCAAAATTACAAAAGTATGAAACACAAAAAGATGCTAACCGAAGAAAGAAAAACTATCGTGCTCTACACCCTCCACCCGCCCTGTGGTGCAACAGATGTCCCTTTCTTCAAAAATGTACTCACTGGGACCGTAATGTTGCAACCACACACGAGTTGACCTGCTGTGAGGAAAAAATGAGTTAGTACATTTCAAACATGAAAAAGGTCATTTTAAAATCAACATGAAAAACCAAAATTCCAAAAGTATATAAAAAAAAGATGCTAACCAAAGAAAGAAAATGTATCGTGCTCTGCAGCCTCCACCCGCCCTGTGGTGCAACAGATGTCCCTTTCTCCAAAAATGTACTCAATGGGACCATAATGTTGCAACCACACACACGTTGACCTGCTGTGAGGAAAAAACGAGTTAGTACATTTCAAACATGAAAAAGGTCATTTTAAAATCAACATGAAAAACCAAAATTCCAAAAGTATATAAAAAAAAGATGCTAACCAAAGAAAGAAAATGTATCGTGCTCTGCAGCCTCCTCCCGCCCTGTGGTGCAACAGATGTCCCTTTCTCCAAAAATGTACTCAATGGGACCGTAATGTTGCAACCACACACAAGTTGACCTGCTGTGAGAAAAAAACGAGTTAGTACATTTCAAACATGAAAAAGGTCATTTTAAAATCAACATGAAAAACCAAAATTCCAAAAGTATATAAAAAAAAGATGCTAACCAAAGAAAGAAAATGTATCGTGCTCTGCAGCCTCCACCTGCCCTGTGGTGCAACAGATGTCCCTTTCTCCAAAAATGTACTCAATGGGACCGTAATGTTGCAACCACACACAAGATGACCTGCTGTGAGGAAAAAACGAGTTAGTACATTTCAAACATGACAAAGGTCATTTTAAAATCAACATGAAAAACCAAAATTCCAAAAGTATATAAAAAAAAGATGCTAACCAAAGAAAGAAAATGTATCGTGCTCTGCAGCCTCCACCCGCCCTGTGGTGCAACAGATGTCCCTTTCTCCAAAAATGTACTCAATGGGACCATAATGTTGCAACCACACACAAGTTGACCTGCTGTGAGGAAAAAACGAGTTAGTACATTTCAAACATGAAAAAGGTCATTTTAAAATCAACATGAAAAACCAAAATTCCAAAAGTATATAAAAAAAAGATGCTAACCAAAGAAAGAAAATGTATCGTGCTCTGCAGCCTCCACCCGCCCTGTGGTGCAACAGATGTCCCTTTCTCCAAAAATGTACTCAATGGGACCATAATGTTGCAACCACACACAAGTTGACCTGCTGTGAGGAAGAAACGAGTTAGTACATTTCAAACATGAAAAAGGTCACTTTAAAATCAACATGAAAGACCAAAATTCCAAAAGTATATAAAAAAAAGATGCTAACCAAAGAAAGAAAATGTATCGTGCTCTGCAGCCTCCACCCGCCCTGTGGTGCAACAGATGTCCCTTTCTCCAAAAATGTACTCAATGGGACCATAATGTTGCAACCACACACAAGTTGACCTGCTGTGAGGAAAAAACGAGTTGGTACATTTCAAACATGAAAAAGGTCATTTTAAAATCAACATGAAAAACCAAAATTCCAAAAGTATGAAACACAAAAAGATGCTAACCGAAGAAAGAAAAACTATCGTGCTCTACACCCTCCACCCGCCCTGTGGTGCAACAGATGTCCCTTTCTCCAAAAATGTACTCAATGGGACCGTAATGTTGCAACCACACACGAGTTGACCTGCTGTGAGGAAAAAATGAGTTAGTACATTTCAAACATGAAAAAGGTCATTTTAAAATCAACATGAAAAACCAAAATTCCAAAAGTATATAAAAAAAAGATGCTAACCAAAGAAAGAAAATGTATCGTGCTCTGCAGCCTCCACCCGCCCTGTGGTGCAACAGATGTCCCTTTCTCCAAAAATGTACTCAATGGGACCATAATGTTGCAACCACACACACGTTGACCTGCTGTGAGGAAAAAACGAGTTAGTACATTTCAAACATGAAAAAGGTCATTTTAAAATCAACATGAAAAACCAAAATTCCAAAAGTATATAAAAAAAAGATGCTAACCGAAGAAAGAAAATGTATCGTGCTCTGCAGCCTCCTCCCGCCCTGTGGTGCAACAGATGTCCCTTTCTCCAAAAATGTACTCAATGGGACCGTAATGTTGCAACCACACACAAGTTGACCTGCTGTGAGAAAAAAACGAGTTAGTACATTTCAAACATGAAAAAGGTCATTTTAAAATCAACATGAAAAACCAAAATTCCAAAAGTATATAAAAAAAAGATGCTAACCAAAGAAAGAAAATGTATCGTGCTCTGCAGCCTCCACCCGCCCTGTGGTGCAACAGATGTCCCTTTCTCCAAAAATGTACTCAATGGGACCGTAATGTTGCAACCACACACAAGTTGACCTGCTGTGAGGAAAAAACGAGTTAGTACATTTCAAACACGAAAAAGGTCATTTTAAAATCAACATGAAAAACCAAAATTCCAAAAGTATATAAAAAAAAGATGCTAACCGAAGAAAGAAAATGTATCGTGCTCTGCAGCCTCCTCCCGCCCTGTGGTGCAACAGATGTCCCTTTCTCCAAAAATGTACTCAATGGGACCGTAATGTTGCAACCACACACAAGTTGACCTGCTGTGAGGAAAAAACGAGTTAGTACATTTCAAACATGAAAAAGGTCATTTTAAAATCAACATGCAAAACCAAAATTCCAAAAGTATATAAAAAAAAGATGCTAACCGAAGAAAGAAAATGTATCGTGCTCTGCAGCCTCCACCCGCCCTGTGGTGCAACAGATGTCCCTTTCGCCAAAAATGTACTCAATGGGACCATAATGTTGCAACCACACGCAAGTTGACCTGCTGTGAGGAAAAAACGAGTTAGTACATTTCAAACATGAAAAAGGTCATTTTAAAATCAACATGAAAAACCAAAATTCCAAAAGTATATAAAAAAAAGATGCTAACCAAAGAAAGAAAATGTATCGTGCTCTGCAGCCTCCTCCCGCCCTGTGGTGCAAAAGATGTCCCTTTCTCCAAAAATGTACTCAATGGGACCGTAATGTTGCAACCACACACAAGTTGACCTGCTGTGAGGAAAAAACGAGTTAGTACATTTCAAACATGAAAAAGGTCGTTTTAAAATCAACATGAAAAACCAAAAATCCAAAAGTATATAAAAAAAAGATGCTAACCGAGGAAAGAAAATGTATCGTGCTCTGCAGCCTCCACCCGCCCTGTGGTGCAAAAGATGTCCCTTTCTCCAAAAACGTACTCAATGGGACCGTAATTTTGCAACCACACACAAGTTGACCTGCTGTGAGGAAAAAACGAGTTAGTACATTTTAAACACGAAAAAGGTCATTTTAAAATCAACATGAAAAACCAAAATTCCAAAAGTATATAAAAAAAAGATGCTAACCAAAGAAAGAAAATGTATCGTGCTCTGCAGCCTCCACCCGCCCTGTGGTGCAACAGATGTCCCTTTCTCCAAAAATGTACTCAATGGGACCATAATGTTGCAACCACACACAAGGTGACCTGCTGTGAGGAAGAAATGAGTTAGTACATTTCAAACATGAAAAAGGTCATTTTAAAATCAACATGAAAGACCAAAATTCCAAAAGTATATAAAAAAAAGATGCTAACCAAAGAAAGAAAATGTATCGTGCTCTGCAGCCTCCACCCGCCCTGTGGTGCAACAGATGTCACTTTCTCCAAAAATGTACTCAATGGGACCATAATGTTGCAACCACACACAAGTTGACCTGCTGTGAGGAAAAAACGAGTTGGTACATTTCAAACATGAAAAAGGTCATTTTAAAATCAACATGGAAAACCAAAATTCCAAAAGTATGAAACACAAAAAGATGCTAACCGAAGAAAGAAAAACTATCGTGCTCTACACCCTCCACCCGCCCTGTGGTGCAACAGATGTCCCTTTCTCCAAAAATGTACTCAATGGGACCGTAATGTTGCAACCACACACGAGTTGACCTGCTGTGAGGAAAAAATGAGTTAGTACATTTCAAACATGAAAAAGGTCATTTTAAAATCAACATGAAAAACCAAAATTCCAAAAGTATATAAAAAAAAGATGCTAACCAAAGAAAGAAAATGTATCGTGCTCTGCAGCCTCCACCCGCCCTGTGGTGCAACAGATGTCCCTTTCTCCAAAAATGTACTCAATGGGACCATAATGTTGCAACCACACACAAGTTGACCTGCTGTGAGGAAAAAACGAGCTAGTACATTTCAAACATGAAAAAGGTCATTTTAAAATCAACATGAAAAACCAAAATTCCAAAAGTATATAAAAAAAAGATGCTAACCGAAGGAAGAAAATGTATCGTGCTCTGCAGCCTCCTCCCGCCCTGTGGTGCAACAGATGTCCCTTTCTCCAAAAATGTACTCAATGGGACCGTAATGTTGCAACCACACACGAGTTGACCTGCTGTGAGAAAAAAACGAGTTAGTACATTTCAAACATGAAAAAGGTCATTTCAAAATCAACATGAAAAACCAAAATTCCAAAAGTATATAAAAAAAAGATGCTAACCAAAGAAAGAAAATGTATCGTGCTCTGCAGCCTCCACCCGCCCTGTGGTGCAACAGATGTCCCTTTCTCCAAAAATGTACTCAATGGGACCGTAATGTTGCAACCACACCCAAGTTGACCTGCTGTGAGGAAAAAACGAGTTAGTACATTTCAAACATGAGAAAGGTCATTTTAAAATCAACATGAAAAACCAAAATTCCAAAAGTATATAAAAAAAAGATGCTAACCAAAGAAAGAAAATGTATCGTGCTCTGCAGCCTCCACCCGCCCTGTGGCGCAACAGATGTCCCTTTCTCCAAAAATGTACTCAATGGGACCATAATGTTGCAACCACACACAAGTTGACCTGCTGTGAGGAAAAAACGAGTTAGTACATTTCAAACATGAAAAAGGTCATTTTAAAATCAACATGAAAAACCAAAATTCCAAAAGTATATATAAAAAAGATGCTAACCAAAGAAAGAAAATGTATCGTGCTCTGCAGCCTCCACCCGCCCTGTGGTGCAACAGATGTCCCTTTCTCCAAAAATGTACTCAATGGGACCAAAACGTTGCAACCACACACAAGTTGACCTGCTGTGAGGAAAAAACGAGTTAGTACATTTCAAACATGAAAAAGGTCATTTTAAAATCAACATGAAAAACCAAAATTCCAAAAGTATGAAACACAAAAAGATGCTAACCGAAGAAAGAAAAACTATCGTGCTCTACACCCTCCACCCGCCCTGTGGTGCAACAGATGTCCCTTTCTCCAAAAATGTACTCAATGGGACCGTAATGTTGCAACCACACACGAGTTGACCTGCTGTGAGGAAAAAATGAGTTAGTACATTTCAAACATGAAAAAGGTCATTTTAAAATCAACATGAAAAACCAAAATTCCAAAAGTAAATAAAAAAAAGATGATAACCAAAGAAAGAAAATGTATCGTGCTCTGCAGCCTCCACCCGCCCTGTGGTGCAACAGATGTCCCTTTCTCCAAAAATGTACTCAATGGGACCATAATGTTGCAACCACACACAAGTTGACCTGCTGTGAGGAAAAAACGAGTTAGTACATTTCAAACATGAAAAAGGTCATTTTAAAATCAACATGAAAAACCAAAATTCCAAAAGTATATAAAAAAAAGATGCTAACCGAAGAAAGAAAATGTACCGTGCTCTGCAGCCTCCTCCCGCCCTGTGGTGCAACAGATGTCCCTTTCTCCAAAAATGTACTCAATGGGACCGTAATGTTGCAACCACACACAAGTTGACCTGCTGTGAGGAAAAAACGAGTTTGTACATTTCAAACATGAAAAAGGTCATTTTAAAAACAACATGAAAAACCAAAATTTCAAAAGTATATAAAAAAAAGGTGCTAACCAAAGAAAGAAAATGTATCGTGCTCTGCAGCCTCCACCCGCCCTGTGGTGCAACAGATGTCCCTTTCTCCAAAAATGTACTCAATGGAACCATAATGTTGCAACCACACACAAGTTGACCTGCTGTGAGGAAAAAACGAGTTAGTACATTTCAAACATGAAAAAGGTCATTTTCAAATCAACATGAAAAACCAAAATTCCAAAAGTATATAAAAAAAAGATGCTAACCAAAGAAAGAAAATGTATCGTGCTCTGCAGCCTCCTCCCGCCCTGTGGTGCAAAAGATGTCCCTTCTCCAAAAATGTACTCAATGGGACCGTAATGTTGCAACCACACAAAAGTTGACCTGCTGTGAGGAAAAAATGAGTTAGTACATTTCAAACATGAAAAAGGTCATTTTAAAATCAACATGAAAAACCAAAATTCCAAAAGTATATAAAAAAAAGATGCTAACCAAAGAAAGAAAATGTATCGTGCTCTGCAGCCTCCTCCCGCCCTGTGGTGCAAACGATGTCCCTTTCTCCAAAAATGTACTCAATGGGACCGTAATGTTGCAACCACACACAAGTTGACCTGCTGTGAGGAAAAAACGAGTTAGTACATTTCAAACATGAAAAAGGTCATTTTAAAATCAACATGAAAAACCAAAATTCCAAAAGTATATAAAAAAAAGATGCTAACCAAAGAAAGAAAATGTATCGTGCTCTGCAGCCTCCACCCGCCCTGTGGAGCGACAGATGTCCCTTTCTCCAAAAATGTACTCAATGGGATCACAATGTTGCAACCACACACAAGTTGACCTGCTGTGAGAAAAAAACGAGTTAGTACATTTCAAACATGAAAAAGGTCATTTTAAAATCAACATGAAAAACCAAAATTCCAAAAGGATATAAAAAAAAGATGCTAACCAAAAAAAGAAAATGTATCGTGCTCTGCAGCCTCCACCCGCCCTGTGGTGCAACAGATGCCCCTTTCTCCAAAAATGTACTCAATGGGACCATAATGTTGCAACCATACACAAGTTGACCTGCTGTGAGGAAAAAGGGAGTTTGTACATTTCAAACATGAAAAAGGTCATTTTAAAATCAACATGAAAAACCAAAGTTCCAAAAGTATGAAACACAAAAAGATGCTAACCGAAGAAAGGAAAACTATCGTGCTCTACACCCTCCACCCGCCCTGTGGTGCAACAGATGTCCCTTTCTCCAAAAATGTACTCAATGGGACCATAATGTTGCACCCACACACAAGTTGACCTGCTGTGAGGAAAAAACGAGTTAGTACATTTCAAACATAAAAAAGGTCATTTTAAAATCAACATGAAAAACCAAAATTCCAAAAGTATATAAAAAAAAGATGCTAACCGAAGAAAGAAAATGTATCGTGCTCTGCAGCCTCCTCCCGCCCTGTGGTGCAACAGATGTCCCTTTCTCCATAAATGTACTCAATGATACCGTAATGTTGCAACCACACCCAAGTTGACCTGCTGTGAGGAAAAAACGAGTTAGTACATTTCAAACATGAAAAAGGTCATTTTAAAATCAACATGAAAAACCAAAATTCCAAAAGTATGAAACACAAAAAGTTGCTAACCGAAGAAAGAAAAACTATCGTGCTCTACACCCTCCACCCGCCCTGTGGTGCAACAGATGTCCCTTTCTCCAAAAATGTACTCAATGGGACCATAATGTTGCAACCACACACAAGTTGACCTGCTGTGAGGAAAAAACGAGTTAGTACATTTCAAACATGAAAAAGGTCATTTTAAAATCAACATGAAAAACCAAAATTCCAAAAGTATAAAACACAAAAAGATGCTAACCGAAGAAAGAAAAACTATCGTGCTCTACACCCTCCACCCGCCCTGTGGTGCAACAGATGTCCCTTTCTCCAAAAATGTACTCAATGGGACCATAATGTTGCAACCACACACAAGTTGACCTGCTGTGAGGAAAAAACGAGTTAGTACATTTCAAACATGAAAAAGGTCATTTTAAAATCAACATGAAAAACCAAAATTCCAAAAGTATATAAAAAAAAGATGCTAACCGAAGAAAGAAAATGTATCGTGCTCTGCAGCCTCCTCCCGCCCTGTGGTGCAACAGATGTCCCTTTCTCCAAAAATGTACTCAATGGGACCATAATGTTGCAACCACACACAAGTTGACCTGCTGTGAGGAAAAAACGAGTTAGTACATTTTAAACATACAAAAGGTCATTTTAAAATCAACATGAAAAACCAAAATTCCAAAAGTATGAAACACAAAAAGATGCTAACCGAAGAAAGAAAAACTATCGTGCTCTACACCCTCCACCCGCCCTGTGGTGCAACAGATGTCCCTTTCTCCAAAAATGTACTCAATGGGACCATAATGTTGCAACCACACACAAGTTGACTTGCTGTGAGGAAAAAACGAGTTAGTACATTTCAAACATGAAAAAGGTCATTTTAAAATCAACATGAAAAACAAAAATTCCAAAAGTATGAAACACAAAAAGATGCTAACCGAAGAGAGAAAAACTATCGTGCTCTACACCCTCCACCCGCCCTGTGGTGCAACAGATGTCCCTTTCTCCAAAAATGTACTCAATGGGACCGTAAAGTTGCAACCGCACACAAGTTGACCTGCTGTGAGGAAAAAACGAGTTAGTACATTTCAAACATGAAAAAGGTCATTTTAAAATCAACATGAAAAACCAAAATTCCAAAAGTATGAAACACAAAAAGATGCTAACCGAAGAAAGAAAAACTATCGTGCTCTACACCCTCCACCCGCCCTGTGGTGCAACAGATGTCCCTTTCTCCAAAAATGTACTCAATGGGACCGTAATGTTGCAACCACACCCAAGTTGACCTGCTGTGAGGAAAAAACGAGTTAGTACATTTCAAACATGAAAAACGTCATTTTAAAATCAACATGAAAATCCAAAATTCCAAATGTATGAAACACAAAAAGATGCTAACCGAAGAAAGAAAAACTATCGTGCTCTACACCCTCCACCCGCCCTGTGGTGCAACAGATGTCCCTTTCTCCAAAAATGTACTCAATGGGACCATAATGTTGCAACCACACACAAGTTGACCTGCTGTGAGGAAAAAACGAGTTAGTGCATTCCAAACATGAAAAAGGTCATTTTAAAATCAACATGAAAAACCAAAATTCCAAAAGTACGAAACAAAAAAGGTGCTAACCGAAGAAAGAAAAACTATCGTGCTCTACACCCTCCACCCGCCCTGTGGTGCAACAAATGTCCCTTTCTCCAAAAATGTACTCAATGGGACCGTAATGTTGCAACCACACACAAGTTGATCTGCTGTGAGGAAAAAACGAGTTAGTACATTTCAAACATGAAAAAGGTCATTTTAAAATCAACATGAAAAACCAAAATTCCAAAAGTATATAAAAAAAAGATGCTAACCGAAGAAAGAAAATGTATCGTGCCTTGGGGCCTCCTCCGCCCTGTGGTGCAACAGATGTCCGTTTCTCCAAAAATGTACTCAATGGGACCGTAATGTTGCAACCACACCCAAGTTGACCTGCTGTGAGGAAAAAACGAGTTAGTACATTTCAAACATGAAAAAGGTCATTTTAAAATCAACATGAAAAACCAAAATTCCAAAAGTATATAAAAAAAAGATGCTAACCGAAGAAAGAAAATGTATCGTGCTCTGCAGCCTCCTCCCGCCCTGTGGTGCAACAGATGTCCCTTTCTCCAAAAATGTACTCAATGATACCGTAATGTTGCAACCACACCCAAGTTGACCTGCTGTGAGGAACAAACGAGTTAGTACATTTCAAACATGAAAAAGGTCATTTTAAAATCAACATGAAAAACCAAAATTCCAAAAGTATGAAACACAAAAAGATGCTAACCGAAGAAAGAAAAACTATCGTGCTCTACACCCTCCACCCGCCCTGTGGTGCAACAGATGTCCCTTTCTCCAAAAATGTACTCAATGGGACCGTAATGTTGCAACCACACCCAAGTTGACCTGCTGTGAGGAAAAAACGAGTTAGTACATTTCAAACATGAAAAAGGTCATTTTAAAATCAACATGAAAAACCAAAATTCCAAAAGTACGAAACACAAAAAGATGCTAACCGAAGAAAGAAAAACTATCGTGCTCTACACCCTCCACCCGCCCTGTGGTGCAACAGATGTCCCTTTCTCCAAAAATGTACTCAATGGGACCATAATGTTGCAACCACACACAAGTTGACCTGCTGTGAGGAAAAAACGAGTTAGTACATTTCAAACATGAAAAAGGTCATTTTAAAATCAACATGAAAAACCAAAATTCCAAAAGTACGAAACACAAAAAGATGCTAACCGAAGAAAGAAAATGTATCGTGCTCTGCAGCCTCCTCCCGCCCTGTGGTGCAACAGATGTCCCTTTCTCCAAAAATGTACTCAATGATACCGTAATGTTGCAACCACACCCAAGTTGACCTGCTGTGAGGAAAAAACGAGTTAGTACATTTCAAACATGAAAAAGGTCATTTTAAAATCAACATGAAAAACCAAAATTCCAAAAGTATGAAACACAAAAAGATGCTAACCGAAGAAAGAAAAACTATCGTGCTCTACACCCTCCACCCGCCCTGTGGTGCAACAGATGTCCCTTTCTCCAAAAATGTACTCAATGGGACCGTAATGTTGCAACCACACCCAAGTTGACCTGCTGTGAGGAAAAAACGAGTTAATACATTTCAAACATGAAAAAGGTCATTTTAAAATCAACATGAAAAACCAAAATTCCAAAAGTACGAAACACAAAAAGATGCTAACCGAAGAAAGAAAAACTATCGTGCTCTACACCCTCCACCCGCCCTGTGGTGCAACAGATGTCCCTTTCTCCAAAAATGTACTCAATGGGACCATAATGTTGCAACCGCACACAAGTTGACCTGCTGTGAGGAAAAATTGAGTTAGTACATTTCAAACATGAAAAAGGTCATTTTAAAATCAAAATGAAAAACCAAAATTCCAAAAGTATGAAACACAAAAAGATGCTAACCGAAGAAAGAAAAACTATCGTGCTCTACACCCTCCACCCGCCCTGTGGTGCAACAGATGTCCCTTTCTCCAAAAATGTACTCAATGGGACCGTAATGTTGCAACCACACCCAAGTTGACCTGCTGTGAGGAAAAAACGAGTTAATACATTTCAAACATGAAAAAGGTCATTTTAAAATCAACATGAAAAACCAAAATTCCAAAAGTACGAAACACAAAAAGATGCTAACCGAAGAAAGAAAAACTATCGTGCTCTACACCCTCCACCCGCCCTGTGGTGCAACAGATGTCCCTTTCTCCAAAAATGTACTCAATGGGACCATAATGTTGCAACCACACACAAGTTGACCTGCTGTGTGGAACAAACGAGTTAGTACATTTCAAACATGAAAAAGGTCATTTTAAAATCAACATAAAAAACCAAAATTCCAAAAGTATGAAACACAAAAAGATGCTAACCGAAGAAAGAAAAACTATCGTGCTCTACACCCTCCACCCGCCCTGTGGTGCAACAGATGTCCCTTTCTCCAAAAATGTACTCAATGGGACCATAATGTTGCAACCACACACAAGTTGACCTGCTGTGAGGAAAAAACGAGTTAGTACATTTCAAACATGAAAAAGGTCATTTTAAAATCAACATGAAAAACCAAAATTCCAAAAGTACGAAACACAGAAAGATGTTAACCGAAGAAAGAAAAACTATCGTGCTCTACACCCTCCACCCGCCCTGTGGTGCAACAGATGTCCCTTTCTCCAAAAATGTACTCAATAAGACCATAATGTTGCAACCACACACAAGTTGACCTGCTGTGAGGAAAAAACGAGTTAGTACATTTCAAACATGAAAAAGGTCATTTTAAAATCAACATGAAAAACCAAAATTCCAAAAGTATGAAACACAAAAAGATGCTAACCGAAGAAAGAAAACCTCTCGTGCTCTACACCCTCCACCCGCCCTGTGGTGCAACAGATGTCCCTTTCTCCAAAAATGTACTCAATGGGACCATAATGTTGCAACCACACACAAGTTGAATTGCTGTGAGGAAAAAACGAGTTAGTACATTTCAAACATGAAAAAGGTCATTTTAAAATCAACATGAAAAACAAAAATTCCAAAAGTATGAAACACAAAAAGATGCTAACCGAAGAGAGAAAAACTATCGTGCTCTACACCCTCCACACGCCCTGTGGTGCAACAGATGTCCCTTTCTCCAAAAATGTACTCAATGGGACCGTAATGTTGCAACCGCACACAAGTTGACCTGCTGTGAGGAAAAAACGAGTTAGTACATTTCAAACATGAAAAAGGTCATTTTAAAATCAACATGAAAAACCAAAATTCCAAAAGTATGAAACACAAAAAGATGCTAACCGAAGAAAGAAAAACTATCGTGCTCTACACCCTCCACCCGCCCTGTGGTGCAACAGATGTCCCTTTCTCCAAAAATGTACTCAATGGGACCGTAATGTTGCAACCACACCCAAGTTGACCTGCTGTGAGGAAAAAACGAGTTAGTACATTTCAAACATGAAAAAGGTCATTTTAAAATCAACATGAAAATCCAAAATTCCAAATGTATGAAACACAAAAAGATGCTAACCGAAGAAAGAAAAACTATCGTGCTCTACACCCTCCACCCGCCCTGTGGTGCAACAGATGTCCCTTTCTCCAAAAATGTACTCAATGGAACCATAATGTTGCAACCACACACAAGTTGACCTGCTGTGAGGAAAAAACGAGTTAGTACATTTCAAACATGAAAAAGGTCATTTTAAAATCAACATGAAAAACCAAAATTCCAAAAGTACGAAACACAAAAAGATGCTAACCGAAGAAAGAAAAACTATCGTGCTCTACACCCTCCACCCGCCCTGTGGTGCAACAGATGTCCCTTTCTCCAAAAATGTACTCAATGGGACCATAATGTTGCAACCACACACAAGTTGACCTGCTGTGAGGAAAAAACGAGTTAGTACATTTCAAACATGAAAAAGGTCATTTTAAAATCAACATGAAAAACCAAAATTCCAAAAGCATGAAACACAAAAAGATGCTAACCGAAGAAAGAAAAACTATCGTGCTCTACACCCTCCACCCGCCCTGTGGTGCAACAGATGTCCCTTTCTCCAAAAATGTACTCAATGGGACCATAATGTTGCAACCACACACAAGTTGACTTGCTGTGAGGAAAAAACGATTTAGTACATTTCAAACATGAAAAAGGTCATTTTAAAATCAACATGAAAAACCAAAATTCCAAAAGTATATAAAAAAAAGATGCTAACCGAAGAAAGAAAATGTATCGTGCCTTGGGGCCTCCTCCCGCCCTGTGGTGCAACAGATGTCCCTTTCTCCAAAAATGTACTCAATGGGACCGAAAGGTTGCAACCACACCCAAGTTGACCTGCTGTGAGGAAAAAACGAGTTAGTACATTTCAAACATAAAAAAGGTCATTTTAAAATCAACATGAAAAACCAAAATTCCAAAAGTATATAAAAAAAAGATGCTAACCGAAGAAAGAAAATGTATCGTGCTCTGCAGCCTCCTCCTGCCCTGTGGTGCAACAGATGTCCCTTTCTCCAAAAATGTACTCAATGGGACCATAATGTTGCAACCACACACAAGTTGACCTGCTGTGAGGAAAAAACGAGTTAGTACATTTCAAACATGAAAAAGGTCATTTTAAAATCAACATGAAAAACCAAAATTCCAAAAGTATGAAACACAAAAAGATGCTAACCGAAGAAAGAAAAACTATCGTGCTCTACACCCTCCTCCCGCCCTGTGGTGCAACAGATGTCCCTTTCTCCAAAAATGTACTCAATGGGACCATAATGTTGCAACCACACACAAGTTGACCTGCTGTGAGGAAAAAACGAGTTAGTACATTTCAAACATGAAAAAGGTCATTTTAAAATCAACATGAAAAACCAAAATTCCAAAAGTACGAAACACAAAAAGATGCTAACCGAAGAAAGAAAAACTATCGTGCTCTACACCCTCCACCCGCCCTGTGGTGCAACAGATGTCCCTTTCTCCAAAAATGTACTCAATGGGACCATAATGTTGCAACCACACACAAGTTGACCTGCTGTGAGGAAAAAACGAGTTAGTACATTTCAAACATGAAAAAGGTCATTTTAAAATCAACATGAAAAACCAAAATTCCAAAAGTATGAAACACAAAAAGATGCTAACCGAAGAAAGAAATGTATCGTGCTCTGCAGCCTCCACCCGCCCTGTGGTGCAACAGATGTCCCTTTCTCCAAAAATGTACTCAATGATACCGTAATGTTGCAACCACACCCAAGTTGACCTGCTGTGAGGAAAAAACGAGTTAGTACATTTCAAACATGAAAAAGGTCATTTTAAAATCAACATGAAAAACCAAAATTCCAAAAGTATGAAACACAAAAAGATGCTAACCGAAGAAAGAAAAACTATCGTGCTCTACACCCTCCTCCCGCCCTGTGGTGCAACAGATGTCCCTTTCTCCAAAAATGTACTCAATGGGACCATAATGTTGCAACCACACACAAGTTGACCTGCTGTGAGGAAAAAACGAGTTAGTACATTTCAAACATGAAAAAGGTCATTTTAAAATCAACATGAAAAACCAAAATTCCAAAAGTATATAAAAAAAAGATGCTAACCGAAGAAAGAAAAACTATCGTGCTCTACACCCTCCACCCGCCCTGTGGTGCAACAGATGTCCCTTTCTCCAAAAATGTACTCAATGGGACCATAATGTTGCAACCACACACAAGTTGACCTGCTGTGAGGAAAAAACGAGTTAGTACATTTCAAACATGAAAAAGGTCATTTTAAAATCAACATGAAAAACCAAAATTCCAAAAGTATGAAACACAAAAAGATGCTAACCGAAGAAAGAAATGTATCGTGCTCTGCAGCCTCCACCCCCCCTGTGGTGCAACAGATGTCCCTTTCTCCAAAAATGTACTCAATGATACCGTAATGTTGCAACCACACCCAAGTTGACCTGCTGTGAGGAAAAAACGAGTTAGTACATTTCAAACATGAAAAAGGTCATTTTAAAATCAACATGAAAAACCAAAATTCCAAAAGTATGAAACACAAAAAGATGCTAACCGAAGAAAGAAAAACTATCGTGTTCTACACCCTCCACCCGCCCTGTGGTGCAACAGATGTCCCTTTCTCCAAAAATGTACTCAATGGGACCGTAATGTTGCAACCGCACACAAGTTGACCTGCTGTGAGGAAAAAACGAGTTAGTACATTTCAAACATGAAAAAGGTCATTTTAAAATCAACATGAAAAACCAAAATTCCAAAAGTATGAAACACAAAAAGATGCTAACCGAAGAAAGAAAAACTATCGTGCTCTACACCCTCCACCCGCCCTGTGATGCAACAGATGTCCCTTTCTCCAAAAATATACTCAATGGGACCGTAATGTTGCAACCACACCCAAGTTGACCTGCTGTGAGGAAAAAACGAGTTAGTACATTTTAAACATGAAAAAGGTCATTTTAAAATCAACATGAAAATCCAAAATTCCAAATGTATGAAACACAAAAAGATGCTAACCGAAGAAAGAAAAACTATCGTGCTCTACACCCTCCACCCGCCCTGTGGTGCAACAGATGTCCCTTTCTCCAAAAATGTACTCAATGGGACCATAATGTTGCAACCACACACAAGTTGACCTGCTGTGAGGAAAAAACGAGTTAGTACATTTCAAACATGAAAAAGGTCATTTTAAAATCAACATGAAAAACCAAAATTCCAATAGTACGAAACACAAAAAGATGCTAACCGAAGAAAGAAATACTATCGTGCTCTACACCCTCCACCCGCCCTGTGGTGCAACAGATGTCCCTTTCTCCAAAAATGTACTCAATGGGACCATAATGTTGCAACCACACAAAAGTTGACCTGCTGTGAGGAAAAAACGAGTTAGAACATTTCAAACATGAAAAAGGTCATTTTAAAATCAACATGAAAAACCAAAATTCCAAAAGTATATAAAAAAAAGATGCTAACCGAAGAAAGAAAATGTATCATGCCTTGGGGCCTCCTCCCGCCCTGTGGTGCAACAGATGTCCCTTTCTCCAAAAATGTACTCAATGGGACCGAAAGGTTGCAACCACACCCAAGTTGACCTGCTGTGAGGAAAAAACGAGTTAGTACATATCAAACATGAAAAAGGTCATTTTAAAATCAACATGAAAAACCAAAATTCCAAAACTATATAAAAAAAAGATGCTAACCGAAGAAAGAAAATGTATCGTGCTCCGCATCCTCCTCCCTCCCTGTGGTGCAACAGATGTCCCTTTCTCCAAAAATGTACTCAATGGGACCATAATGTTGCAACCACACACAAGTTGACCTGCTGTGAGGAAAAAACGAGTTAGTACATTTCAAACATGAAAAAGGTCATTTTAAAATCAACATGAAAAACCAAAATTCCAAAAGTATATAAAAAAAAGATGCTAACCGAAGAAAGAAAATGTATCGTGCCTTGGGGCCTCCTCCCGCCCTGTGGTGCAACAGATGTCCCTTTCTCCAAAAATGTACTCAATGGGACCGAAAGGTTGCAACCACACCCAAGTTGACCTGCTGTGAGGAAAAAACGAGTTAGTACATTTCAAACATGAAAAAGGTCATTTTAAAATCAACATGAAAAACCAAAATTCCAAAAGTATATAAAAAAAAGATGCTAACCGAAGAAAGAAAATGTATCGTGCTCTGCAGCCTCCTCCCGCCCTGTGGTGCAACAGATGTCCCTTTCTCCAAAAATGTACTCAATGATACCGTAATGTTGCAACCACACCCAAGTTGACCTGCTGTGAGGAACAAACGAGTTAGTACATTTCAAACATGAAAAAGGTCATTTTAAAATCAACATGAAAAACCAAAATTCCAAAAGTATGAAACACAAAAAGATGCTAACCGAACAAAGAAAAACTATCGTGCTCTACACCCTCCACCCGCCCTGTGGTGCAACAGATGTCCCTTTCTCCAAAAATGTACTCAATGGGACCATAATGTTGCAACCACACACAAGTTGACCTGCTGTGAGGAAAAAACGAGTTAGTACATTTCAAACATGAAAAAGGTCATTTTAAAATCAACATGAAAAACCAAAATTCCAAAAGTACGAAACACAGAAAGATGTTAACCGAAGAAAGAAAAACTATCGTGCTCTACACCCTCCACCCGCCCTGTGGTGCAACAGATGTCCCTTTCTCCAAAAATGTACTCAATAAGACCATAATGTTGCAACCACACACAAGTTGACCTGCTGTGAGGAAAAAACGAGTTAGTACATTTCAAACATGAAAAAGGTCATTTTAAAATCGACATGAAAAACCAAAATTCCAAAAGTATGAAACACAAAAAGATGCTAACCGAAGAAAGAAAAACTATCGTGCTCTACACCCTCCACCCGCCCTGTGGTGCAACAGATGTCCCTTTCTCCAAAAATGTACTCAATGGGACCATAATGTTGCAACCACACACAAGTTGACTTGATGTGAGGAAAAAACGAGTTAGTACATTTCAAACATGAAAAAGGTCATTTTAAAATCAACATGAAAAACCAAAATTCCAGAAGTATGAAACACAAAAAGATGCTAAACGAAGAAAGAAAAACTATCGTGCTCTACACCCTCCACCCGCCCTGTGGTGCAACAGATGTCCCTTTCTCCAAAAATGTACTCAATGGGACCATAATGTTGCAACCACACACAAGTTGACCTGCTGTGAGGAAAAAACGAGTTAGTACATTTCAAACATGAAAAAGGTCATTTTAAAATCAACATGAAAAACCAAAATTCCAAAAGTATATAAAAAAAAGATGCTAACCAAAGAAAGAAAATGTATCGTGCTCTGCAGCCTCCACCCGCCCTGTGGTGCAACAGATGTCCCTTTCTCCAAAAATGTACTCAATGGGACCATAATGTTGCAACCACACACAAGTTGACCTGCTGTGAGGAAAAAACGAGTTAGTACATTTCAAACATGAAAAAGGTCATTTTAAAATCAACATGAAAAACAAAAATTCCAAAAGTATGAAACACAAAAAGATGCTAACCGAAGAGAGAAAAACTATCGTGCTCTACACCCTCCACCCGCCCTGTGGTGCAACAGATGTCCCTTTCTCCAAAAATGTACTCAATGGGACCGTAAAGTTGCAACCGCACACAAGTTGACCTGCTGTGAGGAAAAAACGAGTTAGTACATTTCAAACATGAAAAAGGTCATTTTAAAATCAACATGAAAAACCAAAATTCCAAAAGTATGAAACACAAAAAGATGCTAACCGAAGAAAGAAAAACTATCGTGCTCTACACCCTCCACCCGCCCTGTGGTGCAACAGATGTCCCTTTCTCCAAAAATGTACTCAATGGGACCGTAATGTTGCAACCACACCCAAGTTGACCTGCTGTGAGGAAAAAACGAGTTAGTACATTTAAAACATGAAAAACGTCATTTTAAAATCAACATGAAAATCCAAAATTCCAAATGTATGAAACACAAAAAGATGCTAACCGAAGAAAGAAAAACTATCGTGCTCTACACCCTCCACCCGCCCTGTGGTGCAACAGATGTCCCTTTCTCCAAAAATGTACTCAATGGGATCATAATGTTGCAACCACACACAAGTTGACCTGCTGTGAGGAAAAAACGAGTTAGTACATTTCAAACATGAAAAAGGTCATTTTAAAATCAACATGAAAAACCATAATTCCAAAAGTACGAAACACAAAAAGATGCTAACCGAAGAAAGAAAAACTATCGTGCTCTACACCCTCCACCCGCCCTGTGGTGCAACAGATGTCCCTTTCTCCAAAAATGTACTCAATGGGACCATAATGTTGCAACCACACACAAGTTGACCTGCTGTGAGGAAAAAACGAGTTAGTACATTTCAAACATGAAAAAGGTCATTTTAAAATCAACATGAAAAACCAAAATTCCAAAAGTATATAAAAAAAAGATGCTAACCGAAGAAAGAAAATGTATCGTGCCTTGGGGCCTCCTCCCGCCCTGTGGTGCAACAGATGTCCCTTTCTCCAAAAATGTACTCAATGGGACCGAAAGGTTGCAACCACACCCAAGTTGACCTGCTGTGAGGAAAAAACGAGTTAGTACATTTCAAACATGAAAAAGGTCATTTTAAAATCAACATGAAAAACCAAAATTCCAAAAGTATATAAAAAAAAGATGCTAACCGAAGAAAGAAAATGTATCGTGCTCTGCAGCCTCCTCCCGCCCTGTGGTGCAACAGATGTCCCTTTCTCCAAAAATGTACTCAATGATACCGTAATGTTGCAACCACACCCAAGTTGACCTGCTGTGAGGAACAAACGAGTTAGTACATTTCAAACATGAAAAAGGTCATTTTAAAATCAACATGAAAAACCAAAATTCCAAAAGTATGAAACACAAAAAGATGCTAACCGAAGAAAGAAAAACTATCGTGCTCTACACCCTCCACCCGCCCTGTGGTGCAACAGATGTCCCTTTCTCCAAAAATGTACTCAATGGGACCATAATGTTGCAACCACACACAAGTTGACCTGCTGTGAGGAAAAAACGAGTTAGTACATTTCAAACATGAAAAAGGTCATTTTAAAATCAACATGAAAAACCAAAAATTCCAAAAGTACGAAACACAGAAAGATGTTAACCGAAGAAAGAAAAACTATCGTGCTCTACACCCTCCACCCGCCCTGTGGTGCAACGGATGTCCCTTTCTCCAAAAATGTACTCAATAAGACCATAATGTTGCAACCACACACAAGTTGACCTGCTGTGAGGAAAAAACGAGTTAGTACATTTCAAACATGAAAAAGGTCACTTTAAAATCAACATGAAAAACCAAAATTCCAAAAGTATGAAACACAAAAAGATGCTAACCGAAGAAAGAAAAACTATCGTGCTCTACACCCTCCACCCGCCCTGTGGTGCAACAGATGTCCCTTTCTCCAAAAATGTACTCAATGGGACCATAATGTTGCAACCACACACAAGTTGACTTGCTGTGAGGAAAAAACGAGTTAGTACATTTCAAACATGAAAAAGGTCATTTTAAAATCAACATGAAAAACAAAAATTCCAAAAGTATGAAACACAAAAAGATGCTAACCGAACAGAGAAAAACTATCGTGCTCTACACCCTCCACCCGCCCTGTGGTGAACAGATGTCCCTTTCTCCAAAAATGTACTCAATGGGACCGTAATGTTGCAACCGCACACAAGTTGACCTGCTGTGAGGAAAAAACGAGTTAGTACATTTCAAACATGAAAAAGGTCATTTTAAAATCAACATGAAAAACCAAAATTCCAAAAGTATGAAACACAAAAAGATGCTAACCGAAGAATGAAAAACTATCGTGCTCTACACCCTCCACCCGCCCTGTGGTGCAACAGATGTCCCTTTCTCCAAAAATGTACTCAATGGGACCGTAATGATGCAACCACACCCAAGTTGACCTGCTGTGAGGAAAAAACGAGTTAGTACATTTCAAACATGAAAAAGGTCATTTTAAAATCAACATGAAAATCCAAAATTCCAAATGTATGAAACACAAAAAGATGCTAACCGAAGAAAGAAAAACTATCGTGCTCTACACCCTCCACCCGCCCTGTGGTGCAACAGATGTCCCTTTCTCCAAAAATGTACTCAATGGAACCATAATGTTGCAACCACACACAAGTTGACCTGCTGTGAGGAAAAAACGAGTTGGTACATTTCAAACATGAAAAAGGTCATTTTAAAATCAACATGAAAAACCAAAATTCCAAAAGTACGAAACACAAAAAGATGCTAACCGAAGAAAGAAAAACTATCGTGCTCTACACCCTCCACCCACCCTGTGGTGCAACAGATGTCCCTTTCTCCAAAAATGTACTCAATGGGCCCATAATGTTGCAACCACACACAAGTTGACCTGCTGTGAGGAAAAAACGAGTTAGTACATTTCAAACATGAAAAAGGACATTTTAAAATCAACATGAAAAACCAAAATTCCAAAAGTATGAAACACAAGAAGATGCTAACCGAAGAAAGAAAAACTATCGTGTTCTACACCCTCCACCCGCCCTGTGGTGCAACAGATGTCCCTTTCTCCAAAAATGTACTCGATGGGACCATAATGTTGCAACCACACACAAGTTGACTTGCTGTGAGGAAAAAACGAGTTAGTACATTTCAAACATGAAAAAGGTCATTTTAAAATCAACATGAAAAACCAAAATTCCAAAAGTATATAAAAAAAAGATGCTAACCGAAGAAAGAAAATGTATCGTGCCTTGGGGCCTCCTCCCGCCCTGTGGTGCAACAGATGTCCCTTTCTCCAAAAATGTACTCAATGGGACCATAATGTTGCAACCACACACAAGTTGACCTGCTGTGAGGAAAAAACGAGTTAGTACATTTCAAACATAAAAAAGGTCATTTTAAAATCAACATGAAAAACCAAAATTCCAAAAGTATATAAAAAAAAGATGCTAACCGAAGAAAGAAAATGTATCGTGCTCTGCAGCCTCCTCCCGCCCTGTGGTGCAACAGATGTCCCTTTCTCCAAAAATGTACTCAATGGGACCATAATGTTGCAACCACACACAAGTTGACCTGCTGTGAGGAAAAAACGAGTTAGTACATTTCAAACATGAAAAAGGTCATTTTAAAATCAACATGAAAAACCAAAATTCCAAAAGTATGAAACACAAAAAGATGCTAACCGAAGAAAGAAAAACTATCGTGCTCTACACCCTCCTCCCGCCCTGTGGTGCAACAGATTTCCCTTTCTCCAAAAATGTACTCAATGGGACCATAATGTTGCAACCACACACAAGTTGACCTGCTGTGAGGAAAAAACGAGTTAGTACATTTCAAACATGAAAAAGGTCATTTTAAAATCAACATGAAAAACCAAAATTCCAAAAGTACGAAACACAAAAAGATGCTAACCGAAGAAAGAAAAACTATCGTGCTCTACACCCTCCACCCGCCCTGTGGTGCAACAGATGTCCCTTTCTCCAAAAATGTACTCAATGGGACCATAATGTTGCAACCACACACAAGTTGACCTGCTGTGAGGAAAAAACGAGTTAGTACATTTCAAACATGAAAAAGGTCACTTTAAAATCAACATGAAAAACCAAAATTCCAAAAGTATGAAACACAAAAAGATGCTAACCGAAGAAAGAAATGTATCGTGCTCTGCTGCCTCCACCCGCCCTGTGGTGCAACAGATGTCCCTTTCTCCAAAAATGTACTCAATGATACCGTAATGTTGCAACCACACCCAAGTTGACCTGCTGTGAGGAAAAAATGAGTTAGTACATTTCAAACATGAAAAAGGTCATTTTAAAATCAACATGAAAAACCAAAATTCCAAAAGTATGAAACACAAAAAGATGCTAACCGAAGAAAGAAAAACTATCGTGCTCTACACCCTCCACCCGCCCTGTGGTGCAACAGATGTCCCTTTCTCCAAAAATGTACTCAATGGGACCGTAATGTTGCAACCGCACACAAGTTGACCTGCTGTGAGGAAAAAACGAGTTAGCACATTTCAAACATGAAAAAGGTCATTTTAAAATCAACATGAAAAACCAAAATTCCAAAAGTACGAAACACAAAAAGATGCTAACCGAAGAAAGAAAAACTATCGTGCTCCACACCCTCCACCCGCCCTGTGATGCAACAGATGTCCCTTTCTCCAAAAATGTACTCATTGGGACCGTAATGTTGCAACCACACCCAAGTTGACCTGCTGTGAGGAAAAAACGAGTTAGTACATTTCAAACATGAAAAAGGTCATTTTAAAATCAACATGAAAATCCAAAATTCCAAATGTATGAAACACAAAAAGATGCTAACCGAAGAAAGAAAAACTATCGTGCTCTACACCCTCCACCCGCCCTGTGGTGCAACAGATGTCCCTTTCTCCAAAAATGTACTCAATGGGACCATAATGTTGCAACCACACACAAGTTGACCTGCTGTGAGGAAAAAACGAGTTAGTACATTTCAAACATGAAAAAGGTCATTTTAAAATCAACATGAAAAACCAAAATTCCAAAAGTACGAAACACAAAAAGATGCTAACCGAAGAAAGAAATACTATCGTGCTCTACACCCTCCACCCGCCCTGTGGTGCAACAGATGTCCCTTTCTCCAAAAATGTACTCAATGGGACCATAATGTTGCAACCACACACAAGTTGACCTGCTGTGAGGAAAAAACGAGTTAGTACATTTCAAACATGAAAAAGGTCATTTTATAATCAACATGAAAAACCAAAATTCCAAAAGTACGAAACACAGAAAGATGCTAACCGAAGAAAGAAAAACTATCGTGCTCTACACCCTCCACCCGCCCTGTGGGGCAACAGATGTCCCTTTCTCCAAAAATGTACTCAATGGGACCATAATGTTGCAACCACACACAAGTTGACCTGCTGTGAGGAAAAAACGAGTTAGAACATTTCAAACATGAAAAAGGTCATTTTAAAATCAACATGAAAAACCAAAATTCCAAAAGTATGAAACACAAAAAAATGCTAACCGAAGAAAGAAAAACTATCGTGCTCTACACCCTCCACCCGCCCTGTGGTGCAACAGATGTCCCTTTCTCCAAAAATGTACTCAATGGGACCGTAATGTTGCAACCACACACAAGTTGACCTGCTGTGAGGAAAAAACGAGTTAGTACATTTCAAACATGAAAAAGGTCATTTTAAAATCAACATGAAAAACCAAAATTCCAAAAGTATATAAAAAAAAGATGCTAACCGAAGAAAGAAAATGTATCGTGCCTTGGGGCCTCCTCCCGCCCTGTGGTGCAACAGATGTCCCTTTCTCCAAAAATGTACTCAATGGGACCGAAAGGTTGCAACCACACCCAAGTTGACCTGCTGTGAGGAAAAAACGAGTTAGTAGATTTCAAACATGAAAAAGGTCATTTTAAAATCAACATGAAAAACCAAAATTCCAAAACTATATAAAAAAAAGATGCTAACCGAAGAAAGAAAATGTATCGTGCTCCGCATCCTCCTCCCTCCCTGTGGTGCAACAGATGTCCCTTTCTCCAAAAATGTACTCAATGGGACCATAATGTTGCAACCACACACAAGTTGACCTGCTGTGAGGAAAAAACGAGTTAGTACATTTCAAACATGAAAAAGGTCATTTTAAAAACAACATGAAAAACCAAAATTCCAAAAGTATATAAAAAAAAGATGCTAACCGAAGAAAGAAAATGTATCGTGCCTTGGGGCCTCCTCCCGCCCTGTGGTGCAACAGATGTCCCTTTCTCCAAAAATGTACTCAATGGGACCGAAAGGTTGCAACCACACCCAAGTTGACCTGCTGTGAGGAAAAAACGAGTTAGTACATTTCAAACATGAAAAAGGTCATTTTAAAATCAACATGAAAAACCAAAATTCCAAAACTATATAAAAAAAAGATGCTAACCGAAGAAAGAAAATGTATCGTGCTCCGCATCCTCCTCCCTCCCTGTGGTGCAACAGATGTCCCTTTCTCCAAAAATGTACTCAATGGGACCATAATGTTGCAACCACACACAAGTTGACCTGCTGTGAGGAAAAAACGAGTTAGTACATTTCAAACATGAAAAAGGTCATTTTAAAAACAACATGAAAAACCAAAATTCCAAAAGTATATAAAAAAAAGATGCTAACCGAAGAAAGAAAATGTATCGTGCCTTGGGGCCTCCTCCCGCCCTGTGGTGCAACAGATGTCCCTTTCTCCAAAAATGTACTCAATGGGACCGAAAGGTTGCAACCACACCCAAGTTGACCTGCTGTGAGGAAAAAACGAGTTAGTACATTTCAAACATTAAAAAGGTCATTTTAAAATCAACATGAAAAACCAAAATTCCAAAAGTATATAAAAAAAAGATGCTAACCGAAGAAAGAAAATGTATCGTGCTCTGCAGCCTCCTCCCGCCCTGTGGTGCAACAGATGCCCCTTTCTCCAAAAATGTACTCAATGATACCGTAATGTTGCAACCACACCCAAGTTGACCTGCTGTGAGGAAAAAACGAGTTAGTACATTTCAAACATGAAAAAGGTCATTTTAAAATCAACATGAAAAACCAAAATTCCAAAAGTATGAAACACAAAAAGATGCTAACCGACGAAAGAAAAACTATCGTGCTCTACACCCTCCACCCGCCCTGTGGTGCAACAGATGTCCCTTTCTCCAAAAATGTACTCAATGGGACCATAATGTTGCAACCACACACAAGTTGACCTGCTGTGAGGAAAAAACGAGTTAGTACATTTCAAACATGAAAAAGGTCATTTTATAATCAACATGAAAAACCAAAATTCCAAAAGTACGAAACACAGAAAGATGCTAACCGAAGAAAGAAAAACTATCGTGCTCTACACCCTCCACCCGCCCTGTGGTGCAACAGATGTCCCTTTCTCCAAAAATGTACTCAATGGGACCATAATGTTGCAACCACACACAAGTTGACCTGCTGTGAGGAAAAAACGAGTTAGAACATTTCAAACATGAAAAAGGTCATTTCAAAATCAACATGAAAAACCAAAATTCCAAAAGTATGAAACACAAAAAAATGCTAACCGAAGAAAGAAAAACTATCGTGCTCTACACCCTCCACCCGCCCTGTGGTGCAACAGATGTCCCTTACTCCAAAAATGTACTCAATGGGACCGTAATGTTGCAACCACACACAAGTTGACCTGCTGTGAGGAAAAAACGAGTTAGTACATTTCAAACATGAAAAAGGTCATTTTAAAATCAACATGAAAAACCAAAATTCCAAAAGTATATAAAAAAAAGATGCTAACCGAAGAAAGAAAATGTATCGTGCCTTGGGGCCTCCTCCCGCCCTGTGGTGCAACAGATGTCCCTTTCTCCAAAAATGTACTCAATGGGACCGAAAGGTTGCAACCACACCCAAGTTGACCTGCTGTGAGGAAAAAACGAGTTAGTACATTTCAAACATGAAAAAGGTCATTTTAAAATCAACATGAAAAACCAAAATTCCAAAACTATATAAAAAAAAGATGCTAACCGAAGAAAGAAAATGTATCGTGCTCCGCATCCTCCTCCCTCCCTGTGGTGCAACAGATGTCCCTTTCTCCAAAAATGTACTCAATGGGACCATAATGTTGCAACCACACACAAGTTGACCTGCTGTGAGGAAAAAACGAGTTAGTACATTTCAAACATGAAAAAGGTCATTTTAAAAACAACATGAAAAACCAAAATTCCAAAAGTATATAAAAAAAAGATGCTAACCGAAGAAAGAAAATATATCGTGCCTTGGGGCCTCCTCCCGCCCTGTGGTGCAACAGATGTCCCTTTCTCCAAAAATGTACTCAATGGGACCGAAAGGTTGCAACCACACCCAAGTTGACCTGCTGTGAGGAAAAAACGAGTTAGTACATTTCAAACATGAAAAAGGTCATTTTAAAATCAACATGAAAAACCAAAATTCCAAAAGTATATAAAAAAAAGATGCTAACCGAAGAAAGAAAATGTATCGTGCTCTGCAGCCTCCTCCCGCCCTGTGGTGCAACAGATGTCCCTTTCTCCAAAAATGTACTCAATGATACCGTAATGTTGCAACCACACCCAAGTTGACCTGCTGTGAGGAACAAACGAGTTAGTACATTTCAAACATGAAAAAGGTCATTTTAAAATCAACATGAAAAACCAAAATTCCAAAAGTATGAAACACAAAAAGATGCTAACCGAAGAAAGAAAAACTATCGTGCTCTACACCCTCCACCCGCCCTGTGGTGCAACAGATGTCCCTTTCTCCAAAAATGTACTCAATGGGACCATAATGTTGCAACCACACACAAGTTGACCTGCTGTGAGGAAAAAACGAGTTAGTACATTTCAAATATAAAAAAGGTCATTTTAAAATCAACATGAAAAACCAAAATTCCAAAAGTACGAAACACAGAAAGATGTTAACCGAAGAAAGAAAAACTATCGTGCTCTACACCCTCCACCTGCCCTGTGGTGCAACAGATGTCCCTTTCTCCAAAAATGTACTCAATAAGACCATAATGTTGCAACCACACACAAGTTGACCTGCTGTGAGGAAAAAACGAGTTAGTACATTTCAAACATGAAAAAGGTCATTTTAAAATCGACATGAAAAACCAAAATTCCAAAAGTATGAAACACAAAAAGATGCTAACCGAAGAAAGAAAAACTATCGTGCTCTACACCCTCCACCCGCCCTGTGGTGCAACAGATGTCCCTTTCTCCAAAAATGTACTCAATGGGACCATAATGTTGCAACCACACACAAGTTGACTTGATGTGAGGAAAAAACGAGTTAGTACATTTCAAACATGAAAAAGGTCATTTTAAAATCAACATGAAAAACAAAAATTCAAAAAGTATGAAACACAAAAAGATGCTAACCGAAGAGAGAAAAACTATCGTGCTCTACACCCTCCACCCGCCCTGTGGTGCAACAGATGTCCCTTTCTCCAAAAATGTACTCAATGGGACCGTAATGTTGCAACCGCACACCAGTTGACCTGCTGTGAGGAAAAAACGAGTTAGTACATTTCAAACATGAAAAAGGTCATTTTAAAATCAACATGAAAAACCAAAATTCCAGAAGTATGAAACACAAAAAGATGCTAACCGAAGAAAGAAAAACTATCGTGCTCTACACCCTCCACCCGCCCTGTGGTGCAACAGATGTCCCTTTCTCCAAAAATGTACTCAATGGGACCGTAATGTTGCAACCACACCCAAGTTGACCTGCTGTGAGGAAAAAACGAAATAGTACATTTCAAACATGAAAAAGGTCATTTTAAAATCAACATGAAAATCCAAAATTCCAAATGTATGAAACACAAAAAGATGCTAACCGAAGAAAGAAAAACTATCGTGCTCTACACCCTCCACCCGCCCTGTGGTGCAACAGATGTCCCTTTCTCCAAAAATGTACTCAATGGGACCATAATGTTGCAACCACACACAAGTTGACCTGCTGTGAGGAAAAAACGAGTTAGTACATTTCAAACATGAAAAAGGTCATTTTAAAATCAGCATGAAAAACCAAAATTCCAAAAGTATATAAAAAAAAGATGCTAACCAAAGAAAGAAAATGTATCGTGCTCTGCAGCCTCCACCCGCCCTGTGGTGCAACAGATGTCCCTTTCTCCAAAAATGTACTCAATGGGACCATAATGTTGCAACCACACACAAGTTGACCTGCTGTGAGGAAAAAACGAGTTAGTACATTTCAAACATGAAAAAGGTCATTTTAAAATCAACATGAAAAACAAAAATTCCAAAAGTATGAAACACAAAAAGATGCTAACCGAAGAGAGAAAAACTATCGTGCTCTACACCCTCCACCCGCCCTGTGGTGCAACAGATGTCCCTTTCTCCAAAAATGTACTCAATGGGACCGTAAAGTTGCAACCGCACACAAGTTGACCTGCTGTGAGGAAAAAACGAGTTAGTACATTTCAAACATGAAAAAGGTCATTTTAAAATCAACATGAAAAACCAAAATTCCAAAAGTATGAAACACAAAAAGATGCTAACCGAAGAAAGAAAAACTATCGTGCTCTACACCCTCCACCCGCCCTGTGGTGCAACAGATGTCCCTTTCTCCAAAAATGTACTCAATGGGGCCGTAATGTTGCAACCACACCCAAGTTGACCTGCTGTGAGGAAAAAACGAGTTAGTACATTTAAAACATGAAAAACGTCATTTTAAAATCAACATGAAAATCCAAAATTCCAAATGTATGAAACACAAAAAGATGCTAACCGAAGAAAGAAAAACTATCGTGCTCTACACCCTCCACCCGCCCTGTGGTGCAACAGATGTCCCTTTCTCCAAAAATGTACTCAATGGGACCATAATGTTGCAACCACACCCAAGTTGACCTGCTGTGAGGAAAAAACGAGTTAGTACATTTCAAACATGAAAAAGGTCATTTTAAAATCAACATGAAAAACCAAAATTCCAAAAGTACGAAACACAAAAAGATGCTAACCGAAGAAAGAAAAACTATCGTGCTCTACACCCTCCACCCGCCCTGTGGTGCAACAGATGTCCCTTTCTCCAAAAATGTACTCAATGGGACCATAATGTTGCAACCACACACAAGTTGACCTGCTGTGAGGAAAAAACGAGTTAGTACATTTCAAACATGAAAAAGGTCATTTTAAAATCAACATGAAAAACCAAAATTCCAAAAGTATATAAAAAAAAGATGCTAACCGAAGAAAGAAAATGTATCGTGCCTTGGGGCCTCCTCCCGCCCTGTGGTGCAACAGATGTCCCTTTCTCCAAAAATGTACTCAATGGGACCGAAAGGTTGCAACCACACCCAAGTTGACCTGCTGTGAGGAAAAAACGAGTTAGTACATTTCAAACATGAAAAAGGTCATTTTAAAATCAACATGAAAAACCAAAATTCCAAAAGTATGAAACACAAAAAGATGCTAACCGAAGAAAGAAAATGTATCGTGCTCTGCAGCCTCCTCCCGCCCTGTGGTGCAACAGATGTCCCTTTCTCCAAAAATGTACTCAATGATACCGTAATGTTGCAACCACACCCAAGTTGACCTGCTGTGGGGAATAAACGAGTTAGTACATTTCAAACATGAAAAAGGTCATTTTAAAATCAACATGAAAAACCAAAATTCCAAAAGTATGAAACACAAAAAGATGTTAACCGAAGAAAGAAAAACTATCGTGCTCTACA
The DNA here is from genome assembly GCF_021461395.2 of Schistocerca americana. NCBI lineage: Eukaryota > Metazoa > Arthropoda > Insecta > Orthoptera > Acrididae > Schistocerca > Schistocerca americana. The sequence goes on from NC_060129.1 coordinate 62,303,124, forward strand.
CCCTCCACCCGCCCTGTGGTGCAACAGATGTCCCTTTCTCCAAAAATGTACTCAATGGGACCATAATGTTGCAACCACACACAAGTTGACCTGCTGTGAGGAAAAAACGAGTTAGTACATTTCAAACATGAAAAAGGTCATTTTAAAATCAACATGAAAAACCAAAAATTCCAAAAGTACGAAACACAGAAAGATGTTAACCGAAGAAAGAAAAACTATCGTGCTCCACACCCTCCACCCGCCCTGTGGTGCAATGGATGTCCCTTTCTCCAAAAATGTACTCAATAAGACCATAATGTTGCAACCACACACAAGTCGACCTGCTGTGAGGAAAAAACGAGTTAGTACATTTCAAACATGAAAAAGGTCACTTTAAAATCAACATGAAAAACCAAAATTCCAAAAGTATGAAACACAAAAAGATGCTAACCGAAGAAAGAAAAACTATCGTGCTCTACACCCTCCACCCGCCCTGTGGTGCAACAGATGTCCCTTTCTCCAAAAATGTACTCAATGGGACCATAATGTTGCAACCACACACAAGTTGACTTGCTGTGAGGAAAAAACGAGTTAGTACATTTCAAACATGAAAAAGGTCATTTTAAAAACAACATGAAAAACAAAAATTCCAAAAGTATGAAACACAAAAAGATGCTAACCGAAGAGAGAAAAACTATCGTGCTCTACACCCTCCACCCGCCCTGTGGTGAACAGATGTCCCTTTCTCCAAAAATGTACTCAATGGGACCGTAATGTTGCAACCGCACACAAGTTGACCTGCTGTGAGGAAAAAACGAGTTAGTACATTTCAAACATGAAAAAGGTCATTTTAAAATCAACATGAAAAACCAAAATTCCAAAAGTATGAAACACAAAAAGATGCTAACCGAAGAAAGAAAAACTATCGTGCTCTACACCCTCCACCCGCCCTGTGGTGCAACAGATGTCCCTTTCTCCAAAAATGTACTCAATGGGACCGTAATGGTGCAACCACACCCAAGTTGACCTGCTGTGAGGAAAAAACGAGTTAGTACATTTCAAACATGAAAAAGGTCATTTTAAAATCAACATGAAAATCCAAAATTCCAAATGTATGAAACACAAAAAGATGCTAACCGAAGAAAGAAAAACTATCGTGCTCTACACCCTCCACCCGCCCTGTGGTGCAACAGATGTCCCTTTCTCCAAAAATGTACTCAATGGAACCATAATGTTGCAACCACACACAAGTTGACCTGCTGTGAGGAAAAAACGAGTTGGTACATTTCAAACATGAAAAAGGTCATTTTAAAATCAACATGAAAAACCAAAATTCCAAAAGTACGAAACACAAAAAGATGCTAACCGAAGAAAGAAAAACTATCGTGCTCTACACCCTCCACCCGCCCTGTGGTGCAACAGATGTCCCTTTCTCCAAAAATGTACTCAATGGGCCCATAATGTTGCAACCACACACAAGTTGACCTGCTGTGAGGAAAAAACGAGTTAGTACATTTCAAACATGAAAAAGGACATTTTAAAATCAACATGAAAAACCAAAATTCCAAAAGTATGAAACACAAGAAGATGCTAACCGAAGAAAGAAAAACTATCGTGCTCTACACCCTCCACCCGCCCTGTGGTGCAACAGATGTCCCTTTCTCCAAAAATGTACTCAATGGGACCATAATGTTGCAACCACACACAAGTTGACTTGCTGTGAGGAAAAAACGAGTTAGTACATTTCAAACATGAAAAAGGTCATTTTAAAATCAACATGAAAAACCAAAATTCCAAAAGTATATAAAAAAAAGATGCTAACCGAAGAAAGAAAATGTATCGTGCCTTGGGGCCTCCTCCCGCCCTGTGGTGCAACAGATGTCCCTTTCTCCAAAAATGTACTCAATGGGACCGAAAGGTTGCAACCACACCGAAGTTGACCTGCTGTGAGGAAAAAACGAGTTAGTACATTTCAAACATAAAAAAGGTCATTTTAAAATCAACATGAAAAACCAAAATTCCAAAAGTATATAAAAAAAAGATGCTAACCGAAGAAAGAAAATGTATCGTGCTCTGCAGCCTCCTCCCGCCCTGTGGTGCAACAGATGTCCCTTTCTCCAAAAATGTACTCAATGGGACCATAACGTTGCAACCACACACAAGTTGACCTGCTGTGAGGAAAAAACGGGTTAGTACATTTCAAACATGAAAAAGGTCATTTTAAAATCAACATGAAAAACCAAAATTCCAAAAGTATGAAACACAAAAAGATGCTAACCGAAGAAAGAAAAACTATCGTGCTCTACACCCTCCTCCCGCCCTGTGGTGCAACAGATTTCCCTTTCTCCAAAAATGTACTCAATGGGACCATAATGTTGCAACCACACACAAGTTGACCTGCTGTGAGGAAAAAACGAGTTAGTACATTTCAAACATGAAAAAGGTCATTTTAAAATCAACATGAAAAACCAAAATTCCAAAAGTACGAAACACAAAAAGATGCTAACCGAAGAAAGAAAAACTATCGTGCTCTACACCCTCCACCCGCCCTGTGGTGCAACAGATGTCCCTTTCTCCAAAAATGTACTCAATGGGACCATAATGTTGCAACCACACACAAGTTGACCTGCTGTGAGGAAAAAACGAGTTAGTACATTTCAAACATGAAAAAGGTCATTTTAAAATCAACATGAAAAACCAAAATTCCAAAAGTATGAAACACAAAAAGATGCTAACCGAAGAAAGAAATGTATCGTGCTCTGCAGCCTCCACCCGCCCTGTAGTGCAACAGATGTCCCTTTCTCCAAAAATGTACTCAATGATACCGTAATGTTGCAACCACACCCAAGTTGACCTGCTGTGAGGAAAAAACGAGTTAGTACATTTCAAACATGAAAAAGGTCATTTTAAAATCAACATGAAAAACCAAAATTCCAAAAGTATGAAACACAAAAAGATGCTAACCGAAGAAAGAAAAACTATCGTGCTCTACACCCTCCACCCGCCCTGTGGTGCAACAGATGTCCCTTTCTCCAAAAATGTACTCAATGGGACCGTAATGTTGCAACCGCACACAAGTTGACCTGCTGTGAGGAAAAAACGAGTTAGCACATTTCAAACATGAAGAAGGTCATTTTAAAATCAACATGAAAAACCAAAATTCCAAAAGTATGAAACACAAAAAGATGCTAACCGAAGAAAGAAAAACTATCGTGCTCCACACCCTCCACCCGCCCTGTGATGCAACAGATGTCCCTTTCTCCAAAAATGTACTCATTGGGACCGTAATGTTGCAACCACACCCAAGTTGACCTGCTGTGAGGAAAAAACGAGTTAGTACATTTCAAACATGAAAAAGGTCATTTTAAAATCAACATGAAAATCCAAAATTCCAAATGTATGAAACACAAAAAGATGCTAACCGAAGAAAGAAAAACTATCGTGCTCTACACCCTCCACCCGCCCTGTGGTGCAACAGATGTCCCTTTCTCCAAAAATGTACTCAATGGGACCATAATGTTGCAACCACACACAAGTTGACCTGCTGTGAGGAAAAAACGAGTTAGTACATTTCAAACATGAAAAAGGTCATTTTAAAATCAACATGAAAAACCAAAATTCCAAAAGTACGAAACACAAAAAGATGCTAACCGAAGAAAGAAATACTATCGTGCTCTACACCCTCCACCCGCCCTGTGGTGCAACAGATGTCCCTTTCTCCAAAAATGTACTCAATGGGACCATAATGTTGCAACCACACACAAGTTGACCTGCTGTGAGGAAAAAACGAGTTAGTACATTTCAAACATGAAAAAGGTCATTTTAAAATCAACATGAAAAACCAAAATTCCAAAAGTATGAAACACAAAAAGATGCTAACCGAAGAAAGAAAAACTATCGTGCTCTACACCCTCCACCCGCCCTGTGGTGCAACAGATGTCCCTTTCTCCAAAAATGCACTCAATGGGACCATAATGTTGCAACCACACACAAGTTGACCTGCTGTGAGGAAAAAACGAGTTAGTACATTTCAAACATGAAAAAGGTCATTTTAAAATCAACATGAAAAACCAAAATTCCAAAAGTATGAAACAGAAAAAGATGCTAACCGAAGAAAGAAAATGTATCGTGCCTTGGGGCCTCCTCCCGCCCTGTGGTGCAACAGATGTCCCTTTCTCCAAAAATGTACTCAATGGGACCGAAAGGTTGCAACCACACCCAAGTTGACCTGCTGTGAGGAAAAAACAAGTTAGTACATTTCAAACATGAAAAAGGTCATTTTAAAATCAATATGAAAAACCAAAATTCCAAAAGTATATAAAAAAAAGATGCTAACCGAAGAAAGAAAATGTATCGTGCTCTGCAGCCTCCTCCCGCCCTGTGGTGCAACAGATGCCCCTTTCTCCAAAAATGTACTCAATGATACCGTAATGTTGCAACCACACCCAAGTTGACCTGCTGTGAGGAAAAAACGAGTTAGTACATTTCAAACATGAAAAAGGTCATTTTAAAATCAACATGAAAAACCAAAATTCCAAAAGTATGAAACACAAAAAGATGCTAACCGACGAAAGAAAAACTATCGTGCTCTACACCCTCCACCCGCCCTGTGGTGCAACAGATGTCCCTTTCCCCAAAAATGTACTCAATGGGACCATAATGTTGCAACCACACCCAAGTTGACCTGCTGTGAGGAAAAAACGCGTTAGTACATTTCAAACATGAAAAAGGTCATTTTAAAATCAACATGAAAAACCAAAATTCCAAAAGTATATAAAAAAAAGATGCTAACCGAAGAAAGAAAATGTATCGTGCTCTGCAGCCTCCTCCCGCCGTGTGGTGCAACAGATGTCCCTTTCTCCAAAAATGTACTCAATGGGACCATAATGTTGCAACCACACTCAAGTTGAGCTGCTGTGAGGAAAAAACGAGTTAGTACATTTCAAACATGAAAAAGGTCATTTTAAAATCAACATGAAAAACCAAAATTCCAAAAGTATGAAACACAAAAAGATGCTAACCGAAGAAAGAAAAACTATCGTGCTCTACACCCTCCACCCGCCCTGTGGTGCAACAGATGTCCCTTTCTCCAAAAATGCACTCAATGGGACCATAATGTTGCAACCACACACAAGTTGACCTGCTGTGAGGAAAAAACGAGTTAGTACATTTCAAACATGAAAAAGGTCATTTTAAAATCAACATGAAAAACCAAAATTCCAAAAGTATGAAACAGAAAAAGATGCTAACCGAAGAAAGAAAATGTATCGTGCCTTGGGGCCTCCTCCCGCCCTGTGGTGCAACAGATGTCCCTTTCTCCAAAAATGTACTCAATGGGACCGAAAGGTTGCAACCACACCCAAGTTGACCTGCTGTGAGGAAAAAACGAGTTAGTACATTTCAAACATGAAAAAGGTCATTTTAAAATCAACATGAAAAACCAAAATTCCAAAAGTATATAAAAAAAAGATGCTAACCGAAGAAAGAAAATGTATCGTGCTCTGCAGCCTCCTCCCGCCGTGTGGTGCAACAGATGTCCCTTTCTCCAAAAATGTACTCAATGGGTCCATAATCTTGCAACCACACACAAGATGACCTGCTGTGAGGAAAAAACGAGTTAGTACATTTCAAACATGAAAAAGGTCATTTTCAAATCAACATGAAAAACCAAAATTCCAAAAGTACGAAACACAAAAAGATGCTTACCGAAGAAAGAAAAACTATCGTGCTCTACACCCTCCACCCGCCCTGTGGTGCAACAGATGTTCCTTTCCCCAAAAATGTACTCAATGGGACCATAATGTTGCAACCACACCCAAGTTGACCTGCTGTGAGGAAAAACGCGTTAGTACATTTCAAACATGAAAAAGGTCATTTTAAAATCAACATGAAAAACCAAAATTCCAAAAGTATATAAAAAAAAGATGCTAACCGAAGAAAGAAAATGTATCGTGCTCTGCAGCCTCCTCCCGCCGTGTGGTGCAACAGATGTCCCTTTCTCCAAAAATGTACTCAATGGGACCATAATGTTGCAACCACACACAAGTTGACCTGCTGTGAGGAAAAAACGAGTTAGTACATTTCAAACATGAAAAAGGTCATTTTAAAATCAACATGAAAAACCAAAATTCCAAAAGTATGAAACACAAAAAGATGCTAACCGAAGAAAGAAATGTATCGTGCTCTGCAGCCTCCACCCGCCCTGTGGTGCAACAGATGTCCCTTTCTCCAAAAATGTACTCAATGATACCGTAATGTTGCAACCACACCCAAGTTGACCTGCTGTGAGGAAAAAACGAGTTAGTACATTTCAAACATGAAAAAGGTCATTTTAAAATCAACATGAAAAACCAAAATTCCAAAAGTATGAAACACAAAAAGATGCTAACCGAAGAAAGAAAAACTATCGTGCTCTACACCCTCCACCCGCCCTGTGGTGCAACAGATGTCCCTTTCTCCAAAAATGTACTCAATGGGACCGTAATGTTGCAACCGCACACAAGTTGTCACTGCTGTGAGGAAAAAACGAGTTAGCACATTTCAAACATGAAAAAGGTCATTTTAAAATCAACATGAAAAACCAAAATTCCAAAAGTATGAAACACAAAAAGATGCTAACCGAAGAAAGAAAAACTATCGTGCTCCACACCCTCCACCCGCCCTGTGATGCAACAGATGTCCCTTTCTCCAAAAATGTACTCATTGGGACCGTAATGTTGCAACCACACCCAAGTTGACCTGCTGTGAGGAAAAAACGAGTTAGTACATTTCAAACATGAAAAAGGTCATTTTAAAATCAACATGAAAATCCAAAATTCCAAATGTATGAAACACAAAAAGATGCTAACCGAAGAAAGAACAACTATCGTGCTCTACACCCTCCACCCGCCCTGTGGTGCAACAGATGTCCCTTTCTCCAAAAATGTACTCAATGGCACCATAATGTTGCAACCACACACAAGTTGACCTGCTGTGACGAAAAAACGAGTTAGTACATTTCAAACATGAAAAAGGTCATTTTAAAATCAACATGAAAAACCAAAATTCCAAAAGTACGAAACACAAAAAGATGCTAACCGAAGAAAGAAATACTATCGTGCTCTACACCCTCCACCCGCCCTGTGGTGCAACAGATGTCCCTTTCTCCAAAAATGTACTCAATGGGACCATAATGTTGCAACCACACACAAGTTGACCTGCTGTGAGGAAAAAACGAGTTAGTACATTTCAAACATGAAAAAGGTCATTTTAAAATCAACATGAAAAACCAAAATTCCAAAAGTATGAAACACAAAAAGATGCTAACCGAAGAAAGAAAAACTATCGTGCTCTACACCCTCCACCCGCCCTGTGGTGCAACAGATGTCCCTTTCTCCAAAAATGCACTCAATGGGACCATAATGTTGCAACCACACACAAGTTGACCTGCTGTGAGGAAAAAACGAGTTAGTACATTTCAAACATGAAAAAGGTCATTTTAAAATCAACATGAAAAACCAAAATTCCAAAAGTATGAAACAGAAAAAGATGCTAACCGAAGAAAGAAAATGTATCGTGCCTTGGGGCCTCCTCCCGCCCTGTGGTGCAACAGATGTCCCTTTCTCCAAAAATGTACTCAATGGGACCGAAAGGTTGCAACCACACCCAAGTTGACCTGCTGTGAGGAAAAAACGAGTTAGTACATTTCAAACATGAAAAAGGTCATTTTAAAATCAACATGAAAAACCAAAATTCCAAAAGTATATAAAAAAAGATGCTAACCGAAGAAAGAAAATGTATCGTGCTCTGCAGCCTCCTCCCGCCCTGTGGTGCAACAGATGCCCCTTTCTCCAAAAATGTACTCAATGATACCGTAATGTTGCAACCACACCCAAGTTGACCTGCTGTGAGGAAAAAACGAGTTAGTACATTTCAAACATGAAAAAGGTCATTTTAAAATCAACATGAAAAACCAAAATTCCAAAAGTATGAAACACAAAAAGATGCTAACCGACGAAAGAAAAACTATCGTGCTCTACACCCTCCACCCGCCCTGTGGTGCAACAGATGTCCCTTTCTCCAAAAATGTACTCAATGGGACCATAATGTTGCAACCACACACAAGTTGACCTGCTGTGAGGAAAAAACGAGTTAGTACATTTCAAACATGAAAAAGGTCATTTTAAAATCAACATGAAAAACCAAAATTCCAAAAGTACGAAACACAGAAAGATGCTAACCGAAGAAAGAAAAACTATCGTGCTCTACACCCTCCACCCGCCCTGTGGTGCAACAGATGTCCCTTTCCCCAAAAATGTACTCAATGGGACCATAATGTTGCAACCACACCCAAGTTGACCTGCTGTGAGGAAAAAACGCGTTAGTACATTTCAAACATGAAAAAGGTCATTTTAAAATCAACATGAAAAACCAAAATTCCAAAAGTATATAAAAAAAAGATGCTAACCGAAGAAAGAAAATGTATCGTGCTCTGCAGCCTCCTCCCGCCGTGTGGTGCAACAGATGTCCCTTTCTCCAAAAATGTACTCAATGGGACCATAATGTTGCAACCACACTCAAGTTGAGCTGCTGTGAGGAAAAAACGAGTTAGTACATTTCAAACATGAAAAAGGTCATTTTAAAATCAACATGAAAAACCAAAATTCCAAAAGTATGAAACACAAAAAGATGCTAACCGAAGAAAGAAAAACTATCGTGCTCTACACCCTCCACCCGCCCTGTGGTGCAACAGATGTCCCTTTCTCCAAAAATGCACTCAATGGGACCATAATGTTGCAACCACACACAAGTTGACCTGCTGTGAGGAAAAAACGAGTTAGTACATTTCAAACATGAAAAAGGTCATTTTAAAATCAACATGAAAAACCAAAATTCCAAAAGTATGAAACAGAAAAAGATGCTAATCGAAGAAAGAAAATGTATCGTGCCTTGCGGCCTCCTCCCGCCCTGTGGTGCAACAGATGTCCCTTTCTCCAAAAATGTACTCAATGGGACCGAAAGGTTGCAACCACACCCAAGTTGACCTGCTGTGAGGAAAAAACGAGTTAGTACATTTCAAACATGAAAAAGGTCATTTTAAAATCAACATGAAAAACCAAAATTCCAAAAGTATATAAAAAAAAGATGCTAACCGAAGAAAGAAAATGTATCGTGCTCTGCAGCCTCCTCCCGCCGTGTGGTGCAACAGATGTCCCTTTCTCCAAAAATGTACTCAATGGGTCCATAATCTTGCAACCACACACAAGTTGACCTGCTGTGAGGAAAAAACGAGTTAGTACATTTCAAACATGAAAAAGGTCATTTTAAAATCAACATGAAAAACCAAAATTCCAAAAGTATGAAACAGAAAAAGATGCTAACCGAAGAAAGAAAATGTATCGTGCCTTGGGGCCTCCTCCCGCCCTGTGGTGCAACAGATGTCCCTTTCTCAAAAAATGTACTCAATGGGACCGAAAGGTTGCAACCACACCCAAGTTGACCTGCTGTGAGGAAAAAACGAGTTAGTACATTTCAAACATGAAAAAGGTCGTTTTAAAATCAACATGAAAAACCAAAATTCCAAAAGTATATAAAAAAAAGATGCTAACCGAAGAAAGAAAATGTATCGTGCTCTGCAGCCTCCTCCCGCCCTGTGGTGCAACAGATGCCCCTTTCTCCAAAAATGTACTCAATGATACCGTAATGTTGCAACCACACCCAAGTTGACCTGCTGTGAGGAAAAAACGAGTTAGTACATTTCAAACATGAAAAAGGTCATTTTAAAATCAACATGAAAAACCAAAATTCCAAAAGTATGAAACACAAAAAGATGCTAACCGACGAAAGAAAAACTATCGTGCTCTACACCCTCCACCCGCCCTGTGGTGCAACAGATGTCCCTTTCTCCAAAAATGTACTCAATGGGACCATAATGTTGCAACCACACACAAGTTGACCTGCTGTGAGGAAAAAACGAGTTAGTACATTTCAAACATGAAAAAGGTCATTTTAAAATCAACATGAAAAACCAAAATTCCAAAAGTACGAAACACAGAAAGATGCTAACCGAAGAAAGAAAAACTATCGTGCTCTACACCCTCCACCCGCCCTGTGGTGCAACAGATGTCCCTTTCCCCAAAAATGTACTCAATGGGACCATAATGTTGCAACCACACCCAAGTTGACCTGCTGTGAGGAAAAAACGCGTTAGTACATTTCAAACATGAAAAAGGTCATTTTAAAATCAACATGAAAAACCAAAATTCCAAAAGTATATAAAAAAAAGATGCTAACCGAAGAAAGAAAATGTATCGTGCTCTGCAGCCTCCTCCCGCCGTGTGGTGCAACAGATGTCCCTTTCTCCAAAAATGTACTCAATGGGACCATAATGTTGCAACCACACTCAAGTTGAGCTGCTGTGAGGAAAAAACGAGTTAGTACATTTCAAACATGAAAAAGGTCATTTTAAAATCAACATGAAAAACCAAAATTCCAAAAGTATGAAACACAAAAAGATGCTAACCGAAGAAAGAAAAACTATCGTGCTCTACACCCTCCACCCGCCCTGTGGTGCAACAGATGTCCCTTTCTCCAAACATGTACTCAATGGGTCCATAATCTTGCAACCACACACAAGTTGACCTGCTGTGAGGAAAAAACGAGTTAGTACATTTCAAACATGAAAATGGTCATTTTAAAATCAACATGAAAAACCAAAATTCCAAAAGTACGAAACACAAAAAGATGCTAACCGAAGAAAGAAAAACTATCATGCTCTACACCCTCCACCCGCCCTGTGGTGCAACAGATGTCCCTTTCCCCAAAAATGTACTCAATGGGACCATAATGTTGCAACCACACCCAAGTTGACCTCCTGTGAGGAAAAAACGCGTTAGTACATTTCAAACATGAAAAAGGTCATTTTAAAATCAACATGAAAAACCAAAATTCCAAAAGTATATAAAAAAAAGATGCTAACCGAAGAAAGAAAATGTATCGTGCTCTGCAGCCTCCTCCCGCCGTGTGGTGCAACAGATGTCCCTTTCTCCAAAAATGTACTCAATGGGACCATAATGTTGCAACCACACTCAAGTTGAGCTGCTGTGAGGAAAAAACGAGTTAGTACATTTCAAACATGAAAAAGGTCATTTTAAAATCAACATGAAAAACCAAAATTCCAAAAGTATGAAACACAAAAAGATGCTAACCGAAGAAAGAAAAACTATCGTGCTCTACACCCTCCACCCGCCCTGTGGTGCAACAGATGTCCCTTTCTCCAAAAATGTACTCAATGGGTCCATAATCTTGCAACCACACACAAGTTGACCTGCTGTGAGGAAAAAACGAGTTAGTACATTTCAAACATGAAAAAGGTCATTTTAAAATCAACATGAAAAACCAAAATTCCAAAAGTACGAAACACAAAAAGATGCTTACCGAAGTAAGAAAAACTATCGTGCTCTACACCCTCCACCCGCCCTGTGGTGCAACAGATGTCCCTTTCTCCAAAAATGTACTCAATGGGACCATAATGTTGCAACCACACACAAGTTGACCTGCTGTGAGGAAAAAACGAGTTAGTACATTTCAAACATGAAAAAGGTCATTTTAAAATCAACATGAAAAACCAAAATTCCAAAAGTATATAAAAAAAAGATGCTAACCGAAGAAAGAAAATGTATCGTGCTCTGCAGCCTCCTCCTGCCCTGTGGTGCAACAGATGTCCCTTTCTCCAAAAATGTACTCAATGGGACCGTAATGTTGCAACCGCACCCAAGTTGACCTGCTGTGAGGGAAAAACGAGTTAGTACATTTCAAACATGAAAAAGGTCATTTTAAAATCAACATGAAAAACCAAAATTCCAAAAGTATGAAACACAAAAAGATGCTAACCGAAGAAAGAAAAACTATCGTGCTCTACACCCTCCACCCGCCCTGTGGTGCAACAGATGTCCCTTTCTCCAAAAATGTACTCAATGGGACCATAATGTTGCAACCACACACAAGTTGACCTGCTGTGAGGAAAAAACGAGTTAGTACATTTCAAACATGAAAAAGGTCATTTTAAAATCAACATGAAAAACCAAAATTCCAAAAGTATGAAACACAAAAAGATGCTAACCGAAGAAAGAAAAACTATCGTGCTCTACACCCTCCACCCGCCCTGTGGTGCAACAGATGTCCCTTTCTCCAAAAATGTACTCAATGGGACCATAATGTTGCAACCACACACAAGTTGACCTGCTGTGAGGAAAAAACGAGTTAGTACATTTCAAACATGAAAAAGGTCATTTTAAAATCAACATGAAAAACCAAAATTCCAAAAGTATGAAACACAAAAAGATGCTAACCGAAGAAAGAAAAACTATCGTGCTCTACACCCTCCACCCGCCCTGTGGTGCAACAGATGTCCCTTTCTCCAAAAATGTACTCAATGGGACCATAATGTTGCAACCACACACAAGTTGACCTGCTGTGAGGAAAAAACGAGTTAGTACATTTCAAACATGAAAAAGGTCATTTTAAAATCAACATGAAAAACCAAAATTCCAAAAGTATGAAACACAAAAAGATGCTAACCGAAGAAAGAAAAACTATCGTGCTCTACACCCTCCACCCGCCCTGTGGTGCAACAGATGTCCCTTTCTCCAAAAATGTACTCAATGGGACCATAATGTTGCAACCACACACAAGTTGACCTGCTGTGAGGAAAAAACGAGTTAGTACATTTCAAACATGAAAAAGGTCATTTTAAAATCAACATGAAAAACCAAAATTCCAAAAGTATATAAAAAAAAGATGCTAACCGAAGAAAGAAAATGTATCGTGCTCTGCAGCCTCCTCCTGCCCTGTGGTGCAACAGATGTCCCTTTCTCCAAAAATGTACTCAATGGGACCGTAATGTTGCAACCGCACCCAAGTTGACCTGCTGTGAGGAAAAAACGAGTTAGTACATTTCAAACATGAAAAAGGTCATTTTAAAATCAACATGAAAAACCAAAATTCCAAAAGTATGAAACACAAAAAGATGCTAACCGAAGAAAGAAAAACTATCGTGCTCTACACCCTCCACCCGCCCTGTGGTGCAACAGATGTCCCTTTCTCCAAAAATGTACTCAATGGGACCATAATGTTGCAACCACACACAAGTTGACCTGCTGTGAGGAAAAAACGAGTTAGTACATTTCAAACATGAAAAAGGTCATTTTAAAATCAACATGAAAAACCAAAATTCCAAAAGTATGAAACACAAAAAGATGCTAACCGAAGAAAGAAAATCTATCGTGCTCTACACCCTCCACCCGCCCTGTGGTGCAACAGATGTCCCTTTCTCCAAAAATGTACTCAATGGGACCGTAATGTTGCAGCCACACCCAAGTTGACCTGCTGTGAGGAAAAAACGAGTTAGTACATTTCAAACATGAAAAAGGTCATTTTAAAATCAACATGAAAAACCAAAATTCCAAAAGTATGAAACACAAAAAGATGCTAACCGAAGAAAGAAAATGTATCGTGCTCTGCAGCCTCCACCCGCCCTGTGGTGCAACAGATGTCCCTTTCTCCAAAAATGTACTCAATGATACCGTAATGTTGCAACCACACCCAAGTTGACCTGCTGTGAGGAAAAAACGTGTTAGTACATTTCAAACATGAAAAAGGTCATTTTAAAATCAACATGAAAAACCAAAATTCCAAAAGTATGAAACACAAAAAGATGCTAACCGAAGAAAGAAAAACTATCGTGCTCTACACCCTCCACCCGCCCTGTGGTGCAACAGATGTCCCTTTCTCCAAAAATGTACACAATGGGACCATAATGTTGCAACCACACACAAGTTGACCTGCTGTGAGGAAAAAACGAGTTAGTACATTTCAAACATGAAAAAGGTCATTTTAAAATAAACATGAAAAACCAAAATTCCAAAAGTATGAAACACAAAAAGATGCTAACCGAAGAAAGAAAAACTATCGTGCTCTACACCCTCCACCCGCACTGTGGTGCAACAGATGTCCCTTTCTCCAAAAATGTACTCAATGGGACCATAATGTTGCAACCACACACAAGTTGACTTGCTGTGAGGAAAAAACGAGTTAGTACATTTCAAACATGAAAAAGGTCATTTTAAAATCAACATGAAAAACCAAAATTCCAAAAGTATGAAACACAAAAAGATGCTAACCGAAGAAAGAAAAACTATCGTGCTCTACACCCTCCACCCGCCCTGTGGTGCAACAGATGTCCCTTACTCCAAAAATGTACTCAATGGGACCGTAATGTTGCAGCCACACACAAGTTGACCTGCTGTGAGGAAAAAACGAGTTAGTACATTTCAAACATAAAAAAGGTCATTTTAAAATCAACATGAAAAACCAAAATTCCTAAAGTATATAAAAAAAAGATGCTATCCGAAGAAAGAAAATGTATCGTGCTCTGCAGCCTCCTCCCGCCCTGTGGTGCAACAGATGTCCCTTTCTCCAAAAATGTACTCAATGGGACCATAATGTTGCAACCACACACAAGTTGACCTGCTGTGAGGAAAAAACGAGTTAGTACATTTCAAATATGAAAAAGGTCATTTTAAAATCAACATGAAAAACCAAAATTCCAAAAGTATATAAAAAAAAGATGCTAACCGAAGAAAGAAAATGTATCGTGCTCTGCAGCCTCCTCCCGCCCTGTGGTGCAACAGATGTCCCTTTCTCCAAAAATGTACTCAATGATACCGTAATGTTGCAACCACACCCAAGTTGACCTGCTGTGAGGAAAAAACGAGTTAGTACATTTCAAACATCAGAAAGGTAATTTTAAAATCAACATGAAAAACCAAAATTCCAAAAGTATGAAACACAAAAAGATGCTAACCGAAGAAAGAAAAACTATCGTGCTCTACACCCTCCACCCGCCCTGTGGTGCAACAGATGTCCCTTTCTCCAAAAATGTACTCAATGGGACCATAATGTTGCAACCACACACAAGTTGACCTGCTGTGAGGAAAAAACGAGTTAGTACATTTCAAATATGAAAAAGGTCATTTTAAAATCAACATGAAAAACCAAAATTCCAAAAGTATATAAAAAAAAGATGCTAACCGAAGAAAGAAAATGTATCGTGCCTTGGGGCCTCCTCCCGCCCTGTGGTGCAACAGATGTCCCTTTCTCCAAAAATGTACTCAATGGGACCGAAAGGTTGCAACCACACACAAGTTGACCTGCTGTGAGGAAAAAACGAGTTAGTACATTTCAAACATGAAAAAGGTCATTTTAAAATCAACATGAAAAACCAAAATTCCAAAAGTATATAAAAAAAAGATGCTAACCGAAGAAAGAAAATGTATCGTGCTCTGCAGCCTCCTCCCGCCCTGTGGTGCAACAGATGTCCCTTTCTCCAAAAATGTACTCAATGATACCGTAATGTTGCAACCACACCCAAGTTGACCTGCTGTGAGGAAAAAACGAGTTAGTACATTTCAAACATGAAAAAGGTCATTTTAAAATCAACATGAAAGACCAAAATTCCAAAAGTATGAAACACAAAAAGATGCTAACCGAAGAAAGAAAAACTATCGTGCTCTACACCCTCCACCCGCCCTGTGGTGCAACAGATGTCCCTTTCTCCAAAAATGTACTCAATGGGACCATAATGTTGCAACCACACACAAGTTGACCTGCTGTGAGGAAAAAACGAGTTAGTACATTTCAAACATGAAAAAGGTCATTTTAAAATCAACATGAAAAACCAAAATTCCAAAAGTACGAAACACAGAAAGATGCTAACCGAAGAAAGAAAAACTATCGTGCTCTACACCCTCCACCCGCCCTGTGGTGCAACAGATGTCCCTTTCCCCAAAAATGTACTCAATGGGAGCATAATGTTGCAACCACACCCAAGTTGACCTGCTGTGAGGAAAAAACGCGTTAGTACATTTCAAACATGAAAAAGGTCATTTTAAAATCAACATGAAAAACCAAAATTCCAAAAGTATATAAAAAAAAGATGCTAACCGAAGAAAGAAAATGTATCGTGCTCTGCAGCCTCCTCCCGCCCTGTGGTGCAACAGATGTCCCTTTCTCCAAAAATGTACTCAATGGGACCATAATGTTGCAACCCCACACGAGTTGACCTGCTGTGAGGAAAAAACGAGTTAGTACATTAAAAACATGAAAAAGGTCATTTTAAAATCAACATGAAAAACCAAAATTCCAAAAGTATGAAACACAAAAAGATGCTAACCGAAGAAAGAAAATCTATCGTACTCTACACCCTTCACCCGCCCTGTGGTGCAACAGATGTCCCTTTCTCCAAAAATGTACTCAATGGGACCGTAGTGTTGCAACCACACCCAAGTTGACCTGCTGTGAAAAAAAAACGAGTTAGTACATTTCAAACATGAAAAAGGTCATTTTAAAATCAACATGAAAATCCAAAATTCCAAATGTATGAAACACAAAAAGATGCTAACCTAAGAAAGAAAAACTATCGTGCTCTACACCCTCCACCCGCCCTGTGGTGCAACAGATGTCCCTTTCTCCAAAAATGTACTCAATGGGACCATAATGTTGCAACCACACACAAGTTGACCTGCTGTCAGGAAAAAACGAGTTAGTACATTTCAAACATGAAAAAGGTCATTTTAAAATCAACATGACAAACCAAAATTCCAAAAGTACGAAGCACAAAAAGATGCTAACCGAAGAAAGAAAAACTATCGTGCTCTACACCCTCCACCCGCCCTGGGGTGCAACAGATGTCCCTTTCTCCAAAAATGTACTCAATGGGACCATAATGTTGCAACCACACACAAGTTGACCTGCTGTGAGGAAAAAACGAGTTAGCACATTTCAAACATGAAAAAGGTCATTTTAAAATCAACATGAAAAACCAAAATTCCAAAAGTATGAAACACAAAAAGATGCTAACCGAAGAAAGAAAAACTATCGTGCTCTACACCCTCCACCCGCCCTGTGGTGCAACAGATGTCCCTTTCTCCAAAAATGTACTCAATGGGAACATAATGTTGCAACCACACACAAGTTGACTTGCTGTGAGGAAAAAACAAGTTAGTACATTTCAAACATGAAAAATGTCATTTTAAAATCAACATGAAAAACCAAAATTACAAAAGTATATAAAACAAAGATGCTAACCAAAGAAAGAAATTGTATTGTGCTCTGCAGCTTCCACCCGCCCTGTGGTGCAACAGATGTCCCTTTCTCCAAAAATGTACTCAATGGGACCATAATGTTGCAACCACACACAAGTTGACCTGCTGTGAGGAACAAACGAGTTAGTACATTTCAAACATGAAAAAGGTCATTTTAAAATCAACATGAAAAACCAAAATTCCAAAAGTATATAAAAAAAAAGATGCTAACCAAAGAAAGAAAATGTATCGTGCTCTGCAGCCTCCACCCACCCTGTGGTGCAACAGATGTCCCTTTCTCCAAAAATGTACTCAATGGGACCATAATGTTGCAACCACACACAAGTTGACCTGCTGTGAGGAAAAAACGAGTTAGTACATTTCAAACATGAAAAAGGTCATTTTAAAATCAACATGAAAAACCAAAATTCCAAAAGTATATAAAAAAAAGATGCTAACCGAAGAAAGAAAATGTATCGTGCTCTGCAGCCTCCACCCGCCCTGTGGTGCTACAGATGTCCCTTTCTCCAAAAATGTACTCAATGGGACCGTAATGTTGCAACCACACACAAGTTGACCTGCTGTGAGGAAAAAACGAGTTAGTACATTTCAAACATGAAAAAGGTCATTTTAAAATCAACATGAAAAACCAAAATTCCAAAAGTATATAAAAAAAAGATGCTAACCAAAGAAAGAAAATGTATCGTGCTCTGCAGCCTCCACCCGCCCCGTGGTGCAACAGATGTCCCTTTCTCCAAAAATGTACTCAATGGGACCGTAATGTTGCAGCCACACACAAGTTGACCTGCTGTGAGGAAAAAGCGAGTTAGTACATTTCAAACATGAAAAAGGTCATTTTAAAATCAACATGAAAAACCAAAATTCCAAAAGTATATAAAAATAGATGCTAACCAAAGAAAGAAAATCTATCGTGCTCTGCAGCCTCCACCCGCCCTGTGGTGCAACAGATGTCCCTTTCTCCAAAAATGTACTCAATGGGACCATAATGTTGCAACCACACACAAGTTGACCTGCTGTGAGGAAAAAACGAGTTAGTACATTTCAAACATGAAAAAGGTCATTTTAAAATCAACATGAAAAACCAAAATTCCAAAAGTATATAAAAAAAAGATGCTAACCAAAGAAAGAAAATGTATCGTGCTCTGCAGCCTCCACCCGCCCTGTGGTGCAACAGATGTCCCTTTCTCCAAAAATGTACTCAAGGGGACCGTAATGTTGCAACCACACACAAGTTGACCTGCTGTGAGGAAAAAACGAGTTAGTACATTTCAAACATGAAAAAGGTCATTTTAAAATCAACATGAAAAACCAAAATTCCAAAAATATAAAAAAAAAAGATGCTAACCGAGGAAAGAAAATGTATCGTGCTCTGCAGCCTCCTCCCGCCCTGTGGTGCAAAAGATGTCCCTTTCTCCAAAAATGTACTCAATGGGACCATAATGTTGCAACCACACACAAGTTGACCTGCTGTGAGGAAAAAACGAATTAGTACATTTCAAACATGAAAAAGGTCATTTTAAAATCAACATGAAAAACCAAAATTCCAAAAGTATATAAAAAAAAGATGCTAACCAGAGAAAGAAAATGTATCGTGCTCTGCAGCCTCCACCCGCCCTGTGGTGCAACAGATGTCCCTTTCTCCAAAAATGTACTCAATGGGACCATAATGTTGCAACCACACACAAGTTGACCTGCTGTGCGGGGAAAAACGAGTTAGTACATTTCAAACATAAAAAAGGTCATTTTAAAAACAACATGAAACACCAAAATTCCAAAAGTATGAAACACAAAAAGATGCTAACCGAAGAAAGAAAAACTATCGTGCTCTACACCCTCCACCCGCCCTGTGGTGCAACAGATGCCCCTTTCTCCAAAAATGTACTCAATGGGACCGTAATGTTGCAACCACACCCAAGTTGACCTGCTGTGAGGAAAAAACGAGTTAGTACATTTCAAACATGAAAAAGGTCATTTTAAAATCAACATGAAAAACCAAAATTCCAAAAGTATATAAAAAAAAGATGCTAACCGAAGAAAGAAAAACTATCGTGCTCTACACCCTCCACCCGCCCTGTGGTGCAACAGATGTCCCTTTCTCCAAAAATGTACTCAATGGGACCATAATGTTGCAACCACACACAAGTTGACCTGCTGTGAGGAAAAAACGAGTTAGTACATTTCAAACATGAAAAAGGTCATTTTAAAATCAACATGAAAAACCAAAATTCCAAAAGTATGAAACACAAAAAGATGCTAACCGAAGAAAGAAAAACTATCGTGCTCTACACCCTCCACCCGCCCTGTGGTGCAACAGATGTCCCTTTCTCCAAAAATGTACTCAATGGGTCCATAATCTTGCAACCACACACAAGTTGACCTGCTGTGAGGAAAAAACGAGTTAGTACATTTCAAACATGAAAAAGGTCATTTTAAAATCAACATGAAAAACCAAAATTCCAAAAGTATATAAAAAAAAGATGCTAACCAAAGAAAGAAAATGTATCGTGCTCTGCAGCCTCCATCCGCCCTGTAGTGCAACAGATGCCCCTTTCTCCAAAAATGTACTCATTGGGACCATAATGTTGCAACCACACACAAGTTGACCTGCTGTGAGGAAAAAACGAGTTAGTACATTTCAAACATAAAAAAGGTCATTTTAAAATCAACATGAAAAACCAAAATTCTAAAAGTATATAAAAAAAAGATGCTAACCAAAGAAAGAAAATGTATCGTGCTCTGCAGCCTCCTCCCGCCCTGTGGTGCAAAAGATGTCCCTTTCTCCAAAAATGTACTCAATGGGACCGTAATGTTGCAACCACACACAAGTTGACCTGCTGTGAGGAAAAAACGAGTTAGTACATTTCAAACATAAAAAAGGTCATTTTAAAATCAACATGAAAAACCAAAATTCCAAAAGTATATAAAAAAGAGATGCTAACCCAAGAATGAAAATGTATCGTGCTCTGCAGCCTCCTCCCATACTGTGGTGCAAAAGATGTCCCTTTCTCCAAAAATGTACTCAATGGGACCGTAATGTTGCAACCACACACAATTTGACCTGCTGTGAGGATGAAATGAGTTAGTACATTTCAAACATGAAAAAGGTCATTTTAAAATCAACATGAAAAACCAAAATTCCAAAAGTATATAAAAAAAAGATGCTAACCCAAGAAAGAAAATGTATCGTGCTCTGCAGCCTCCTCCCGCCCTGTGGTGCAAAAGATGTCCCTTTCTCCAAAAATGTACTCAATGGGACCGTAATGTTGCAACCACACACAAGTTGACCTGCTGTGAGGAAAAAACGAGTTAGTACATTTCAAACATGAAAAAGGTCATTTTAAAATCAACATGAAAAACCAAAATTCCAAAAGTATATAAAAAAAAGATGCTAACCAAAGAAAGAGAATGTATCGTGCTCTGCAGCCTCCATCCGCCCTGTAGATGACCCTTTCTCTAAAAATGTTCTCAATGGGACCAAAATGTTGCAACCACACACAAGTTGACCTGCTGTGAGGAAAAAACGAGTTAGTACATTTCAAACATGAAAAAGGTCATTTTAAAATCAACATGAAAAACCAAAATTCCAAAAGTATATAAAAAAAAGATGCTAACCAAAGAAAGAAAATGTATCGTGCTCTGCAGCCTCCTCCCGCCCTGTGTTGCAAAAGATGTCCCTTTCTCCAAAAATGTACTCAATGGGACCGTAATGTTGCAACCACACACAAGTTGACCTGCTGTGAGGAAAAAACGAGTTAGTACATTTCAAACATAAAAAAGGTCATTTTAAAATCAACATTAAAAACCAAAATTCCAAAAGTATATAAAAAAAAGATGCTAACTCAAGAAAGAAAATGTATCGTGCTCTGCAGCCTCCTCCCGCCCTGTGGTGCAAAAGATGTCCCTATCTCCAAAAATGTACTCAATGGGACCGTAATGTTGCAACCACACACAATTTGACCTGCTGTGAGGATAAAATGAGTTAGTACATTTCAAACATGAAAAAGGTCATTTTAAAATCAACATGAAAAACCAAAATTCCAAAAGTATATAAAAAAAAGATGCTAACCAAAGAAAGAAAATGTATCGTGCTCTGCAGCCTCCACCCGCCCTGTGGTGCAACAGATGTCCCTTTCTCCAAAAATGTACTCAATGGGACCGTAATGTTGCAACCACACACAAGTTGACCTGCTGTGAGGAAAAAACGAGTTAGTACATTTCAAACATGAAAAAGGTCATTTTAAAATCAACATGAAAAACCAAAATTCCAAAAGTATGAAACACAAAAAGATGCTAACCGAAGAAAGAAAAACTATCGTGCTCTACACCCTCCACCCGCCCTGTGGTGCAACAGATGTCCCTTTCTCCAAAAATGTACTCAATGGGACCATAATGTTGCAACCACACACAAGTTGACCTGCTGTGAGGAAAAAACGAGTTAGTACATTTCAAACATGAAAAAGGTCATTTTAAAATCAACATGAAAAACCAAAATTCCAAAAGTATGAAACACAAAAAGATGCTAACCGAAGAAAGAAAAACTATCGTGCTCTACACCCTCCACCCGCCCTGTGGTGCAACAGATGTCCCTTTCTCCAAAAATGTACTCAATGGGACCATAATGTTGCAACCACACACAAGTTGACCTGCTGTGAGGAAAAAACGAGTTAGTACATTTGAAACATGAAAAAGGTCATTTTCAAATCAACATGAAAAACCAAAATTCCAAAAGTATGAAACACAAAAAGATGCTAACCGAAGAAAGAAAAACTATCGTGCTCTACACCCTCCACCCGCCCTGTGGTGCAACAGATGTCACTTTCTCCAAAAATGTACTCAATAGGACCATAATGTTGCAACCACACCCAAGTTGACCTGCTGTGAGGAAAAAACGAGTTAGTACATTTCAAACATAAAAAAGGTCATTTTAAAATCAACGTGAAAAACCAAAATTCCAAAAGTATGAAACACAAAAAGATGCTAACCGAAGAAAGAAAAACTATCGTGCTCTACACCCTCCACCCGCCCTGTGGTGCAACAGATGTCCCTTTCTCCAAAAATGTACTCAATGGGACCATAATGTTGCAACCACACACAAGTTGACCTGCTGTGAGGAAAAAACGAGTTAGTACATTTCAAACATGAAAAAGGTCATTTTAAAATCAACATGAAAAACCAAAATTCCAAAAGTATGAAACACAAAAAGATGCTAACCGAAGAAAGAAAAACTATCGTGCTCTACACCCTCCACCCGCCCTGTGGTGCAACAGATGTCCCTTTCTCCAAAAATGTACTCAATGGGACCATAATGTTGCAACCACACACAAGTTGACCTGCTGTGAGGAACAAACGAGTTAGTACATTTCAAACATGAAAAAGGTCATTTTAAAATCAACATGAAAAACCAAAATTCCAAAAGTATATAAAAAAAAAGATGCTAACCAAAGAAAGAAAATGTATCGTGCTCTGCAGCCTCCACCCACCCTGTGGTGCAACAGATGTCCCTTTCTCCAAAAATGTACTCAATGGGACCATAATGTTGCAACCACACACAAGTTGACCTGCTGTGAGGAAAAAACGAGTTAGTACATTTCAAACATGAAAAAGGTCATTTTAAAATCAACATGAAAAACCAAAATTCCAAAAGTATGAAACACAAAAAGATGCTAACCGAAGAAAGAAAAACTATCGTGCTCTACACCCTCCACCCGCCCTGTGGTGCAACAGATGTCCCTTTCTCCAAAAATGTACTCAATGGGACCATAATGTTGCAACCACACACAAGTTGACCTGCTGTGAGGAAAAAACGAGTTAGTACATTTCAAACATGAAAAAGGTCATTTTAAAATCAACATGAAAAACCAAAATTCCAAAAGTATATAAAAAAAAGATGCTAACCAAAGAAAGAAAATCTATCGTGCTTTGCAGCCTCCACCCGCCCTGTGGTGCAACAGATGTCCCTTTCTCCAAAAATGTACTCAATGGGACCGTAATGTTGCAACCACACACAAGTTGACCTGCTGTGAGGAAAAAACGAGTTAGTACATTTCAAACATGAAAAAAGTCATTTTAAAATCAACATGAAAAACCAAAATTCCAAAAGTATATAAAAAAAAGATGCTAACCAAAGAAAGAAAATCTATCGTGCTCTGCAGCCTCCACCCGCCCTGTGGTGCAACAGATGTCCCTTTCTCCAAAAATGTACTCAATGGGACCATAATGTTGCAACCACACACAAGTTGACCTGCTGTGAGGAAAAAACGAGTTAGTACATTTCAAACATGAAAAAGGTCATTTTAAAATCAACATGAAAAACCAAAATTCCAAAAGTATATAAAAAAAAGATGCTAACCAAAGAAAGAAAATGTATCGTGCTCTGCAGCCTCCACCCGCCCTGTGGTGCAACAGATGTCCCTTTCTCCAAAAATGTACTCAATGGGACCGTAATGTTGCAACCACACACAAGTTGACCTGCTGTGAGGAAAAAACGAGTTAGTAGATTTCAAACATGAAAAAGGTCATTTTAAAATCAACATGAAAAACCAAAATTCCAAAAGTATATAAAAAAAAGATGCTAACCAGAGAAAGAAAATGTATCGTGCTCTGCAGCCTCCACCCGCCCTGTGGTGCAACAGATGTCCCTTTCTCCAAAAATGTACTCAATGGGACCATAATGTTGCAACCACACACAAGTTGACCTGCTGTGAGGAAAAAACGAGTTAGTACATTTCAAACATGAAAAAGGTCATTTTAAAATCAAAATGAAAAACCAAAATTCCAAAAGTATATAAAAAAAAGATGCTAACGAAAGAAAGAAAATGTATCGTGCTCTGCAGCCTCCATCCGCCCTGTAGTGCAACAGATGCCCCTTTCTCCAAAAATGTACTCAATGGGACCATAATGTTGCAACCACACACAAGTTGACCTGCTGTGAGGAAAAAACGAGTTAGTACATTTCAAACATGAAAAAGGTCATTTTAAAATCAACATGAAAAACCAAAATTCTAAAAGTATATAAAAAAAAGATGCTAACCAAAGAAAGAAAATGTATCGTGCTCTGCAGCCTCCTCCCGCCCTCTGTTGCAAGAGATGTCCCTTTCTCCAAAAATGTACTCAATGGGACCGTAATGTTGCAACCACACACAAGTTGAACTGCTGTGAGGAAAAAACGAGTTAGTACATTTCAAACATAAAAAAGGTCATTTTAAAATCAACATGAAAAACCAAAATTCCAAAAGTATATAAAAAAAAGATGCTAACCCAAGAAAGAAAATGTATCGTGCTCTGCAGCCTCCTCCCGCCCTGTGGTGCAAAAGATGTCCCTTTCTCCAAAAATGTACTCAATGGGACCGTAATGTTGCAACCACACACAATTTGACCTGCTGTGAGGATAAAATGAGTTAGTACATTTCAAACATGAAAAAGGTCATTTTAAAATCAACATGAAAAACCAAAATTCCAAAAGTATATAAAAAAAAGATGCTAACCAAATAAAGAAAATGTATCGTGCTCTGCAGCCTCCACCCGCCCTGTGGTGCAACAGATGTCCCTTTCTCCAAAAATGTACTCAATGGGACCGTAATGTTGCAACCACACACAAGTTGACCTGCTGTGAGGAAAAAACGAGTTAGTACATTTCAAACATGAAAAAGGTCATTTTAAAATCAACATGAAAAACCAAAATTCCAAAAGTATGAAACAGAAAAAGATGCTAACCGAAGAAAGAAAAACTATCGTGCTCTACACCCTCCACCCGCCCTGTGGTGCAACAGATGTCCCTTTCTCCAAAAATGTACTCAATGGGACCATAATGTTGCAACCACACACAAGTTGACCTGCTGTGAGGAAAAAACGAGTTATTACATTTTAAACATGAAAAAGGTCATTTTAAAATCAACATGAAAAACCAAAATTCCAAAAGTATGAAACACAAAAAGATGCTAACCGAAGAAAGAAAAACTATCGTGCTCTACACCCTCCACCCGCCCTGTGGTGCAACAGATGTCCCTTTCTCCAAAAATGTACTCAATGGGACCATAATGTTGCAACCACACACAAGTTGACCTGCTGTGAGGAAAAAACGAGTTAGTACATTTCAAACATGAAAAAGGTCATTTTAAAATCAACATGAAAAACCAAAATTCCAAAAGTATGAAACACAAAAAGATGCTAACCGAAGAAAGAAAAACTATCGTGCTCTACACCCTCCACCCGCCCTGTGGTGCAAGAGATGTCCCTTTCTCCAAAAATGTACTCAATAGGACCATAATGTTGCAACCACACCCAAGTTGACCTGCTGTGAGGAAAAAACGAGTTAGTACATTTCAAACATAAAAAAGGTCATTTTAAAATCAACATGAAAAACCAAAATTCCAAAAATATGAAACACAAAAAGATGCTAACCGAAGAAAGAAAAACTATCGTGCTCTACACCCTCCACCCGCCCTGTGGTGCAACAGATGTCCCTTTCTCCAAAAATGTACTCAATGGGACCATAATGTTGCAACCACACACAAGTTGACCTGCTGTGAGGAAAAAACGAGTTAGTACATTTCAAACATGAAAAAGGTCATTTTAAATCAACATGAAAAACCAAAATTCCAAAAGTATGAAACACAAAAAGATGCTAACCGAAGAAAGAAAAACTATCGTGCTCTACACCCTCCACCCGCCCTGTGGTGCAACAGATGTCCCTTTCTCCAAAAATGTACTCAATGGGACCATAATGTTGCAACCACACACAAGTTGACCTGCTTTGAGGAAAAAATGAGTTAGTACATTTCAAACACGAAAAAGGTCATTTTAAAATCAACATGAAAAACCAAAATTCCAAAAGTATGAAACACAAAAAGATGCTAACCGAAGAAAGAAAAACTATCGTGCTCTACACCCTCCACCCGCCCTGCGATGCAACAGATGTCCCTTTCTCCAAAAATGTACTCAATGGGACCATAATGTTGCTACCACAAACAAGTTGACTTGCTGTGAGGAAAAAACGAGTTAGTACATTTCAAACAAGAAAAAGGTCATTTAAAAATCAACATGAAAAACCAAAATTCCAAAAGTATATAAAAAAAAGATGCTAACCAAAGGAAGAAAATGTACCGTGCTCTGCAGCCTCCTCCCGCCCTGTGGTGCAAAAGATGTCCCTTTCTCCAAAAATGTACTCAATGGGACCGTAATGTTGCAACCACACACAAGTTGACCTGCTGTGAGGAAAAAACGAGTTAGTACATTTCAAACATAAAAAAGGTCATTTTAAAATCAACATGAAAAACCAAAATTCTAAAAGTATATAAAAAAAAGATGCTAACCAAAGAAAGAAAATGTATCGTGCTCTGCAGCCTCCTCCCGCCCTCTGTTGCAAGAGATGTCCCTTTCTCCAAAAATGTACTCAATGGGACCGTAATGTTGCAACCACACACAAGTTGAACTGCTGTGAGGAAAAAACGAGTTAGTACATTTCAAACATAAAAAAGGTCATTTTAAAATCAACATGAAAAACCAAAATTCCAAAAGTATATAAAAAAAAGATGCTAACCCAAGAAAGAAAATGTATCGTGCTCTGCAGCCTCCTCCCGCCCTGTGGTGCAAAAGATGTCCCTTTCTCCAAAAATGTACTCAATGGGACCGTAATGTTGCAACCACACACAATTTGACCTGCTGTGACGATAAAATGAGTTAGTACATTTCAAACATGAAAAAGGTCATTTTAAAATCAACATGAAAATCCAAAAATCCAAAAGTATATAAAAAAAAGATGCTAACCAAAGAAAGAAAATGTATCGTGCTCTGCAGCCTCCACCCGCCCTGTGGTGCAACAGATGTCCCTTTCTCCAAAAATGTACTCAATGGGACCGTAATGTTGCAACCACACACAAGTTGACCTGCTGTGAGGAAAAAACGAGTTAGTACATTTCAAACATGAAAAAGGTCATTTTAAAATCAACATGAAAAACCAAAATTCCAAAAGTATGAAACACAAAAAGATGCTAACCGAAGAATGAAAAACTATCGTGCTCTACACCCTCTACCCGCCCTGTGGTGCAACAGATGTCCCTTTCTCCAAAAATGTACTCAATGGGACCATAATGTTGCAACCACACACAAGTTGACCTGCTGTGAGGAAAAAACGAGTTAGTACATTTCAAACATGAAAAGGGTCATTTTAAAATCAACATGAAAAACCAAAATTCCAAAAGTATGAAACACAAAAAGATGCTAACCGAAGAAAGAAAAACTATCGTGCTCTACACCCTCCACCCGCCCTGTGGTGCAACAGATGTCCCTTTCTCCAAAAATGTACTCAATGGGACCATAATGTTGCAACCACACACAAGTTGACCTGCTGTGAGGAAAAAACGAGTTAGTACATTTCAAACATGAAAAAGGTCATTTTAAAATCAACATGAAAAACCAAAATTCCAAAAGTATGAAACACAAAAAGATGCTAACCGAAGAAAGAAAAACTATCGTGCTCTACACCCTCCACCCGCCCTGTGGTGCAACAGATGTCACTTTCTCCAAAAATGTACTCAATAGGACCATAATGTTGCAACCACACCCAAGTTGACCTGCTGTGAGGAAAAAACGAGTTAGTACATTTCAAACATAAAAAAGGTCATTTTAAAATCAACGTGAAAAACCAAAATTCCAAAAGTATGAAACACAAAAAGATGCTAACCGGAGAAAGAAAAACTATCGTGCTCTACACCCTCCACCCGCCCTGTGGTGCAACAGATGTCCCTTTCTCCAAAAATGTACTCAATGGGACCATAATGTTGCAACGACACACAAGTTGACCTGCTGTGAGGAAAAAACGAGTTAGTACATTTCAAACATGAAAAAAGTCATTTTAAAATCAACATGAAAAACCAAAATTCCAAAAGTATGAAACACAAAAAGATGCTAACCGAAGAAAGAAAAACTATCGTGCTCTACAACCTCCACCCGCCCTGTGGTGCAACAGATGTCCCTTTCTCCAAAAATGTACTCAATAGGACCATAATGTTGCAACCACACCCAAGTTGACCTGCTGTGAGGAAAAAACGAGTTAGTACATTTCAAACATAAAAAAGGTCATTTTAAAATCAACATGAAAAACCAAAATTCCAAAAGTATGAAACACAAAAAGATGCTAACCGAAGAAAGAAAAACTATCGTGCTCTACACCCTCCACCCGCCCTGTGGTGCAACAGATGTCCCTTTCTCCAAAAATGTACTCAATGGGACCATAATGTTGCAACCACACACAAGTTGACCTGCTGTGAGGAAAAAACGAGTTAGTACATTTCAAACATGAAAAAGGTCATTTTAAAATCAACATGAAAAACCAAAATTCCAAAAGTATATAAAAAAAAGATGCTAACCAAAGGAAGAAAATGTACCGTGCTCTGCAGCCTCCTCCCGCCCTGTGGTGCAAAAGATGTCCCTTTCTCCAAAAATGTACTCAATGGGACCGTAATGTTGCAACCACACACAAGTTGACCTGCTGTGAGGAAAAAACGAGTTAGTACATTTCAAACATGAAAAAAGTCATTTTAAAATCAACATGAAAAACCAAAATTCCAAAAGTATATAAAAAAAAGATGCTAACCGAAGAAAGAAAATGTATCGTGCTCTGCAGCCTCCTCCCGCCCTGTGGTGCAAAAGATGTCCCTTTCTCCAAAAATGTACTCAATGGGACCGTAATGTTGCAACCACACACAAGTTGACCTGCTGTGAGGAAAAAACGAGTTAGTACATTTCAAACATGAAAAAGGTCATTTTAAAATCAACATGAAAAACCAAAATTCCAAAAGTATATAAAAAAAAGATGCTAACCGAAGAAAGAAAATGTATCGTGCTCTGCAGCCTCCTCCCGCCCTGTGGTGCAAAAGATGTCCCTTTCTCCAAAAATGTACTCAATGGGACCATAATGTTGCAACCACACACAAGTTGACCTGCTGTGAGGAAAAAACGAGTTAGTACATTTCAAACATGAAAAAAGTCATTTTAAAATCAACATGAAAAACCAAAATTCCAAAAGTATGAAACACAAAAAGATGCTAACCGAAGAAAGAAAAACTATCGTGCTCTACAACCTCCACCCGCCCTGTGGTGCAACAGATGTCCCTTTCTCCAAAAATGTACTCAATAGGACCATAATGTTGCAACCACACCCAAGTTGACCTGCTGTGAGGAAAAAACGAGTTAGTACATTTCAAACAAGAAAAAGGTCATTTTAAAATCAACATGAAAAACCAAAATTCCAAAAGTATATAAAAAAAAGATGCTAACCAAAGGAAGAAAATGTACCGTGCTCTGCAGCCTCCTCCCGCCCTGTGGTGCAAAAGATGTCCCTTTCTCCAAAAATGTACTCAATGGGACCATAATGTTGCAACCACACACAAGTTGACCTGCTGTGAGGAAAAAACGAGTTAGTACATTTCAAACATGAAAAAAGTCATTTTAAAATCAACATGAAAAACCAAAATTCCAAAAGTATATAAAAAAAAGATGCTAACCAAAGGAAGAAAATGTACCGTGCTCTGCAGCCTCCTCCCGCCCTGTGGTGCAAAAGATGTCCCTTTCTCCAAAAATGTACTCAATGGGACCGTAATGTTGCAACCACACCCAAGTTGACCTGCTGTGAGGAAAAAACGAGTTAGTACATTTCAAACATGAAAAAAGTCATTTTAAAATCAACATGAAAAACCAAAATTCCAAAAGTATATAAAAAAAAGATGCTAACCGAAGAAAGAAAATGTATCGTGCTCTGCAGTTTCCTCCCGCCCTGTGGTGCAAAAGATGTCCCTTTCTCCAAAAATGTACTCAATGGGACCGTAATGTTGCAACCACACACAAGTTGACCTGCTGTGAGGAAAAAACGAGTTAGTACATTTCAAACATGAAAAAAGTCATTTTAAAATCAACATGAAAAACCAAAATTCCAAAAGTATATAAAAAAAAGATGCTAACCGAAGAAAGAAAATGTACCGTGCTCTGCAGCCTCCTCCCGCCCTGTGGTGCAAAAGATGTCCCTTTCTCCAAAAATGTACTCAATGGGACCGTAATGTTGCAACCACACACAAGTTGACCTGCTGTGAGGAAAAAACGAGTTAGTACATTTCAAACATGAAAAAGGTCATTTTAAAATCAACATGAAAAACCAAAATTCCAAAAGTATATAAAAAAAAGATGCTAACCGAAGAAAGAAAATGTATCGTGCTCTGCAGCCTCCTCCCGCCCTGTGGTGCAAAAGATGTCCCTTTCTCCAAAAATGTACTCAATGGGACCATAATGTTGCAACCACACACAAGTTGACCTGCTGTGAGGAAAAAACGAGTTAGTACATTTCAAACATGAAAAAAGTCATTTTAAAATCAACATGAAAAACCAAAATTCCAAAAGTATGAAACACAAAAAGATGCTAACCGAAGAAAGAAAAACTATCGTGCTCTACAACCTCCACCCGCCCTGTGGTGCAACAGATGTCCCTTTCTCCAAAAATGTACTCAATAGGACCATAATGTTGCAACCACACCCAAGTTGACCTGCTGTGAGGAAAAAACGAGTTAGTACATTTCAAACATAAAAAAGGTCATTTTAAAATCAACATGAAAAACCAAAATTCCAAAAGTATGAAACACAAAAAGATGCTAACCGAAGAAAGAAAAACTATCGTGCTCTACACCCTCCACCCGCCCTGTGGTGCAACAGATGTCCCTTTCTCCAAAAATGTACTCAATGGGACCATAATGTTGCAACCACACACAAGTTGACCTGCTGTGAGGAAAAAACGAGTTAGTACATTTCAAACATGAAAAAGGTCATATTAAATCAACATGAAAAACCAAAATTCCAAAAGTATGAAACACAAAAAGATGCTAACCGAAGAAAGAAAAACTATCGTGCTCTACACCCTCCACCCGCCCTGTGGTGCAACAGATGTCCCTTTCTCCAAAAATGTACTCAATGGGACCATAATGTTGCAACCACACCCAAGTTGACCTGCTGTGAGGAAAAAACGAGTTAGTACATTTCAAACACGAAAAAGGTCATTTTAAAATCAACATGAAAAACCAAAATTCCAAAAGTATGAAACACAAAAAGATGCTAACCGAAGAAAGAAAAACTATCGTGCTCTACACCCTCCACCCGCCCTGTGATGCAACAGATGTCCCTTTCTCCAAAAATGTACTCAATGGGACCATAATGTTGCTACCACAAACAAGTTGACTTGCTGTGAGGAAAAAACGAGTTAGTACATTTCAAACAAGAAAAAGGTCATTTTAAAATCAACATGAAAAACCAAAATTCCAAAAGTATATAAAAAAAAGATGCTAACCAAAGGAAGAAAATGTACCGTGCTCTGCAGCCTCCTCCCGCCCTGTGGTGCAAAAGATGTCCCTTTCTCCAAAAATGTACTCAATGGGACCGTAATGTTGCAACCACACACAAGTTGACCTGCTGTGAGGAAAAAACGAGTTAGTACATTTCAAACATGAAAAAGGTCATTTTAAAATCAACATGAAAAACCAAAATTCCAAAAGTATATAAAAAAAAGATGCTAACCGAAGAAAGAAAATGTATCGTGCTCTGCAGCCTCCTCCCGCCCTGTGGTGCAAAAGATGTCCCTTTCTCCAAAAATGTACTCAATGGGACCGTAATGTTGCAACCACACACAAGTTGACCTGCTGTGAGGAAAAAACGAGTTAGTACATTTCAAACAAGAAAAAGGGCATTTTAAAATCAACATGAAAAACCAAAATTCCAAAAGTATGAAACACAAAAAGATGCTAACCGAAGAAAGAGAAACTATCGAGCTCTACACCCTCCACCCGCCCTGTGGTGCAACAGATGTCCCTTTCTCCAAAAATGTACTCAATGGGACCATAATGTTGCAACCACACACAAGTTGACCTGCTGTGAAGAAAAAACGAGTTAGTACATTTCAAACATGAAAAAGGTCATTTTAAAATCAACATGAAAAACCAAAATTCCAAAAGTATATAAAAAAAAGATGCTAATCGACGAAAGAAAATGTATTGTGCTCTGCAGCCTCCTCCCGCCCTGTGGTGCAACAGATGTCCCTTTCTCCAAAAATGTACTCAATGGGACCATAATGTTGCAACCACACACAAGTTGACCTGCTGTGAGGAAAAAACGAGATAGTACATTTCAAACATAAAAAAGGTCATTTTAAAATCAACATGAAAAACCAAAATTCCAAAAGTATATAAAAAAATATGCTAACCGAAGAAAGAAAATGTATCGTGTTCTGCAGCCTCCTCCCGCTCTGTGGTGCAACAGATGTCCCTTTCTCCAAAAATGTACTCAATGGGACCGTAATGTTGCAACCACACCCAAGTTGACCTGCTGTGAGGAAAAAACGAGTTAGTACATTTCAAACATGAAAAAGGTCATTTTAAAATCAACATGAAAAACCAAAATTCCAAAAGTATGAAACACAAAAAGATGCTAACCGAAGAAAGCAAAACTATCGTGCTCTACACCCTCCACCCGCCCTGTGGTGCAACAGATGTCCCTTTCTCCAAAAATGTACTCAATGGGACCATAGTGTTGCAACCACACACAAGTTGACCTGCTGTGAGGAAAAAACGAGTTAGTACATTTCAAACATGAAAAAGGTCATTTTAAAATCAACATGAAAAACCAAAATTCCAAAAGTATGAAACACAAAAAGATGCTCACCGAAGAAAGAAAAACTATCGTGCTCTACACCCTCCACCCGCCCTGTGGTGCAACAGATGTCCCTTTCTCCAAAAATGTACTCAATGGGACCATAATGTTGCAACCACACACAAGTTGACCTGCTGTGAGGAAAAAACGAGTTAGTACATTTCAAACATAAAAAAGGTCATTTTAAAATCAACATGAAAAACCAAAATTCCAAAAGTATATAAAAAAAAGATGCTAACTGAAGAAAGAAAATGTATCGTGCTCTGCAGCCTCCTCCCGCCCTGTGGTGCAAAAGATGTCCCTTTCTCCAAAAATGTACTCAATGGGACCGTAATGTTGCAACCACACACAAGTTGACCTGCTGTGAGGAAAAAACGAGTTAGTACATTTCAAACATAAAAAAGGTCATTTTAAAATCAACATGAAAAACCAAAATTCCAAAAGTATATAAAAAAAAGATGCTAACCGAAGAAAGAAAATGTATCGTGCTCTGCAGCCTCCTCCCGCCCTGTGGTGCAACAGATGTCCCTTTCTCCAAAAATGTACTCAATGGGACCATAATGTTGCAACCACACACAAGTTGACCTGCTGTGAGGAAAAAACGAGTTAGTACATTTCAAACATGAAAAACGTCATTTTAAAATCAACATGAAAAACCAAAATTCCAAAAGTATGAAACACAAAAAGATGCTAACCGAAGAAAGAAAAACTATCGTGCTCTACACCCTCCACCCGCCCTGTGGTAAAACAGATGTCCCTTTCTCCAAAAATGTACTCAATGGGACCATAATGTTGCAACCACACACACGTTGACCTGCTGTGAGGAAAAAACGAGTTAGTACATTTCAAACATGAAAAAGGTCATTTTAAAATCAACATGAAAAACCAAAATTCCAAAAGTATATAAAAAAAAGATGCTAACCGAAGAAAGAAAATGTATCGTGCTCTGCAGCCTCCTCCCGCCCTGTGGTGCAACAGATGTCCCTTTCTCCAAAAATGTACTCAATGGGACCATAATGTTGCAACCACACACAAGTTGACCTGCTGTGAGGAAAAAACGAGTTAGTACATTTCAAACATGAAAAAGGTCAATTTAAAATCAACATGAAAAACCAAAATTCCAAAAGTATGAAACACAAAAAGATGCTAACCGAAGAAAGAAAAACTATCGTGCTCTACACCCTCCACCCGCCCTGTGGTGCAACAGATGTCCCTTTCTCCAAAAATGTACTCAATGGGACCATAATGTTGCAACCACACACAAGTTGACCTGCTGTGAGGAAAAAACGAGTTAGTACATTTCAAACATGAAAAAGGTCATTTTAAAATCAACATGAAAAACCAAAATTCCAAAAGTATATAAAAACAAGATGCTAACGAAAGAAAGAAAATGTATTGTGCTCTGCAGCCTCCTCCCGCACTGTGGTGCAACAGATGTCCCTTTCTCCAAAAATGTACTCAATGGGACCGTAATGTTGCAACCACACACAAGTTGACCTGCTGTGAGGAAAAAACGAGTTAGCAAATTTCAAACATGAAAAAGGTCATTTTAAAATCAACATGAAAAACAAAAAATTCCAAAAGTATATAAAAAAAAGATGCTAACGAAAGAAAGAAAATGTATTGTGCTCTGCAGCCTCCTCCCGCCCTGTGGTGCAACAGATGTCCCTTTCTCCAAAAATGTACTCAATGGGACCATAATGTTGCAACCACACACAAGTTGACCTGCTGTGAGGAAAAAACGAGTTAGTACATTTCAAACATGAAAAAGGTCATTTTAAAATCAACATGAAAAACCAAAATTCCAAAAGTATATAAAAAAAAGATGCTAACCGGAGAAAGAAAATGTATCGTGCTCTGCACCCTCGTCCCGCCCTGTGGTGCAACACATGTCCCTTTCTCCAAAAATGTACTCAATGGGACCGTAATGTTGCAACCACACACAAGTTGACCTGCTGTGAGGAAAAAACGAGTTAGTACATTTCAAACATGAAAAAGGTCATTTTAAAATCAACATGAGAAACCAAAATTCCAAAAGTATATAAAAAAAAGATGCTAACCGAAGAAAGAAATTGTATCGTGCTCTGCAGCCTCCTCCCGCCCCGTGGTGCAACAGATGTCCCTTTCTCCAAAAAGTACACAATGGGACCATAATGTTGCAACCACACACAAGTTGACCTGCTGTGAGAAAAAACGAGTTAGTACATTTCAAACATGAAAAAGGTCATTTTAAAATCAACATGAGAAACCAAAATTCCAAAAGTATATAAAAAAAAGATGCTAACCGAAGAAAGAAAATGTATCGTGCTCTGCAGCCTCCTCCCGCCCTGTGGTGCAACAGATGTCCCTTTCTCCAAAAATGTACTCAATGGGACCGTAATGTTGCAACCACACACAAGTTGACCTGCTGTGAGGAAAAAACGAGTTAGTACATTTCAAACATAAAAAAAGTCATTTTAAAATCAACATGAAAAACCAAAATTCCAAAAGTATATAAAAAAAAGATGCTAACCGAAGAAAGAAAATGTATCGTGCTCTGCAGCCTCCTCCCGCCCTGTGGTGCAAAAGATGTCCCTTTCTCCAAAAATGTACTCAATGGGACCGTAATGTTGCAACCACACCCAAGTTGACCTGCTGTGAGGAAAAAACGAGTTAGTACATTTCAAACATGAAAAAGGTCATTTTAAAATCAACATGAAAAACCAAAATTCCAAAAGTATATAAAAAAAAGATGCTAACCGAAGAAAGAAAATGTATCGTGCTCTGCAGCCTCCTCCCGCCCTGTGGTGCAACAGATGTCCCTTTCTCCAAAAATGTACTCAATGGGACCGTAATGTTGCAACCACACCCAAGTTGACCTGCTGTGAGGAAAAAACGAGTTAGTACATTTCAAACATGAAAAAGGTCATTTTAAAATCAACATGAAAAACCAAAATTCCAAAAGTATATAAAAAAAAGATGCTAACCGAAGAAAGAAAATGTATCGTGCTCTGCAGCCTCCTCCCGCCCTGTGGTGCAACAGATGTCCCTTTCTCCAAAAATGTACTCAATGGGACCATAATGTTGCAACCACACACAAGTCGACCTGCTGTGAGGAAAAAACGAGTTAGTACATTTCAAACATGAAAAAGGTCATTTTAAAATCAACATGAAAAACCAAAATTCCAAAAGTATGAAACACAAAAAGATGCTAACCGAAGAAAGAAAAACTATCGTGCTCTACACCCTCCACCCGCCCTGTGGTGCAACAGATGTCCCTTTCTCCAAAAATGTACTCAATGGGACCGTAATGTTGCAACCACACACAAGTTGACCTGCTGTGAGGAAAAAACGAGTTAGTACATTTCAAACATGAAAAAGGTCATTTTAAAATCAACATGAAAAACCAAAGTTCCAAAAGTATGAAACACAAAAAGATGCTAACCGAAGAAAGAAAAACTATCGTGCTCTACACCCTCCACCCGCCCTGTGGTGCAACAGATGTCCCTTTCTCCAAAAATGTACTCAATGGGACCATAACGTTGCAACCACACACAAGTTGACCTGCTGTGAGGAAAAAACGAGTTAGTACATTTCAAACATGAAAAAGGTCATTTTAAAATCAACATGAAAAACCAAAATTCCAAAAGTATGAAACACAAAAAGATGCTAACTGAAGAAAGAAAAACTATCGTGCTCTACACCCTCCACCCGCCCTGTGGTGTAACAGATGTCCCTTTCTCCAAAAATGTACTCAATGGGACCATAATGTTGCAACCACACACACGTTGACCTGCTGTGAGGAAAAAACGAGTTAGTACATTTCAAACACGAAAAAGATCATTTTAAAATCAACATGAAAAACCAAAATTCCAAAAGTATATAAAAAAAAGATGCTAACCGAAGAAAGAAAATGTATCGTGCTCTGCAGCCTCCTCCCGCCCTGTGGTGCAACAGATGTCCCTTTCTCCAAAAATGTACTCAATGGGACCATAATGTTGCAACCACACACAAGTTGACCTGCTGTGAGGAAAAAACGAGTTAGTACATTTCAAACATGAAAAAGGTCAATTTAAAATCAACATGAAAAACCAAAATTCCAAAAGTATGAAACACAAAAAGATGCTAACCGAAGAAAGAAAAACTATCGTGCTCTACACCCTCCACCCGCCCTGTGGTGCAACAGATGTCCCTTTCTCCAAAAATGTACTCAATGGGACCATAATGTTGCAACCACACACAAGTTGACCTGCTGTGAGGAAAAAACGAGTTAGTACATTTCAAACATGAAAAAGGTCATTTTAAAATCAACATGAAAAACCAAAATTCCAAAAGTATATAAAAACAAGATGCTAACGAAAGAAAGAAAATGTATTGTGCTCTGCAGCCTCCTCCCGCACTGTGGTGCAACAGATGTCCCTTTCTCCAAAAATGTACTCAATGGGACCGTAATGTTGCAACCACACACAAGTTGACCTGCTGTGAGGAAAAAACGAGTTAGTAAATTTCAAACATGAAAAAGGTCATTTTAAAATCAACATGAAAAACAAAAAATTCCAAAAGTATATAAAAAAAAGATGCTAACGAAAGAAAGAAAATGTATTGTGCTCTGCAGCCTCCTCCCGCCCTGTGGTGCAACAGATGTCCCTTTCTCCAAAAATGTACTCAATGGGACCATAATGTTGCAACCACACACAAGTTGACCTGCTGTGAGGAAAAAACGAGTTAGTACATTTCAAACATGAAAAAGGTCATTTTAAAATCAACATGAAAAACCAAAATTCCAAAAGTATATAAAAAAAAGATGCTAACCGGAGAAAGAAAATGTATCGTGCTCTGCACCCTCGTCCCGCCCTGTGGTGCAACACATGTCCCTTTCTCCAAAAATGTACTCAATGGGACCGTAATGTTGCAACCACACACAAGTTGACCTGCTGTGAGGAAAAAACGAGTTAGTACATTTCAAACATGAAAAAGGTCATTTTAAAATCAACATGAGAAACCAAAATTCCAAAAGTATATAAAAAAAAGATGCTAACCGAAGAAAGAAATTGTATCGTGCTCTGCAGCCTCCTCCCGCCCCGTGGTGCAACAGATGTCCCTTTCTCCAAAAAGTACACAATGGGACCATAATGTTGCAACCACACACAAGTTGACCTGCTGTGAGAAAAAACGAGTTAGTACATTTCAAACATGAAAAAGGTCATTTTAAAATCAACATGAGAAACCAAAATTCCAAAAGTATATAAAAAAAAGATGCTAACCGAAGAAAGAAAATGTATCGTGCTCTGCAGCCTCCTCCCGCCCTGTGGTGCAACAGATGTCCCTTTCTCCAAAAATGTACTCAATGGGACCGTAATGTTGCAACCACACACAAGTTGACCTGCTGTGAGGAAAAAACGAGTTAGTACATTTCAAACATAAAAAAAGTCATTTTAAAATCAACATGAAAAACCAAAATTCCAAAAGTATATAAAAAAAAGATGCTAACCGAAGAAAGAAAATGTATCGTGCTCTGCAGCCTCCTCCCGCCCTGTGGTGCAAAAGATGTCCCTTTCTCCAAAAATGTACTCAATGGGACCGTAATGTTGCAACCACACCCAAGTTGACCTGCTGTGAGGAAAAAACGAGTTAGTACATTTCAAACATGAAAAAGGTCATTTTAAAATCAACATGAAAAACCAAAATTCCAAAAGTATATAAAAAAAAGATGCTAACCGAAGAAAGAAAATGTATCGTGCTCTGCAGCCTCCTCCCGCCCTGTGGTGCAACAGATGTCCCTTTCTCCAAAAATGTACTCAATGGGACCATAATGTTGCAACCACACACAAGTTGACCTGCTGTGAGGAAAAAACGAGTTAGTACATTTCAAACATGAAAAAGGTCATTTTAAAATCAACATGAAAAACCAAAATTCCAAAAGTATATAAAAAAAAGACGCTAACCGAAGAAAGAAAATGTATCGTGCTCTGCAGCCTCCTCCCAACCTGTGGTGCAACATATGTCCCTTTCTCCAAAAATGTACTCAATTTAACCATAATGTTGCAACCACACCCAAGTTGACCTGCTGTGAGGAAAAAACGAGTTAGTACATTTCAAACATGAAAAAGGTCATTTTAAAATCAACATGAAAAACCAAAATTCCAAAAGTATATAAAAAAAAGATGCTAACCGAAGAAAGCAAATGTATCGTGCTCTGCAGCCTCCTCCCGCCCTGTGGTGCAACAGATGTCCCTTTCTCCAAAAATGTACTCAATGGGACCGTAATGTTGCAACCACACACAAGTTGACCTGCTGTGAGGAAAAAATGAGTTAGTACATTTCAAACATGAAAAAGGTCATTTTAAAATCAACATGAAAAACCAAAATTCCAAAAGTATGAAACACAAAAAGATGCTAACCGAAGAAAGAAAAACTATCGTGCTCTACACCCTCCACCCGCCCTGTGGTGCAACAGATGTCCCTTTCTCCAAAAATGTACTCAATGGGACCGTAATGTTGCAACCACACACAAGTTGACCTGCTGTGAGGAAAAAACGAGTTAGTACATTTCAAACGTGAAAAAGGTCATTTTAAAATCAACATGAAAAACCAAAATTCCAAAAGTATATAAAAAAAAGATGCTAACCGAAGAAAGAAAATGTATCGTGCTCTGCACCCTCGTCCCGCCCTGTGGTGCAACAGATGTCCCTTTCTCCAAAAATGTACTCAATGGGACCATAATGTTGCAACCACACACAAGTTGACCTGCTGTGAGGAAAAAACGAGTTAGTACATTTCAAACATGAAAAAGGTCATTTTAAAATCAACATGAAAAACCAAAATTCCAAAAGTATATAAAAAAAAGATGCTAACCGAAGAAAGAAAATGTATCGTGCTCTGCAGCCTCCTCCCGCCCTGTGGTGCAACAGATGTCCCTTTCTCCAAAAATTGTACTCAATGGGACCGTAATGTTGCAACCACACACCAGTTGTCCTGCTGTGAGGAAAAAACGAGTTAGTACATTTCAAACATGAATAAGGTCATTTTAAAATCAACATGAAAAACCAAAATTCCAAAAGTATATAAAAAAAAGATGCTAACCGAAGAATGAAAATGTATCGTGCTCTGCAGCCTCCTCCCGCCCTGTGGTGCAAAAGATGTCCCTTTCTCCAAAAATGTACTCAATGGGACCGTAATGTTGCAACCACACCCAAGTTGACCTGCTGTGAGGAAAAAACGAGTTAGTACATTTCAAACATGAAAAAGGTCATTTTAAAATCAACATGAAAAACCAAAATTCCAAAAGTACATAAAAATTGATGCTAACTGAAGAAAGAAAATGTATCGTGCTCTGCAGCCTCCTCCCGCCCTCTGGTGCAACAGATGTCCCTTTCTCCAAAAATGTACTCAATGGGACCGTAATGTTCCAACCACACACAAGTTGACCTGCTGTGAGGAAAAAACGAGTTAGTACATTTCAAACATGAAAAAGGTCATTTTAAAATCAACATGAAAAACCAAAATTCCAAAAGTATATAAAAAAAAGATGCTAACCGAAGAAAGAAAATGTATCGTGCTCTGCACCCTCGTCCCGCCCTGTGGTGCAACAGATGTCCCTTTCTCCAAAAATGTACTCAATGGGACCGTAATGTTGCAACCACACACAAGTTGACCTGCTGTGAGGAAAAAACGAGTTAGTACATTTCAAACATGAAAAAGGTCATTTTAAAATCAACATGAAAAACCAAAATTCCAAAAGTATATAAAAAAAAGATGCTAACCGGAGAAAGAAAATGTATCGTGCTCTGCACCCTCGTCCCGCCCTGTGGTGCAACAGATGTCCCTTTCTCCAAAAATGTACTCAATGGGACCGTAATGTTGCAACCACACACAAGTTGACCTGCTGTGAGGAAAAAACGAGTTAGTACATTTCAAACATGAAAAAGGTCATTTTAAAATCAACATGAGAAACCAAAATTCCAAAAGTATATAAAAAAAAGATGCTAACCGAAGAAAGAAAATGTATCGTGCTCTGCAGCCTCCTCCCGCCCCGTGGTGCAACAGATGTCCCTTTCTCCAAAAAGTACTCAATGGGACCATAATGTTGCAACCACACACAAGTTGACCTGCTGTGAGAAAAAACGAGTTAGTACATTTCAAACATGAAAAAGGTCATTTTAAAATCAACATGAAAAACCAAAATTCCAAAAGTATATAAAAAAAAGATGCTAACCGAAGAAAGAAAATGTATCGTGCTCTGCAGCCTCCTCCCGCCCTGTGGTGCAACAGATGTCCCTTTCTCCAAAAATGTACTCAATGGGACCGTAATGTTGCAACCACACACAAGTTGACCTGCTGTGAGGAAAAAACGAGTTAGTACATTTCAAACATAAAAAAAGTCATTTTAAAATCAACATGAAAAACCAAAATTCCAAAAGTATATAAAAAAAAGATGCTAACCGAAGAAAGAAAATGTATCGTGCTCTGCAGCCTCCTCCCGCCCTGTGGTGCAAAAGATGTCCCTTTCTCCAAAAATGTACTCAATGGGACCGTAATGTTGCAACCACACCCAAGTTGACCTGCTGTGAGGAAAAAACGAGTTAGTACATTTCAAACATGAAAAAGGTCATTTTAAAATCAACATGAAAAACCAAAATTCCAAAAGTATATAAAAAAAAGATGCTAACCGAAGAAAGAAAATGTATCGTGCTCTGCAGCCTCCTACCGCCCTGTGGTGCAACAGATGTCCCTTTCTCCAAAAATGTACTCAATGGGACCGTAATGTTGCAACCACACACAAGTTGACCTGCTGTGAGGAAAAAACGAGTTAGTACATTTCAAACATGAAAAAGGTCATTTTAAAATCAACATGAAAAACCAAAATTCCAAAAGTATATAAAAAAAAGATGCTAACCGAAGAAAGAAAATGTATCGTGCTCTGCAGCCTCCTCCCGCCCTGTGGTGCAACAGATGTCCCTTTCTCCAAAAATGTACTCAATGGGACCGTAATGTTGCAACCACACACAAGTTGACCTGCTGTGAGGAAAAAATGAGTTAGTACATTTCAAACATGAAAAACGTCATTTTAAAATCAACATGAAAAACCAAAATTCCAAAAGTATATAAAAAAAAGATGCTAACCGAAGAAAGAAAATGTATCGTGCTCTGCACCCTCGTCCCGCCCTGTGGTGCAACAGATGTCCCTTTTTCCAAAAATGTACTCAATGGGACCGTAATGTTGCAACCACACACAAGTTGACCTGCTGTGAGGAAAAAACGAGTTAGTACATTTCAAACATGAAAAAGGTCATTTTAAAATCAACATGAAAAACCAAAATTCCAAAAGTATATAAAAAAAAGATGCTAACCGAAGAAAGAAAATGTATCGTGCTCTGCACCCTCGTCCCGCCCTGTGGTGCAACAGATGTCCCTTTCTCCAAAAATGTACTCAATGGGACCATAATGTTGCAACCACACACAAGTTGACCTGCTGTGAGGAAAAAACGAGTTAGTACATTTCAAACATGAAAAAGGTCATTTTAAAATCAACATGAAAAACCAAAATTCCAAAAGTATATAAAAAAAAGATGCTAACCGAAGAAAGAAAATGTATCGTGCTCTGCAGCCTCCTCCCGCCCTGTGGTGCAACAGATGTCCCTTTCTCCAAAAATTGTACTCAATGGGACCGTAATGTTGCAACCACACACCAGTTGTCCTGCTGTGAGGAAAAAACGAGTTAGTACATTTCAAACATGAATAAGGTCATTTTAAAATCAACATGAAAAACCAAAATTCCAAAAGTATA
Source organism: Schistocerca americana (assembly GCF_021461395.2). Lineage (NCBI taxonomy): Eukaryota > Metazoa > Arthropoda > Insecta > Orthoptera > Acrididae > Schistocerca > Schistocerca americana. The sequence continues at coordinate 62,345,691 of NC_060129.1, forward strand.
TAAAAAAAAGATGCTAACCGAAGAATGAAAATGTATCGTGCTCTGCAGCCTCCTCCCGCCCTGTTTTGCAAAAGATGTCCCTTTCTCCAAAAATGTACTCAATGGGACCGTAATGTTGCAACCACACCCAAGTTGACCTGCTGTGAGGAAAAAACGAGTTAGTACATTTCAAACATGAAAAAGGTCATTTTAAAATCAACATGAAAAACCAAAATTCCAAAAGTACATAAAAAAAAGATGCTAACTGAAGAAAGAAAATGTATTGTGCTCTGCAGCCTCCTCCCGCCCTCTGGTGCAACAGATGTCCCTTTCTCCAAAAATGTACTCAATGGGACCGTAATGTTCCAACCACACACAAGTTGACCTGCTGTGAGGAAAAAACGAGTTAGTACATTTCAAACATGAAAAAGGTCATTTTAAAATCAACATGAAAAACCAAAATTCCAAAAGTATATAAAAAAAAGATGCTAACCGAAGAAAGAAAATGTATCGTGCTCTGCACCCTCGTCCCGCCCTGTGGTGCAACAGATGTCCCTTTCTCCAAAAATGTACTCAATGGGACCGTAATGTTGCAACCACACACAAGTTGACCTGCTGTGAGGAAAAAACGAGTTAGTACATTTCAAACATGAAAAAGGTCATTTTAAAATCAACATGAAAAACCAAAATTCCAAAAGTATATAAAAAAAAGATGCTAACCGAAGAAAGAAAATGTATCGTGCTCTGCACCTTCGTCCCGCCCTGTGGTGCAACAGATGTCCCTTTCTCCAAAAATGTACTCAATGGGACCGTAATGTTGCAACCTCACACAAGTTGACCTGCTGTGAGGAAAAAACGAGTTAGTACATTTCAAACATGAAAAACGTCATTTTAAAATCAACATGAAAAACCAAAATTCCAAAAGTATATAAAAAAAAGATGCTAACCGAAGAAATAAAATGTATCGTGCTCTGCACCCTCGTCCCGCCCTGTGGTGCAACAGATGTCCCTTTCTCCAAAAATGTACTCAATGGGACCACAAAGTTGCAACCACACACAAGTTGACCTGCTGTGAGAAAAAAACGAGTTAGTACATTTCAAACACGAAGAAGGTCGTTTTAAAATCAACATGAAAAACCAAAATTCCAAAAGTATATAAAAAAAAGATGCTAACCGAAGAAAGAAAATGTATCGTGCTCTGCAGCCTCCTCCCGCCCTGTGGTGCAACAGATGTCCCTTTCTCCAAAAATGTACTCAATGGGACCATAATGTTGCAACCACACACAAGTTGACCTGCTGTGAGGAAAAAACGAGTTAGTACATTTCAAACATGAAAAAGGTCATTTTAAAATCAACATGAAAAACCAAAATTCCAAAAGTATATAAAAAAAAGATGCTAACCGAAGAAAGAAAATGTATCGTGCTCTGCAGCCTCCTCCCGCCCTGTGGTGCAAAAGATGTCCCTTTCTCCAAAAATGTACTCAATGGGACCGTAATGTTGCAACCACACCCAAGTTGACCTGCTGTGAGGAAAAAACGAGTTAGTACATTTCAAACATGAAAAAGGTCATTTTAAAATCAAGATGAAAAACCAAAATTCCAAAAGTATATAAAAAAAAGATGCTAACCGAAGAAAGAAAATGTATCGTGCTCTGCAGCCTCCTCCCGCCCTGTGGTGCAACAGATGTCCCTTTCTCCAAAAATGTACTCAATGGGACCGTAATGTTGCAACCACACACAAGTTGACCTGCTGTGAGGAAAAAACGAGTTAGTACATTTCAAACATGAAAAAGGTCATTTTAAAATCAACATGAAAAACCAAAATTCCAAAAGTATATAAAAAAAAGATGCTAACCGAAGAAAGAAAATGTATCGTGCTCTGCAGCCTCCTCCCGCCCTGTGGTGCAACAGATGTCCCTTGCTCCAAAAATGTACTCAATGTGACCGTAATGTTGCAACCACACACAAGTTGACCTGCTGTGAGGAAAAAACGAGTTAGTACATTTCAAACATGAAAAAGGTCATTTTAAAATCAACATGAAAAACCAAAATTCCAAAAGTATATAAAAAATAGATGCTAACCGAAGAAAGAAAATGTATCGTGCTCTGCAGCCTCCTCCCGCCCTGTGGTGCAACAGATGTCCCTTTCTCCAAAAATGTACTCAATGGGACCGTAATGTTGCAACCACACACAAGTTGACCTGCTGTGAGGAAAAAACGAGTTAGTACATTTCAAACATGAAAAAGGTCATTTTAAAATCAACATGAAAAACCAAAATTCCAAAAGTATATAAAAAAAAGATGCTAACCGAAGAAAGAAAATGTATCGTGCTCTGCAGCCTCCTCCCGCCCTGTGGTGCAACAGATGTCCCTTTCTCCAAAAATATACTCAATGGGACCATAATGTTGCAACGACACACAAGTTGACCAGCTGTGAGAAAAAACGAGTTAGTACATTTCAAACATGAAAAAGGTCATTTTAAAATCAACATGAAAAACCAAAATTCCAAAAGTATGAAACACAAAAAGATGCTAACCGAAGAAAGAAAAACTATATTGCTCTGCACCCTCCTCCCGCCCTGTGGTGCAACAGATGTCCCTTTCTCCAAAAATGTACTCAATGGGACCATAATGTTGCAACCACACACAAGCTGACCTGCTGTGAGGAAAAAGTGAGTTAGTACATTTCAAACATGAAAAAGGTCATTTTAAAATCAACATCAAAAACCAAAATTCCAAAAGTATATAAAAGAAAGATGCTAACCGAAGAAAGAAAATGTATCGTGCTCTGCAGCCTCCTTCCGCCCTGTGGTGCAACAGATGTCCCTTTCCCAAAAAATGTACTCAATGGGACCGTAATGTTGCAACCACACACAAGTTGACCTGCTGTGAGGAAAAAACGAGTTAGTACATTTCAAACATAAAAAAGGTCATTTTAAATTCAACATGAAAAACCAAAATTCCAAAAGTATATAAAAAAAAGATGCTAACCGAAGAAAGAAAGTGTATCGTGCTCTGCAGCCTCCTCCCGCCCAGTGGTGCAACAGATGTCCCTTTCTCCAAAAATGTACTCAATGGGACAGTAATGTTGCAACCACACCCAAGTTGTCCTGCTGTGAGGAAAAAACGAGTTAGTACATTTCAAACATGAAAAAGGTCATTTTAAAATCAACATGAAAAACCAAAATTCCAAAAGTATATAAAAAAAAAGATGCTAACCGAAGAAAGAAAATGTATCGTGCTCTGCAGCCTCCTCCCGCCCTGTGGTGCAACAGATGTCCCTCTCTCCAAAAATGTACTCAATGGGACAGTAATGTTGCAACCACACCCAAGTTGTCCTGCTGTGAGGAAAAAACGAGTTAGTACATTTCAAACATGAAAAAGGTCATTTTAAAATCAACATGAAAAACCAAAATTCCAAAAGTATATAAAAAAAAGATGCTAACCGAAGAAAGAAAATGTATCGTGCTCTGCAGCCTCCTCCCGCCCTGTGGTGCAACAGATGTCCCTTTCTCCAAAAATGTACTCAATGGGACCGTAATCTTGCAACCACACACAAGTTGTCCTGCTGTGAGGAAAAAACGAGTTAGTACATTTCAAACATGAAAAAGGTCATATTAAAATCAACATGAAAACCCAAAATTCCAAAAGTATATAAAAAAAAGATGCTAACCGAAGAAAGAAAATGTATCGTGCTCTGCAGCCTCCTCCCGCCCTGTGGTGCAACAGATGTCCCTCTCTCCAAAAATGTACACAATGGGACAGTAATGTTGCAACCACACTTAAGTTGTCCTGCTGTGAGGAAAAAACGAGTTAGTACATTTCAAACATGAAAAAGGTCATTTTAAAATCAACATGAAAAACCAAAATTCCAAAAGTATATAAAAAAAGATGCTAACCGAAGAAAGAAAATGTATCGTGCTCTGCAGCCTCCTCCCGCCCTGTGGTGCAACAGATGTCCCTTTCTCCAAAAATGTACTCAATGGGACCGTAATGTTGCAACCACACACAAGTTGACCTGCTGTGAGGAAAAAACGAGTTAGTACATTTCAAACATGAAAAAGGTCATTTTAACATCAACATGGAAAACCAAAATTCCAAAAGTATATAAAAAAAAGATGCTAACCGAAGAAAGAAAATGTATCGTGCTCTGCAGCCTCCTCCCGCCCTGTGGTGCAACAGATGTCCCTTTCTCCAAAAATGCACTCAATGGGACCGTAATGTTGCAACCACACACAAGTTGACCTGCTGTGAGGAAAAAACGAGTTAGTACATTTCAAACATGAAAAAGGTCATTTTAAAATCAACATGAAAAACCAAAATTCCAAAAGTATATAAAAAAAAGATGCTAACCGAAGAAAGAAAATGTATCGTGCTCTGCAGCCTCCTCCCGCCCTGTGGTGCAACAGATGTCCCTCTCTCCAAAAATGTACTCAATGGGACCGTAATGTTGCAACCACACACAAGTTGACCTGCTGTGAGGAAAAAACGAGTTAGTACATTTCAAACATGAAAAAGGTCATTTTAAAATCAACATGAAAAACCAAAATTCCAAAAGTATATAAAAAAAAGATGCTAACCGAAGAAAGAAAATGTATCGTGCTCTGCAGCCTCCTCCCGCCCTGTGGTGCAACAGATGTCCCTTTCTCCAAAAATGTACTCAATGAGACCGTAATGTTGCAACCACACACAAGTTGACCTGCTGTGAGGAAAAAACGAGTTAGTACATTTCAAACATGAAAAAGGTCATTTTAAAATCAACATGAAAAACCAAAATTCCAAAAGTATATAAAAAAAAGATGCTAACCGAAGAAAGAAAATGTATCGTGCTCTGCAGCCTCCTCCCGCCCTGTGGTGCAACAGATGTCTCTTTCTCCAAAAATGTACTCAATGGGACCGTAATGTTGCAACCACACACAAGTTGACCTGCTGTGAGGAAAAAACGAGTTAGTACATTTCAAACATGAAAAAGGTCATTTTAAAATCAACATGGAAAACCAAAATTCCAAAAGTATATAAAAAAAAGATGCTAACCGAAGAAAGAAAATGTATTGTGCTCTGCAGCCTCCTCCCGCCCTGTGGTGCAACAGATGTCCCTTTCTCCAAAAATGTACTCAATGGGACCGTAATGTTGCAACCACACACAAGTTAACCTGCTGTGAGGAAAAAACGAGTTAGTACATTTCAAACATGAAAAAGGTCATTTTAAAATCAACATGAAAAACCAAAATTCCAAAAGTATATAAAAAAAAGATGCTAACCGAAGAAAGAAAATGTATCGTGCTCTGCAGCCTCCTCCCGCCCTGTGGTGCAACAGATGTCCCTTTCTCCAAAAATGTACTCAATGGGACCGTAATGTTGCAACCACACACAAGTTGACCTGCTGTGAGGAAAAAACGAGTTAGTACATTTCAAACATGAAAAAGGTCATTATAAAATCAACATGAAAAACCAAAATTCCAAAAGTATATAAAAAAAAGATGCTAACCGAAGAAAGAAAATGTATCGTGCTCTGCAGCCTCCTCCCACCCTGTGGTGCAACACATGTCAATTTCTCCAAAAATGTACTCAGTGGGACCGTAATGTTGCAACCACACACAAGTTGACCTGCTGTGAGGAAAAAACAAGTTAGTACATTTCAAACATGAAAAAGGTCATTTTGAAATCAACATGAAAAACCAAAATTCCAAAAGTATATAAAAAAAGATGCTAACCGAAGAAAGAAAATGTATAGTGCTCCGCACCCTCCTCCCACCCTGTGGTGCAACACATGTCAATTTCTCCAAAAATGTACTCAATGGCACCATAATGTTGCAACCACACACAAGTTGACCTGCTGTGAGGAAAAAACAAGTTAGTACATTTCAAACATGAAAAAGGTCATTTTAAAATCAACATGAAAAACCAAAATTCCAAAAGTATATAAAAAAAAGATGCTAACCGAAGAAAGAAAATGTATCGTGCTCTGCACCCTCCTCCCACCCTGTGGTGCAACACATGTCAATTTCTCCAAAAATGTACTCAATATGACCGTAATGTTGCAACCACACACAAGTTGACCTGCTGTGAGGAAAAAAACAAGTTAGTACATTTCAAACATGAAAAAGGTCATTTTAAAATCAACATGAAAAACCAAAATTCCAAAAGTATATAAAAAAAAGATGCTAACCGAAGAAAGAAAATGTATCGTGCTCCGCACCCTCCTCCCACCCTGTGGTGCAACACATGTCAATTTCTCCAAAAATGTACTCAATGGGACCGTAATGTTGCAACCACACACAAGTTGACCTGCTGTGAGGAAAAAACAAGTTAGTACATTTCAAACATGAAAAAGGTCATTTTAAAATCAACATGAAAAACCAAAATTCCAATAGTATATAAAAAAAAGATGCTAACCGAAGAAAGAAAATGTATCGTGCTCCGCACCCTCCTCCCACCCTGTGGTGCAACACATGTCAATTTCTCCAAAAATGTACTCAATGGGACCGTAATGTTGCAACCACACACAAGTTGACCTGCTGTGAGGAAAAAACAAGTTAGTACATTTCAAAGATGAAAAAGGTCATTTTAAAATCAACATGAAAAACCAAAATTCCAAAAGTATATAAAAAAAAGATGCTAACCGAAGAAAGAAAATGTATCATGCTCGGCACCCTCCTCCCACCCTGTGGTGCAACACATGTCAATTTCTCCAAAAATGTACTCAATGGGACCGTAATGTTGCAACAACACACAAGTTGACCTGCTGTGAGGAAAAAACAAGTTAGTACATTTCAAACATGAAAAAGGTCATTTTAAAATCAACATGAAAAACCAAAATTCCAATAGTATATAAAAAAAAGACGCTAACCGAAGAAAGAAAATGTATCGTGCTCCGCACCCTCCTCCCACCCTGTGGTGCAACACATGTCAATTTCTCCAAAAATGTACTCAATGGGACCGTAATGTTGCAACCACACACAAGTTGACCTGCTGTGAGGAAAAAACAAGTTAGTTCATTTCAAACATGAAAAAGGTCATTTTAAAATCAACATGAAAAACCAAAATTCCAATAGTATATAAAAAAAAGATGCTAACCGAAGAAAGAAAATGTATCGTGCTCCGCACCCTCCTCCCACCCTGTGGTGCAACACATGTCAATTTCTCCAAAAATGTACTCAATGTGACCGTAATGTTGCAACCACACACAAGTTGACCTGCTGTGAGGAAAAAACAAGTTAGTACATTTCAAACATGAAAAAGGTCATTTTAAAATCAGCATGAAAAACAAAAATTCCAAAAGTATATAAAAAAAAGATGCTAACCGAAGAAAGAAAATGTATTGTGCTCCGCACCCTCCTCCCACCCTGTGGTGCAACACATGTCAATTTCTCCAAAATTGTACTCAATGGGACCGTAATGTTGCAACCACACACAAGTTGACCTGCTGTGAGGAAAAAACAAGTTAGAACATTTCAAACATGAAAAAGGTCATTTTAAAATCAACATGAAAAACCAAAATTCCAAAAGTATATAAAAAAAAAGATGCTATCGAAGAAAGAAAATGTATCGTGCTCCGCACCCTCCTCCCACCCTGTGGTGCAACACATGTCAATTTCTCCAAAAATGTTCTCAATGGGACCGTAATGTTGCAACCACACACAAGTTGACCTGCTGTGAGGAAAAAACAAGTTAGTACATTTCAAACATGAAAAAGGTCATTTTAAAATCAACATGAAAAACCAAAATTCCAAAAGTATATAAAAAAAAGATGCTAACCGAAGAAAGAAAATGTATCGTGCTCCGCACCCTCCTCCCACCCTGTGGTGCAACACATGTCAATTTCTCCAAAAATGTACTCAATGGGACCGTAATGTTGCAACCACACACAAGTTGACCTGCTGTGAGGAAAAAACAAGTTAGTACATTTCAAACATGAAAAAGGTCATTTTAAAATCAACATGAAAAACCAAAATTCCAAAAGTATATAAAAAAAAGATGCTAACCGAAAAAAGAAGATGTATCGTGCTCCGCACCCTCCTCCCACCCTGTGGTGCAACACATGTCAATTTCTCCAAAAATGTACTCAATGGGACCGTAATGTTGCAACCACACACAAGTTGACCTGCTGTGAGGAAAAAACAAGTTAGTACATGTCAAACATGAAAAAGGTCATTTTAAAATCAACATGAAAAACCAAAATTCCAAAAGTATATAAAAAAAAGATGCTAACCGAAGAAAGAAAATGTATTGTGCTCCGCACCCTCCTCCCACCCTGTGGTGCAACACATGTCAATTTCTCCAAAAATGTACTCAATGGGACCGTAATGTTGCAACCACACACAAGTTGACCTGCTGTGAGGAAAAAACAAGTTAGTACATTTCAAACATGAAAAAGGTCATTTTAAAATCAACATGAAAAACCAAAATTCCAAAAGTATATAAAAAAAAGATGCTAACCGAAGAAAGAAAATGTATTGTGCTCCGCACCCTCCTCCCACCCTGTGGTGCAACACATCTCAATTTCTCCAAAAATGTACTCAATGGGACCGTAATGTTGCAACCACACACAAGTTGACCTGCTGTGAGGAAAAAACAAGTTAGTACATTTCAAACATGAAAAAGGTCATTTTAAAATCAACATGAAAAACCAAAATTCCAAAAGTATATAAAAAAAAGATGCTAACCGAAGAAAGAAAATGTTTCGTGCTCCGCACCCTCCTCCCACCCTGTGGTGCAACACATGTCAATTTCTCCAAAAATGTACTCAATGGGACCGTAATGTTGCAACCACACACAAGTTGACCTGCTGTGAGGAAAAAACAAGTTAGTACATTTCAAACATGAAAAAGGTCATTTTAAAATCAACATGAAAAACCAAAATTCCAAAAGTATATAAAAAAAAGATGCTAACCGAAGAAAGAAAATGTATCGTGCTCTGCACCCTCCTCCCACCCTGTGGTGCAACACGTGTCAATTTCTCGAAAAATGTACTCAATGGGACCGTAATGTTGCAACCACACACAAGTTGACCTGCTGTGAGGAAAAAACAAGTTAGTACATTTCAAACATGAAAAAGGTCATTTTAAAATCAACATGAAAAACCAAAATTCCAAAAGTATATAAAAAAAAGATGCTAACCGAAGAAAGAAAATGTATCGTGCTCCGCACCCTCCTCCCACCCTGTGGTGCAACACATGTCAATTTCTCCAAAAATGTACTCAATGGGACCGTAATGTTGCAACCACACACAAGTTGACCTGCTGTGAGGAAAAAACAAGTTAGTACATTTCAAACATGAAAAAGGTCATTTTAAAATCAACATGAAAAACCAAAATTCCAAAAGTATATAAAAAAAAGATGCTAACCGAAGAAAGAAAACGTATCGTGCTCTGCACCCTCCTCCCACCCTGTGGTGCAACACATGTCAATTTCTCCAAAAATGTACTCAATGGGACCGTAATGTTGCAACCACACACAAGTTGACCTGCTGTGAGGAAAAAACAAGTTAGTACATTTCAAAGATGAAAAAGGTCATTTTAAAATCAACATGAAAAACCAAAATTCCAAAAGTATATAAAAAAAAGATGCTAACCGAAGAAAGAAAATGTATCGTGCTCCGCACCCTCCTCCCACCCTGTGGTGCAACACATGTCATTTTTTCCAAAAATGTACTCAATGGGACCGTAATGTTGCAACCACACACAAGTTGACCTGCTGTGAGGAAAAAACAAGTTAGTACATTTCAAACACGAAAAAGGTCATTTTAAAATCAACATGAAAAACCAAAATTCCAAAAGTATATAAAAAAAAGATGCTAACCGAAGAAAGAAAATGTATCGTGCTCCGCACCCTCCTCCCTCCCTGTGGTGCAACACATGTCAATTTCTCCAAAAATGTACTCAATGGGACCGTAATGTTGCAACCACACACAAGTTGACCTGCTGTGAGGAAAAAACAAGTTAGTACATTTCAAACATGAAAAAGGTCATTTTAAAATCAACATGAAAAACCAAAATTCCAAAAGTATATAAAAAAAAGATGCTAACCGAAGAAAGAAAATGTATCGTGCTCCGCACCCTCCTCCCACCCTGTGGTGCAACACATGTCAATTTCTCCAAAAATGTACTCAATGGGACCGTAATGTTGCAACCACACACAAGTTGACCTGCTGTGAGGAAAAAACAAGTTAGTACATTTCAAACATGAAAAAGGTCATTTTAAAATCAACATGAAAAACCAAAATTCCAAAAGTATATAAAAAAAAGATGCTAACCGAAGAAAGAAAATGTATCGTGCTCCGCACCCTCCTCCCACCCTGTGGTGCAACACATGTCAATTTCTCCAAAAATGTACTCAATGGGACCGTAATGTTGCAACCACACACAAGTTGACCTGCTGTGAGGAAAAAACAAGTTAGTACATTTCAAACATGAAAAAGGTCATTTTAAAATCAACATGAAAAACCAAAATTCCAAAAGTATATAAAAAAAAGATGCTAACCGAAGAAAGAAAATGTATCGTGCTCCGCACCCTCCTCCCACCCTGTGGTGCAACACATGTCAATTTCTCCAAAAATGTACTCAATGGGACCGTAATGTTGGAACCACACACAAGTTGACCTGCTGTGAGGAAAAAACAAGTTAGTACATTTCAAACATGAAAAAGGTCATTTACAATCAACATGAAAAACCAAAAGTCCAAAAGTATATAAAAAAAAAATGCTAACCGAAGAAAGAAAATGTATCGTGCTCCGCACCCTCCTCCCACCCTGTGGTGCAACACATGTCAATTTCTCCAAAAATGTACTCAAAGGGACCATAATGTTGCAACCACACACAAGTTGACCTGCTGTGAGGAAAAAACGAGTTAGTACATTTCAAACGTGAAAAAGGTCATTTCAAAATCAACATGAAAAACCAAAATTCCAAAAGTATATAAAAAAAAGATGCTAACCGAAGAAAGAAAATGTATCGTGCTCCGCACCCTCCTCCCACCCTGTGGTGCAACACATGTCAATTTCTCCAAAAATGTACTCAATGGGACCGTAATGTTGCAACCACACACAAGTTGACCTGCTGTGAGGAAAAAACAAGTTAGTACATTTCAAACATGAAAAAGGTCATTTTAAAATCAACATGAAAAACCAAAATTCCAAAAGTATATAAAAAAAAGATGCTAACCGAAGAAAGAAAATGTATCGTGCTCCGCACCCTCCTCCCACCCTGTGGTGCAACACATGTCAATTTCTCCAAAAATGTACTCAATGGGACCGTAATGTTGCAACCACACACAAGTTGACCTGCTGTGAGGAAAAAACAAGTTAGTACATTTCAAACATGAAAAACGTCATTTTAAAATCAACATGAAAAACCAAAATTCCAAAAGTATATAAAAAAAAGATGCTAACCGAAGAAAGAAAATGTATCGTGCTCCGCACCCTCCTCCCACCCTGTGGTGCAACACATGTCAATTTCTCCAAAAATGTACTCAATGGGACCGTAATGTTGCAACCACACACAAGTTGACCTGCTGTGAGGAAAAAACAAGTTAGTACATTTCAAACATGGAAAAGGTCATTTTAAAATCAACATGAAAAACCAAAATTCCAAAAGTATATAAAAAAAAGATGCTAACCGAAGAAAGAAAATGTATCGTGCTCCGCACCCTCCTCCCACCCTGTGGTGCAACACATGTCAATTTCTCCAAAAATGTACTCAATGGGACCGTAATGTTGCAACCACACACAAGTTGACCTGCTGTGAGGAAAAAACAAGTTAGTACATTTCAAACATGAAAAAGGTCATTTTAAAATCAACATGAAAAACCAAAATTCCAAAAGTATATAAAAAAAAGATGCTAACCGAAGAAAGAAAATGTATCGTGCTCTGCACCCTCCTCCCACCCTGTGGTGCAACACATGTCAATTTCTCCAAAAATGTACTCAATGGGACCGTAATGTTGGAACCACACACAAGTTGACCTGCTGTGAGGAAAAAACAAGTTAGTACATTTCAAACATGAAAAAGGTCATTTACAATCAACATGAAAAACCAAAATTCCAAAAGTATATAAAAAAAAAATGCTAACCGAAAAAAGAAAATGTATCGTGCTCCGCACCCTCCTCCCACCCTGTGGTGCAACACATGTCATTTTTTCCAAAAATGTACTCAATGGGACCGTAATGTTGCAACCACACACAAGTTGACCTGCTGTGAGGAAAAAACAAGTTAGTACATTTCAAACACGAAAAAGGTCATTTTAAAATCAACATGAAAAACCAAAATTCCAAAAGTATATAAAAAAAAGATGCTAACCGAAGAAAGAAAATGTATCGTGCTCCGCACCCTCCTCCCTCCCTGTGGTGCAACACATGTCAATTTCTCCAAAAATGTACTCAATGGGACCGTAATGTTGCAACCACACACAAGTTGACCTGCTGTGAGGAAAAAACAAGTTAGTACATTTCAAACATGAAAAAGGTCATTTTAAAATCAACATGAAAAACCAAAATTCCAAAAGTATATAAAAAAAAGATGCTAACCGAAGAAAGAAAATGTATCGTGCTCCGCACCCTCCTCCCACCCTGTGGTGCAACACATGTCAATTTCTCCAAAAATGTACTCAATGGGACCGTAATGTTGCAACCACACACAAGTTGACCTGCTGTGAGGAAAAAACAAGTTAGTACATTTCAAACATGAAAAAGGTCATTTTAAAATCAACATGAAAAACCAAAATTCCAAAAGTATATAAAAAAAAGATGCTAACCGAAGAAAGAAAACGTATCGTGCTCCGCACCCTCCTCCCACCTTGTGGTGCAACACATGTCAATTTCTCCAAAAATGTACTCAATGGGACCGTAATGTTGCAACCACACACAAGTTGACCTGCTGTGAGGAAAAAACAAGTTAGTACATTTCAAACATGAAAAAGGTCATTTTAAAATCAACATGAAAAACCAAAATTCCAAAAGTATATAAAAAAAAGATGCTAACCGAAGAAAGAAAATGTATCGTGCTCCGCACCCTCCTCCCACCCTGTGGTGCAACACATGTCAATTTCTCCAAAAATGTACTCAATGGGACCGTAATGTTGGAACCACACACAAGTTGACCTGCTGTGAGGAAAAAACAAGTTAGTACATTTCAAACATGAAAAAGGTCATTTACAATCAACATGAAAAACCAAAATTCCAAAAGTATATAAAAAAAAAATGCTAACCGAAGAAAGAAAATGTATCGTGCTCCGCACCCTCCTCCCACCCTGTGGTGCAACACATGTCAATTTCTCCAAAAATGTACTCAAAGGGACCATAATGTTGCAACCACACACAAGTTGACCTGCTGTGAGGAAAAAACGAGTTAGTACATTTCAAACGTGAAAAAGGTCATTTCAAAATCAACATGAAAAACCAAAATTCCAAAAGTATATAAAAAAAAGATGCTAACCGAAGAAAGAAAATGTATCGTGCTCCGCACCCTCCTCCCACCCTGTGGTGCAACACATGTCAATTTCTCCAAAAATGTACTCAATGGGACCGTAATGTTGCAACCACACACAAGTTGACCTGCTGTGAGGAAAAAACAAGTTAGTACATTTCAAACATGAAAAAGGTCATTTTAAAATCAACATGAAAAACCAAAATTCCAAAAGTATATAAAAAAAAGATGCTAACCGAAGAAAGAAAATGTATCGTGCTCCGCACCCTCCTCCCACCCTGTGGTGCAACACATGTCAATTTCTCCAAAAATGTACTCAATGGGACCGTAATGTTGCAACCACACACAAGTTGACCTGCTGTGAGGAAAAAACAAGTTAGTACATTTCAAACATGAAAAACGTCATTTTAAAATCAACATGAAAAACCAAAATTCCAAAAGTATATAAAAAAAAGATGCTAACCGAAGAAAGAAAATGTATCGTGCTCCGCACCCTCCTCCCACCCTGTGGTGCAACACATGTCAATTTCTCCAAAAATGTACTCAATGGGACCGTAATGTTGCAACCACACACAAGTTGACCTGCTGTGAGGAAAAAACAAGTTAGTACATTTCAAACATGGAAAAGGTCATTTTAAAATCAACATGAAAAACCAAAATTCCAAAAGTATATAAAAAAAAGATGCTAACCGAAGAAAGAAAATGTATCGTGCTCCGCACCCTCCTCCCACCCTGTGGTGCAACACATGTCAATTTCTCCAAAAATGTACTCAATGGGACCGTAATGTTGCAACCACACACAAGTTGACCTGCTGTGAGGAAAAAACAAGTTAGTACATTTCAAACATGAAAAAGGTCATTTTAAAATCAACATGAAAAACCAAAATTCCAAAAGTATATAAAAAAAAGATGCTAACCGAAGAAAGAAAATGTATCGTGCTCTGCACCCTCCTCCCACCCTGTGGTGCAACACATGTCAATTTCTCCAAAAATGTACTCAATGGGACCGTAATGTTGGAACCACACACAAGTTGACCTGCTGTGAGGAAAAAACAAGTTAGTACATTTCAAACATGAAAAAGGTCATTTACAATCAACATGAAAAACCAAAATTCCAAAAGTATATAAAAAAAAAATGCTAACCGAAAAAAGAAAATGTATCGTGCTCCGCACCCTCCTCCCACCCTGTGGTGCAACACATGTCAATTTATCCAAAAATGTACTCAATGGGACCATAATGTTGCAACCACACACAAGTTGACCTGCTGTGAGGAAAAAACGAGTTAGTACATTTCAAACGTGAAAAAGGTCATTTCAAAATCAACATGAAAAACCAAAATTCCAAAAGTATATAAAAAAAAGATGCTAACCGAAGAAAGAAAATGTATCGTGCTCCGCACCCTCCTCCCACCCTGTGGTGCAACACATGTCAATTTCTCCAAAAATGTACTCAATGGGACCATAATGTTGCAACCACACACAAGTTGACCTGCTGTGAGGAAAAAACAAGTTAGTACATTTCAAACATGAAAAAGGTCATTTACAATCAACATGAAAAACCAAAATTCCAAAAGTATATAAAAAAAAAATGCTAACCGAAGAAAGAAAATGTATCGTGCTCCGCACCCTCCTCCCACCCTGTGGTGCAACACATGTCAATTTCTCCAAAAATGTACTCAATGGGACCGTAATGTTGGAACCACACACAAGTTGACCTGCTGTGAGGAAAAAACGAGTTAGTACATTTCAAACGTGAAAAAGGTCATTTCAAAATCAACATGAAAAACCAAAATTCCAAAAGTATATAAAAAAAAGATGCTAACCGAAGAAAGAAAATGTATCGTTCTCCGCACCCTCCTCCCACCCTGTGGTGCAACACATGTCAATTTCTCCAAAAATGTACTCAAAGGGACCATAATGTTGCAACCACACACAAGTTGACCTGCTGTGAGGAAAAAACGAGTTAGTACATTTCAAACGTGAAAAAGGTCATTTCAAAATCAACATGAAAAACCAAAATTCCAAAAGTATATAAAAAAAAGATGCTAACCGAAGAAAGAAAATGTATCGTGCTCCGCACCCTCCTCCCACCCTGTCGTGCAACACATGTCAATTTCTCCAAAAATGTACTCAATGGGACCATAATGTTGCAACCACACACAAGTTGACCTGCTGTGAGGAAAAAACGAGTTAGTACATTTCAAACGTGAAAAAGGTCATTTCAAAATCAACATGAAAAACCAAAATTCCGAAAGTATATAAAAAAAAGATGCTAACCGAAGAAAGAAAATGTATCGTGCTCCGCACCCTCCTCCCACCCTGTGGTGCAACAGATGTCCCTTTCTCCAAAAATGTACTCAATGGGACCATAATGTTGCAACCACACACAAGTTGACCTGCTGTGAGGAAAAAACGAGTTAGAACATTTCAAACGTGAAAAAGGTCATTTCAAAATCAACATGAAAAACCAAAATTCCAAAAGTATATAAAAAAAAGATGCTAACCGAAGAAAGAAAATGTATCGTGCTCCGCACCCTCCTCCCACCCTGTGGTGCAACACATGTCAATTTCTCCAAAAATGTACTCAATGGGTCCGTAATGTTGGAACCACACACAAGTTGACCTGCTGTGAGGAAAAAACAAGTTAGTACATTTCAAACATGAAAAAGGTCATTTACAATCAACATGAAAAACCAAAATTCCAAAAGTATATAAAAAAAAAATGCTAACCGAAGAAAGAAAATGTATCGTGCTCCGCACCCTCCTCCCACCCTGTGGTGCAACACATGTCAATTTCTCCAAAAATGTACTCAATGGGACCATAATGTTGCAACCACACACAAGTTGACCTGCTGTGAGGAAAAAACAAGTTAGTACATTTCAAACGTGAAAAAGGTCATTTCAAAATCAACATGAAAAACCAAAATTCCAAAAGTATATAAAAAAAAGATGCTAACCGAAGAAAGAAAATGTATCGTGCTCCGCACCCTCCTCCCACCCTGTGGTGCAACACATGTCAATTTCTCCAAAAATGTACTCAAAGGGACCATAATGTTGCAACCACACACAAGTTGACCTGCTGTGAGGAAAAAACGAGTTAGTACATTTCAAACGTGAAAAAGGTCATTTCAAAATCAACATGAAAAACCAAAATTCCAAAAGTATATAAAAAAAAGATGCTAACCGAAGAAAGAAAATGTATCGTGCTCCGCACCCTCCTCCCACCCTGTCGTGCAACACATGTCAATTTCTCCAAAAATGTACTCAATGGGACCGTAATGTTGCAACCACACACAAGTTGACCTGCTGTGAGGAAAAGACGAGTTAGTACATTTCAAACGTGAAAAAGGTCATTTCAAAATCAACATGAAAAACCAAAATTCCAAAAGTATATAAAAAAAAGATGCTAACCGAAGAAAGAAAATGTATCGTGCTCCGCACCCTCCTCCCACCCTGTCGTGCAACACATGTCAATTTCTCCAAAAATGTACTCAATGGGACCGTAATGTTGCAACCACACACAAGTTGACCTGCTGTGAGGAAAAAACGAGTTAGTACATTTCAAACGTGAAAAAGGTCATTACAAAATCAACATGAAAAACCAAAATTCCAAAAGTATATAAAAAAAAGATGCTAACCGAAGAAAGAAAATGTATCGTGCTCCGCACCCTCCTCCCACCCTGTCGTGCAACACATGTCAATTTCTCCAAAAATGTACTCAATGGGACCATAATGTTGCAACCACACACAAGTTGACCTGCTGTGAGGAAAAAACGAGTTAGTACATTTCAAACGTGAAAAAGGACATTTCAAAATCAACATGAAAAACCAAAATTCCAAAAGTATATAAAAAAAAGATGCTAACCGAAGAAAGAAAATGTATCGTGCTCCGCACCCTCCTCCCACCCTGTGGTGCAACAGATGTCCCTTTCTCCAAAAATGTACTCAATGGGACCATAATGTTGCAACCACACACAAGTTGACCTGCTGTGAGGAAAAAACGAGTTAGTACATTTCAAACGTGAAAAAGGTCATTTCAAAATCAACATGAAAAACCAAAATTCCAAAAGTATATAAAAAAAAGATGCTAACCGAAGAAAGAAAATGTATCGTGCTCCGCACCCTCCTCCCACCCTGTGGTGCAACACATGTCAATTTCTCCAAAAATGTACTCAATGGGACCATAATGTTGCAACCACACACAAGTTGACCTGCTGTGAGAAAAAAACAAGTTAGTACATTTCAAATGTGAAAAAGGTCATTTCAAAATCAACATGAAAAACCAAAATTCCAAAAGTATATAAAAAAAGATGCTAACCGAAGAAAGAAAATGTATCGTGCTCCGCACCCTCCTCCCACCCTGTGGTGCAACACATGTCAATTTCTCCAAAAATGTACTCAAAGGGACCATAATGTTGCAACCACACACAAGTTGACCTGCTGTGAGGAAAAAACGAGTTAGTACATTTCAAACGTGAAAAAGGTCATTTCAAAATCAACATGAAAAACCAAAATTCCAAAAGTATATAAAAAAAAGATGCTAACCGAAGAAAGAAAATGTATCGTGCTCCGCACCCTCCTCCCACCCTGTCGTGCAACACATGTCAATTTCTCCAAAAATGTACTCAATGGGACCATAATGTTGCAACCACACACAAGTTGACCTGCTGTGAGGAAAAAACGAGTTAGTACATTTCAAACGTGAAAAAGGTCATTTCAAAATCAACATGAAAAACCAAAATTCCGAAAGTATATAAAAAAAAGATGCTAACCGAAGAAAGAAAATGTATCGTGCTCCGCACCCTCCTCCCACCCTGTGGTGCAACAGATGTCCCTTTCTCCAAAAATGTACTCAATGGGACCATAATGTTGCAACCACACACAAGTTGACCTGCTGTGAGGAAAAAACGAGTTAGAACATTTCAAACGTGAAAAAGGTCATTTCAAAATCAACATGAAAAACCAAAATTCCAAAAGTATATAAAAAAAAGATGCTAACCGAAGAAAGAAAATGTATCGTGCTCCGCACCCTCCTCCCACCCTGTGGTGCAACACATGTCAATTTCTCCAAAAATGTACTCAATGGGTCCGTAATGTTGGAACCACACACAAGTTGACCTGCTGTGAGGAAAAAACAAGTTAGTACATTTCAAACATGAAAAAGGTCATTTACAATCAACATGAAAAACCAAAATTCCAAAAGTATATAAAAAAAAAATGCTAACCGAAGAAAGAAAATGTATCGTGCTCCGCACCCTCCTCCCACCCTGTGGTGCAACACATGTCAATTTCTCCAAAAATGTACTCAATGGGACCATAATGTTGCAACCACACACAAGTTGACCTGCTGTGAGGAAAAAACAAGTTAGTA
Organism: Schistocerca americana; assembly: GCF_021461395.2. NCBI lineage: Eukaryota > Metazoa > Arthropoda > Insecta > Orthoptera > Acrididae > Schistocerca > Schistocerca americana. Next base: position 62,364,462 of record NC_060129.1, read on the forward strand.
CATTTCAAACGTGAAAAAGGTCATTTCAAAATCAACATGAAAAACCAAAATTCCAAAAGTATATAAAAAAAAGATGCTAACCGAAGAAAGAAAATGTATCGTGCTCCGCACCCTCCTCCCACCCTGTGGTGCAACACATGTCAATTTCTCCAAAAATGTACTCAAAGGGACCATAATGTTGCAACCACACACAAGTTGACCTGCTGTGAGGAAAAAACGAGTTAGTACATTTCAAACGTGAAAAAGGTCATTTCAAAATCAACATGAAAAACCAAAATTCCAAAAGTATATAAAAAAAAGATGCTAACCGAAGAAAGAAAATGTATCGTGCTCCGCACCCTCCTCCCACCCTGTCGTGCAACACATGTCAATTTCTCCAAAAATGTACTCAATGGGACCGTAATGTTGCAACCACACACAAGTTGACCTGCTGTGAGGAAAAGACGAGTTAGTACATTTCAAACGTGAAAAAGGTCATTTCAAAATCAACATGAAAAACCAAAATTCCAAAAGTATATAAAAAAAAGATGCTAACCGAAGAAAGAAAATGTATCGTGCTCCGCACCCTCCTCCCACCCTGTCGTGCAACACATGTCAATTTCTCCAAAAATGTACTCAATGGGACCGTAATGTTGCAACCACACACAAGTTGACCTGCTGTGAGGAAAAAACGAGTTAGTACATTTCAAACGTGAAAAAGGTCATTACAAAATCAACATGAAAAACCAAAATTCCAAAAGTATATAAAAAAAAGATGCTAACCGAAGAAAGAAAATGTATCGTGCTCCGCACCCTCCTCCCACCCTGTCGTGCAACACATGTCAATTTCTCCAAAAATGTACTCAATGGGACCATAATGTTGCAACCACACACAAGTTGACCTGCTGTGAGGAAAAAACGAGTTAGTACATTTCAAACGTGAAAAAGGACATTTCAAAATCAACATGAAAAACCAAAATTCCAAAAGTATATAAAAAAAAGATGCTAACCGAAGAAAGAAAATGTATCGTGCTCCGCACCCTCCTCCCACCCTGTGGTGCAACAGATGTCCCTTTCTCCAAAAATGTACTCAATGGGACCATAATGTTGCAACCACACACAAGTTGACCTGCTGTGAGGAAAAAACGAGTTAGTACATTTCAAACGTGAAAAAGGTCATTTCAAAATCAACATGAAAAACCAAAATTCCAAAAGTATATAAAAAAAAGATGCTAACCGAAGAAAGAAAATGTATCGTGCTCCGCACCCTCCTCCCACCCTGTGGTGCAACACATGTCAATTTCTCCAAAAATGTACTCAATGGGACCATAATGTTGCAACCACACACAAGTTGACCTGCTGTGAGAAAAAAACAAGTTAGTACATTTCAAATGTGAAAAAGGTCATTTCAAAATCAACATGAAAAACCAAAATTCCAAAAGTATATAAAAAAAGATGCTAACCGAAGAAAGAAAATGTATCGTGCTCCGCACCCTCCTCCCACCCTGTGGTGCAACACATGTCAATTTCTCCAAAAATGTACTCAAAGGGACCATAATGTTGCAACCACACACAAGTTGACCTGCTGTGAGGAAAAAACGAGTTAGTACATTTCAAACGTGAAAAAGGTCATTTCAAAATCAACATGAAAAACCAAAATTCCAAAAGTATATAAAAAAAAGATGCTAACCGAAGAAAGAAAATGTATCGTGCTCCGCACCCTCCTCCCACCCTGTCGTGCAACACATGTCAATTTCTCCAAAAATGTACTCAATGGGACCGTAATGTTGCAACCACACACAAGTTGACCTGCTGTGAGGAAAAAACGAGTTAGTACATTTCAAACGTGAAAAAGGTCATTTCAAAATCAACATGAAAAACCAAAATTCCAAAAGTATATAAAAAAAAGATGCTAACCGAAGAAAGAAAATGTATCGTGCTCCGCACCCTCCTCCCACCCTGTCGTGCAACACATGTCAATTTCTCCAAAAATGTACTCAATGGGACCGTAATGTTGCAACCACACACAAGTTGACCTGCTGTGAGGAAAAAACGAGTTAGTACATTTCAAACGTGAAAAAGGTCATTTCAAAATCAACATGAAAAACCAAAATTCCAAAAGTATATAAAAAAAAGATGCTAACCGAAGAAAGAAAATGTATCGTGCTCCGCACCCTCCTCCCACCCTGTCGTGCAATACATGTCAATTTCTCCAAAAATGTACTCAATGGGACCATAATGTTGCAACCACACACAAGTTGACCTGCTGTGAGGAAAAAACGAGTTAGTACATTTCAAACGTGAAAAAGGTCATTTCAAAATCAACATGAAAAACCAAAATTCCAAAAGTATATAAAAAAAAGATGCTAACCGAAGAAAGAAAATGTATCGTGCTCCGCACCCTCCTCCCACCCTGTGGTGCAACAGATGTCCCTTTCTCCAAAAATGTACTCAATGGGACCATAATGTTGCAACCACACACAAGTTGACCTGCTGTGAGGAAAAAACGAGTTAGTACATTTCAAACGTGAAAAAGGTCATTTCAAAATCAACATGAAAAACCAAAATTCCAAAAGTATATAAAAAAAAGATGCTAACCGAAGAAAGAAAATGTATCGTGCTCCGCACCCTCGTCCCACCCTGTCGTGCAACACATGTCAATTTCTCCAAAAATGTACTCAATGGGACCATAATGTTGCAACCACACACAAGTTGACCTGCTGTGAGGAAAAAACGAGTTAGTACATTTCAAACGTGAAAAAGGTCATTTCAAAATCAACATGAAAAACCAAAATTCCAAAAGTATATAAAAAAAAGATGCTAACCGAAGAAAGAAAATGTATCGTGCTCCGCACCCTCCTCCCACCCTGTCGTGCAACACATGTCAATTTCTCCAAAAATGTACTCAATGGGACCGTAATGTTGCAACCACACACAAGTTGACCTGCTGTGAGGAAAAAACGAGTTAGTACATTTCAAACGTGAAAAAGGTCATTTCAAAATCAACATGAAAAACCAAAATTCCAAAAGTATATAAAAAAAAGATGCTAACCGAAGAAAGAAAATGTATCGTGCTCCGCACCCTCCTCCCACCCTGTCGTGCAACACATGTCAATTTCTCCAAAAATGTACTCAATGGGACCGTAATGTTGCAACCACACACAAGTTGACCTGCTGTGAGGAAAAAACGAGTTAGTACATTTCAAACGTGAAAAAGGTCATTTCAAAATCAACATGAAAAACCAAAATTCCAAAAGTATATAAAAAAAAGATGCTAACCGAAGAAAGAAAATGTATCGTGCTCCGCACCCTCCTCCCACCCTGTCGTGCAATACATGTCAATTTCTCCAAAAATGTACTCAATGGGACCATAATGTTGCAACCACACACAAGTTGACCTGCTGTGAGGAAAAAACGAGTTAGTACATTTCAAACGTGAAAAAGGTCATTTCAAAATCAACATGAAAAACCAAAATTCCAAAAGTATATAAAAAAAAGATGCTAACCGAAGAAAGAAAATGTATCGTGCTCCGCACCCTCCTCCCACCCTGTGGTGCAACAGATGTCCCTTTCTCCAAAAATGTACTCAATGGGACCATAATGTTGCAACCACACACAAGTTGACCTGCTGTGAGGAAAAAACGAGTTAGTACATTTCAAACGTGAAAAAGGTCATTTCAAAATCAACATGAAAAACCAAAATTCCAAAAGTATATAAAAAAAAGATGCTAACCGAAGAAAGAAAATGTATCGTGCTCCGCACCCTCGTCCCACCCTGTCGTGCAACACATGTCAATTTCTCCAAAAATGTACTCAATGGGACCATAATGTTGCAACCACACACAAGTTGACCTGCTGTGAGGAAAAAACGAGTTAGTACATTTCAAACGTGAAAAAGGTCATTTCAAAATCAACATGAAAAACCAAAATTCCAAAAGTATATAAAAAAAAGATGCTAACCGAAGAAAGAAAATGTATCGTGCTCCGCACCCTCCTCCCACCCTGTGGTGCAACAGATGTCCCTTTCTCCAAAAATGTACTCAATGGGACCATAATGTTGCAACCACACACAAGTTGACCTGCTGTGAGGAAAAAACGAGTTAGTACATTTCAAACGTGAAAAAGGTCATTTCAAAATCAACATGAAAAACCAAAATTCCAAAAGTATATAAAAAAAAGACGCTAACCGAAGAAAGAAAATGTATCGTGCTCCGCACCCTCCTCCCACCCTGTGGTGCAACAGATGTCCCTTTCTCCAAAAATGTACTCAATGGGACCATAATGTTGCAACCACACACAAGTTGACCTGCTGTGAGGAAAAAACGAGTTAGTACATTTCAAACATGAAAAAGGTCATTTCAAAATCAACATGAAAAACCAAAATTCCAAAAGTATATAAAAAAAAGATGCTAACCGAAGAAAGAAAATGTATCGTGCTCCGCACCCTCCTATCGCCCTGTGGTGCAACAGATGTCCCTTTCTCCAAAAATGTACTCAATGGGACCGTAATGTTGCAACCACACACAAGTTGACCTGCTGTGAGGAAAAAACATGTTAGTACATTTCAAACATGAAAAAGGTCATTTTAAAATCAACATGAAAAATCAAAATTCCAAAAGTATATAAAAAAAAGATGCTAACCGAAGAAAGAAAATGTATCGTGCTCCGCACCCTCCTCCCACCCTGTGGTGCAACAGATGTCCCTTTCTCCAAAAATGTACTCAATTGGACCATAATGTTGCAACCACACACAAGTTGACCTGCTGTGAGGAAAAAACGAGTTAGTACATTTCAAACATGAAAAAGGTCATTTTAAAATCAACATGAAAAACCCAAATTCCAAAAGTATATAAAAAAAAGATCCTAACTGAAGAAAGAAAATGTATCGTGCTCCGCACCCTCCTCCCACCCTGTGGTGCAACAGATGTCCCTTTCTCCAAATATGTACTCAATGGGACCGTAATGTTGCAACCACACACAAGTTGACCTGCTGAGAGGAAAAAACAAGTTAGTACATTTCAAACATGAAAAAGGTCATTTAAAAATCAACATGAAAAACCAAAATTCCTAAAGTATATAAAAAAAAGATGCTAACCGATGAAAGAAAATGTATCATGCTCCGCACCCTCCTCCCACCCTGTGGTGCAACACATGTCAATTTCTCCAAAAATGTACACAATGGGACCATAATGTTGCAACCACACACAAGTTGACCTGCTGTGAGGAAAAAACAAGTTAGTACATTTCAAACATGAAAAAGGTCATTTTAAAATCAACATGAGAAACCAAAATTCCAAAAGTATATAAAAAAAAGGTGCTAACCGAAGAAAGAAAACGTATCGTGCTCCGCACCCTCCTTCCACCCTGTGGTGCAACAGATGTCCCTTTCTCCAAATATGTACTCAATGGGACCGTAATGTTGCAACCACACACAAGTTGACCTGCTGTGAGGAAAAAAGGAGTTAGTACATTTCAAACATGAAAAGGGTCATTTTAAAATCAACATGAAAAACCAAAATTCCAAAAGTACATAAAAAAAACATGCTAATCGAAGAAAGAAAATGTATCGTGCTCCGCATCCTCCTCCCACCCTGTGGTGCAACAGATGTCACTTTCTCCAAAAATGTACTCAATGGGACCGTAATGTTGCAACCACACACAAGTTGACCTGCTGTGAGGAAAAAAGGAGTTAGTACATTTCAAACATGAAAAGGGTCATTTTAAAATCAACATGAAAAACCAAAATTCCAAAAGTATATAAAAAAAAGATGCTAACTGAAGAAAGAATTTGTATCGTGCTCCGCACCCTCCTCCCACCCTGTGGTGCAACACATGTCAATTTCTCCAAATATGTACTCAATGGGACCGTAATGTTGCAACCACACACAAGTTGACCTGCTGTGAGGAAAAAACGAGTTAGTACATTTCAAACATGAAAAAGGACATTTTAAAATCAACATGAAAAACCAAAATTCCAAAAGTATATAAAAAAAACAAGCTAACCGAAGAAAGAAAATGTATCGTTCTCCGCACCCTCCTCCCGCCCTGTGGTGCAACAGATGTCCCTTTCTCCAAAAATGTACTCAATGGGACCATAATGTTGCAACCACACACAAGTTGACCTGCTGTGAGGAAAAAACGAGTTAGTACATTTCAAACATGAAAAAGGTCATTTTAAAATCAACATGAAAAACCAAAATTCCAAAAGTATATAAAAAAAAGATGCTAACCGAATAAAGAAAATGTATCGTGCTCCGCACCCTCCTCCCACCCTGTGGTGCAACAGATGTCACTTTCTTCAAAAATGTACTCAATGGGACCGTAATGTTGCAACCACACACAAGTTGACCTGTTGTGAGGAAAAAAGGAGTTAGTACATTTCAAACATGAAAAGGGTCATTTTAAAATCAACATGAAAAACCAGAATTCGAAAAGTATATAAAAAAAAGATGCTAACTGAAGAAAGAAAATGTATCGTGCTCCGCACCCTCCTCCCACACTGTGGTGCAACAGATGTCCCTTTCTCCAAAAATGTACTCAATGGGACCTTAATGTTGCAACCACACACAAGTTGACGTGCTGTGAGGAAAAAACGAGTTAGTACATTTCAAACATGAAAAAGGTCATTTTAAAATCAACATGAAAAACCAAAATTCCAAAAGTATATATAAAAAAGATGCTAATCGAAGAAAGGAAATGTATCGTGCTCCGCACCCTCCTCCCACCCTGTGGTGCAACAGATGTCCCTTTCTCCAAAAATGTACTCAATGGGACCGTAATGTTGCAACCACACACAAGTTGACCTGCTGTGAGGAAAAAAGGAGTTAGTACATTTCAAACATGAAAAGGGTCATTTTAAAATCAACATGAAAAACCAAAATTCCAAAAGTATATAAAAAAAAGATGCTAACTGAAGAAAGAAAATGTATCGTGCTCCGCACCCTCCTCCCACCCTGTGGTGCAACAGATGTCCCTTTCTCCAAAAATGTACTCAATGGGACCGTAATGTTGCAACCACACACAAGTTGACCTGCTGTGAGGAAAAAACGAGTTAGTACATTTCAAACATGAAAAAGGTCATTTTAAAATCAACATGAAAAACCAAAATTCCAAAAGTATGAAACACAAAAAGATCATAACCGAAGAAAGGAAATGTATCGTGCTCCGCACCCTCCTCCCACCCTGTGGTGCAACAGATGTCCCTTTCTCCAAAAATGTACTCAATGGGACCGTAATGTTGCAACCACACACAAGTTGACCTGCTGTGAGCAAAAAAGGAGTTAGTACATTTCAAACATGAAAAGGGTCATTTTAAAATCAACATGAAAAACCAAAATTCCAAAAGGATATAAAAAAAAGATGCTAACTGAAGAAAGAAAATGTATCGTGCTCCGCACCCTCCTCCCACCCTGTGGTGCAACAGATGTCCCTTTCTCCAAAAATGTACTCAATGGGACCGTAATGTTGCAACCACACACAAGTTGACCTGCTGTGAGCAAAAAACGAGTTAGTACATTTCAAACATGAAAAAGGTCATTCTAAATTCAACATGAAAAACCAAAATTCCAAAAGTATGAATCACAAAAAGATCATAACCGAAGAAAGGAAATGTATCGTGCTCCGGACCCTACTCCCACCCTGTGGTGCAACAGATGTCCCTTTCTCCAAAAATGTACTCAATGGGACCGTAATGTTGCAACCACACACAAGTTGACCTGCTGTGAGGAAAAAACGAGTTAGTACATTTCAAACATGAAAAAGGTCATTTTAAAATCAACATGAAAAACCAAAATTCGAAAAGTATGAAACACAAAAAGATCATAACCGAAGAAAGGAAATGTATCGTGCTCTGCACCCTCCTCCCACCCTGTGGTGCAACAGATGTCCCTTTCTCCAAAAATGTACTCAATGGGACCGTAATGTTGCAACCACACACAAGTTGACCTGCTGTGAGGAAAAAACGAGTTAGTACATTTCAAACATGAAAAAGGTCATTTTAAAATCAACATGAAAAACCAAAATTCCAAAAGTATATAAAAAAAAAATGCTAATCGAAGAAAGAAAATGTATCGTGCTCCGCACCCTCCTCCCACCCTGTGGTGCAACAGATGTCCCTTTCTCCAAAAATGTACTCAATGGGACCATAATGTTGCAACCTCACACAAGTTGACCTGCTGTGAGGAAAAAACGAGTTAGTACATTTCAAACATGAAAAAGGTCATTTTAAAATCAACATGAAAAACCAAAATTCCAAAAGTATATAAAAAAAAGATGCTAATCGAAGAAAGAAAATGTATCGTGCTCCGCACCCTCCTCCCACCCTGTGGTGCAACAGATGTCCCTTTCTCCAAAAATGTACTCAATGGGACCATAGTGTTGCAACCACACACAAGTTGACCTGCTGTGAGGAAAAAACGAGTTAGTACATTTCAAACATAAAAAAGGTCATTTTAAAATCAACATGAAAAACCAAAATTCCAAAAGTATATAAAAAAAAGATGCTAATCGAAGAAAGAAAATGTATCGTGCTCCGCACCCTCCTCCCACCCTGTGGTGGAACAGATGTCCCTTTCTCCAAAAATGTACTCACTGGGACCATAATGTTGCAACCACACACAAGTTGACCTGCTGTGAGGAAAATGCGAGTTAGTACATTTCAAACATGAAAAAGGTCATTTTAAAATCAACATGAAAAACCAAAATTCCAAAAGTATATAAAAAAAAGATGCTAATCGAAGAAAGAAAATGTATCGTGCTCCGCACCCTCCTCCCACCCTGTAGTGCAACAGATGTCCCTTTCTCCAAAAATGTACTCAATGGGACCATAATGTTGCAACCACAAACAAGTTGACCTGCTGTGAGGAAAAAACGAGTTAGTACATTTCAAACATGAAAAAGGTCATTTTAAAATCAACATGAAAAACCAAAATTCCAAAAGTATATAAAAAAAAGATGCTAATCGAAGAAAGAAAATGTATCGTGCTCCGCACCCTCCTCCCACCCTGTGGTGCAACAGATGTCCCTTTCTCCAAAAATGTACTCAATGGGACCGTAATGTTGCAACCACACACAAGTTGACCTGCTGTGAGGAAAAAACGAGTTAGTACATTTCAAACATGAAAAAGGTCATTTTAAAATCAACATGAAAAACCAAAATTCCAAAAGTATATAAAAAAAAGATGCTAACCAAAGAAAGAAAATGTATCGTGCTCCGCACCCTCCTCCCGCCCTGTGGTGCAACAGATGTCCCTTTCTCCAAAAATGTACTCAATGGGACCGTAATATTGCAACCACACACAAGTTGACCTGCTGTGAGGAAAAAACGAGTTAGTACATTTCAAACATGAAAAAGGTCATTTTAAAATCAACATGAAAAACCAAAATTCCAAGAGTATATAAAAAAAAGATGCTAACCGAAGAAAGAAAATGTATCGTGCTCCGCACCCTCCTCCCACACTGTGGTGCAACAGATGTCCCTTTCTCCAAAAATGTACTCAATGGGACCATAATGTTGCAACCACACACAAGTTGACCTGCTGTGAGGAAAAAACGAGTTAGCACATTTCAAACATGAAAAAGGTCATTTTAAAATCAGCATGAAAAACCAAAATTCCAAAAGTATATAAAAAAAAGATGCTAATCGGAGAAAGGAAATGTATCGTGCTCCGCACCCTCCTCCCACCCTGTGGTGCAACAGATGTCCCTTTCTCCAAAAATGTACTCAATGGGACCGTAATGTTGCAACCACACACAAGTTGACCTGCTGTGAGGAAAAAACGAGTTAGTACATTTCAAACATGAAAAAGGTCATTTTAAAATCAACATGAAAAACCAGAATTCGAAAAGTATATAAAAAAAAGATGCTAATCGAAGACAGAAAATGTATCGTGCTCTGCACCCTCCTCCCACCCTGTGGTGCAACACATGTCCCTTTCTCCAAAAATGTACTCAATGGGACCATAATGTTGCAACCACACACAAGTTGACCTGCTGTGAGGAAAAAACGAGTTAGTACATTTCAAACATGAAAAAGGTCATTTTAAAATCAACATGAAACACCAAAATTTCAAAAGTATATAAAAAAAAGATGCTAATCGGAGAAAGGAAATGTATCGTGCTCCGCACCCTCCTCCCACCCGGTGGTGCAACAGATGTCCCTTTCTCCAAAAATGTACTCAATGGGACCATAATGTTGCAACCACACACAAGTTGACCTGCTGTGAGGAAGAAACGAGTTAGTACATTTCAATCATGAAAAAGGTCATTTTAAAATCAACATGAAAAACCAAAATTCGAAAAGTATATAAAAAAAAGATGCTAATCGAAGAAAGAAAATGTATCGTGCTCCGCACCCTCCTCCCACCCTGTGGTGCAACAGATGTCCCTTTCTCCAAAAATGTACTCAATGGAACTGTAATGTTGCAACCACACACAAGTTGACCTGCTGTGAGGAAAAAACGAGTTAGTATATTTCAAACATGAAAAAGGTCATTTTAAAATCAACATGAAAAACCAAAATTCCAAAAGTGTATAAAAAGAAGATGCTAATCGGAGAAAGGAAATGTATCGTGCTCCGCACCCTCCTCCCACCCTGTGGTGCAACAGATGTCCCTTTCTCCAAAAATGTACTCAATGGGACCATAATGTTGCAACCACACACAAGTTGACCTGCTGTGAGGAAAAAACGAGTTAGTACATTTCAAACATGAAAAAGGTCATTTTAAAATCAACATGAGAAACCAAAATTCCAAAAGTATATAAAAAAAAGATGCTAATCGGAGAAAGGAAATGTATCGTGCTCGGCACCCTCCTCCCACCCTGTGGTGCAACAGATGTCCCTTTCTCCAAAAATGTACTCAATGGGACCGTAATGTTGCAACCACACACAAGTTGACCTGCTGTGAGGAAAAAACGTGTTAGTACATTTCAAACATGAAAAAGGTCATTTTAAAATCAACATGAAAAACGAAAATTCCAAAAGTATATAAAAAAAAGATGCTAATCGAAGAAAGAAAATGTATCGTGCTCTGCAGCCTCCTCCCTCCCTGTGGTGCAACAGATGTCCCTTTCTCCAAAAATGTACTCAATGGGACCGTAATGTTGCAACCACACACAAGTTGACCTGCTGTGAGGAAAAAACGAGTTAGTACATTTCAAACATGAAAAAGGTCATTTTAAAATCAACATGAAAAACCAAAATTCCAAAAGTATATAAAAAAAAGATGCTAATCGGAGAAAGGAAATGTATCGTGCTCCGCACCCTCCTCCCACCCTGTGGTGCAACAGATGTCCCTTTCTCCAAAAATGTACTCAATGGGACCGTAATGTTGCAACCACACACAAGTTGACCTGCTGTGAGGAAAAAACGAGTTAGTACATTTCAAACATGAAAAAGGTCATTTTAAAATCAACATGAAAAACCAGAATTCGAAAAGTATATAAAAAAAAGATGCTAATCGAAGAAAGAAAATGTATCGTGCTCCGCACCCTCCTCCCACCCTGTGGTGCAACAGATGTCCCTTTTTCCAAAAATGTACTCAATGGGACCATAATGTTGCAACCACACACAAGTTGACCTGCTGTGAGGAAAAAACGAGTTAGTACATTTCAAACATGAAAAAGGGCATTTTAAAATCAACATGAAAAACCAAAATTCCAAAAGTATATAAAAAAAAGATGCTAATCGGAGAAAGGAAATGTATCGTGCTCCGCACCCTCCTCCCACCCTGTGGTGCAACAGATGTCCCTTTCTCCAAAAATGTACTCAATGGGACCGTAATGTTGCAACCACACACAAGTTGACCTGCTGTGAGGAAAAAACGAGTTAGTACATTTCAAACATGAAAAAGGTCATTTTAAAATCAACATGAAAAACCAAAATTCCAAAAGTATATAAAAAAAAGATGCTAATCGGAGAAAGGAAATGTATCGTGCTCCGCACCCTCCTCCCACCCTGTGGTGCAACAGATGTCCCTTTCTCCAAAAATGTACTCAATGGGACCGTAATGTTGCAACCACACACAAGTTGACCTGCTGTGAGGAAAAAACGAGTTAGTACATTTCAAACATGAAAAAGGTCATTTTAAAATCAACATGAAAAACCAGAATTCGAAAAGTATATAAAAAAAAGATGCTAATCGAAGAAAGAAAATGTATCGTGCTCCGCACCCTCCTCCCACCCTGTGGTGCAACAGATGTCCCTTTTTCCAAAAATGTACTCAATGGGACCATAATGTTGCAACCACACACAAGTTGACCTGCTGTGAGGAAAAAACGAGTTAGTACATTTCAAACATGAAAAAGGTCATTTTAAAATCAACATGAAAAACCAAAATTCCAAAAGTATATAAAAAAAAGATGCTAATCGGAGAAAGGAAATGTATCGTGCTCCGCACCCTCCTCCCACCCTGTGGTGCAACAGATGTCCCTTTCTCCAAAAATGTACTCAATGGGACCGTAATGTTGCAACCACACACAAGTTGACCTGCTGTGAGGAAAAAACGAGTTAGTACATTTCAAACATGAAAAAGGTCATTTTAAAATCAACATGAAAAACCAAAATTCCAAAAGTATGAAACACAAAAAGATCATAACCGAAGAAAGGAAATGTATCGTGCTCCGCACCCTCCTCCCACCCTGTGGTGCAACAGATGTCCCTTTCTCCAAAAATGTACTCAATGGGACCGTAATGTTGCAACCACACACAAGTTGACCTGCTGTGAGCAAAAAAGGAGTTAGTACATTTCAAACATGAAAAGGGTCATTTTAAAATCAACATGAAAAACCAAAATTCCAAAAGGATATAAAAAAAAGATGCTAACTGAAGAAAGAAAATGTATCGTGCTCCGCACCCTCCTCCCACCCTGTGGTGCAACAGATGTCCCTTTCTCCAAAAATGTACTCAATGGGACCGTAATGTTGCAACCACACACAAGTTGACCTGCTGTGAGGAAAAAACGAGTTAGTACATTTCAAACATGAGAAAGGTCATTCTAAATTCAACATGAAAAACCAAAATTCCAAAAGTATGAATCACAAAAAGATCATAACCGAAGAAAGGAAATGTATCGTGCTCCGGACCCTACTCCCACCCTGTGGTGCAACAGATGTCCCTTTCTCCAAAAATGTACTCAATGGGACCGTAATGTTGCAACCACACACAAGTTGACCTGCTGTGAGGAAAAAACGAGTTAGTACATTTCAAACATGAAAAAGGTCATTCTAAAATCAACATGAAAAACCAAAATTCGAAAAGTATGAAACACAAAAAGATCATAACCGAAGAAAGGAAATGTATCGTGCTCTGCACCCTCCTCCCACCCTGTGGTGCAACAGATGTCCCTTTCTCCAAAAATGTACTCAATGGGACCGTAATGTTGCAACCACACACAAGTTGACCTGCTGTGAGGAAAAAACGAGTTAGTACATTTCAAACATGAAAAAGGTCATTTTAAAATCAACATGAAAAACCAAAATTCCAAAAGTATATAAAAAAAAAATGCTAATCGAAGAAAGAAAATGTATCGTGCTCCGCACCCTCCTCCCACCCTGTGGTGCAACAGATGTCCCTTTCTCCAAAAATGTACTCAATGGGACCATAATGTTGCAACCACACACAAGTTGACCTGCTGTGAGGAAAAAACGAGTTAGTACATTTCAAACATGAAAAAGGTCATTTTAAAATCAACATGAAAAACCAAAATTCCAAAAGTATATAAAAAAAAGATGCTAATCGAAGAAAGAAAATGTATCGTGCTCCGCACCCTCCTCCCACCCTGTGGTGCAACAGATGTCCCTTTCTCCAAAAATGTACTCAATGGGACCATAGTGTTGCAACCACACACAAGTTGACCTGCTGTGAGGAAAAAACGAGTTAGTACATTTCAAACATAAAAAAGGTCATTTTAAAATCAACATGAAAAACCAAAATTCCAAAAGTATATAAAAAAAAGATGCTAATCGAAGAAAGAAAATGTATCGTGCTCCGCACCCTCCTCCCACCCTGTGGTGGAACAGATGTCCCTTTCTCCAAAAATGTACTCAATGGGACCATAATGTTGCAACCACACACAAGTTGACCTGCTGTGAGGAAAATGCGAGTTAGTACATTTCAAACATGAAAAAGGTCATTTTAAAATCAACATGAAAAACCAAAATTCCAAAAGTATATAAAAAAAAGATGCTAATCGAAGAAAGAAAATGTATCGTGCTCCGCACCCTCCTCCCACCCTGTAGTGCAACAGATGTCCCTTTCTCCAAAAATGTACTCAATGGGACCATAATGTTGCAACCACAAACAAGTTGACCTGCTGTGAGGAAAAAACGAGTTAGTACATTTCAAACATGAAAAAGGTCATTTTAAAATCAACATGAAAAACCAAAATTCCAAAAGTATATAAAAAAAAGATGCTAATCGAAGAAAGAAAATGTATCGTGCTCCGCACCCTCCTCCCACCCTGTGGTGCAACAGATGTCCCTTTCTCCAAAAATGTACTCAATGGGACCGTAATGTTGCAACCACACACAAGTTGACCTGCTGTGAGGAAAAAACGAGTTAGTACATTTCAAACATGAAAAAGGTCATTTTAAAATCAACATGAAAAACCAAAATTCCAAAAGTATATAAAAAAAAGATGCTAACCAAAGAAAGAAAATGTATCGTGCTCCGCACCCTCCTCCCGCCCTGTGGTGCAACAGATGTCCCTTTCTCCAAAAATGTACTCAATGGGACCGTAATATTGCAACCACACACAAGTTGACCTGCTGTGAGGAAAAAACGAGTTAGTACATTTCAAACATGGAAAAGGTCATTTTAAAATCAACATGAAAAACCAAAATTCCAAGAGTATATAAAAAAAAGATGCTAACCGAAGAAAGAAAATGTATCGTGCTCCGCACCCTCCTCCCACACTGTGGTGCAACAGATGTCCCTTTCTCCAAAAATGTACTCAATGGGACCATAATGTTGCAACCACACACAAGTTGACCTGCTGTGAGGAAAAAACGAGTTAGCACATTTCAAACATGAAAAAGGTCATTTTAAAATCAGCATGAAAAACCAAAATTCCAAAAGTATATAAAAAAAAGATGCTAATCGGAGAAAGGAAATGTATCGTGCTCCGCACCCTCCTCCCACCCTGTGGTGCAACAGATGTCCCTTTCTCCAAAAATGTACTCAATGGGACCGTAATGTTGCAACCACACACAAGTTGACCTGCTGTGAGGAAAAAACGAGTTAGTACATTTCAAACATGAAAAAGGTCATTTTAAAATCAACATGAAAAACCAGAATTCGAAAAGTATATAAAAAAAAGATGCTAATCGAAGACAGAAAATGTATCGTGCTCTGCACCCTCCTCCCACCCTGTGGTGCAACACATGTCCCTTTCTCCAAAAATGTACTCAATGGGACCATAATGTTGCAACCACACACAAGTTGACCTGCTGTGAGGAAAAAACGAGTTAGTACATTTCAAACATGAAAAAGGTCATTTTAAAATCAACATGAAAAACCAAAATTCCAAAAGTATATAAAAAAAAGATGCTAATCGGAGAAAGGAAATGTATCGTGCTCCGCACCCTCCTCCCACCCGGTGGTGCAACAGATGTCCCTTTCTCCAAAAATGTACTCAATGGGACCATAATGTTGCAACCACACACAAGTTGACCTGCTGTGAGGAAAAAACGAGTTAGTACATTTCAAACATGAAAAAGGTCATTTTAAAATCAACATGAAAAACCAGAATTCGAAAAGTATATAAAAAAAAGATGCTAATCGAAGAAAGAAAATGTATAGTGCTCCGCACCCTCCTCCCACCCTGTGGTGCAACAGATGTCCCTTTCTCCAAAAATGTACTCAATGGGACCATAATGTTGCAACCACACACAAGTTGACCTGCTGTGAGGAAAAAACGAGTTAGTACATTTCAATCATGAAAAAGGTCATTTTAAAATCAACATGAAAAACCAAAATTCGAAAAGTATATAAAAAAAAGATGCTAATCGAAGAAAGAAAATGTATCGTGCTCCGCACCCTCCTCCCACCCTGTGGTGCAACAGATGTCCCTTTCTCCAAAAATGTACTCAATGGAACTGTAATGTTGCAACCACACACAAGTTGACCTGCTGTGAGGAAAAAACGAGTTAGTATATTTCAAACATGAAAAAGGTCATTTTAAAATCAACATGAAAAACCAAAATTCCAAAAGTATATAAAAAGAAGATGCTAATCGGAGAAAGGAAATGTATCGTGCTCCGCACCCTCCTCCCACCCTGTGGTGCAACAGATGTCCCTTTCTCCAAAAATGTACTCAATGGGACCATAATGTTGCAACCACACACAAGTTGACCTGCTGTGAGGAAAAAACGAGTTAGTACATTTCAAACATGAAAAAGGTCATTTTAAAATCAACATGAGAAACCAAAATTCCAAAAGTATATAAAAAAAAGATGCTAATCGGAGAAAGGAAATGTATCGTGCTCGGCACCCTCCTCCCACCCTGTGGTGCAACAGATGTCCCTTTCTCCAAAAATGTACTCAATGGGACCGTAATGTTGCAACCACACACAAGTTGACCTGCTGTGAGGAAAAAACGAGTTAGTACATTTCAAACATGAAAAAGGTCATTTTAAAATCAACATGAAAAACCAAAATTCCAAAAGTATATAAAAAAAAGATGCTAATCGAAGAAAGAAAATGTATCGTGCTCCACACCCTCCTCCCACCCTGTGGTGCAACAGATGTCCCTTTCTCCAAAAATGTACTCAATGGGACCATAATGTTGCAACCACACACAAGTTGACCTGCTGTGAGGAAAAAACGAGTTAGTACATTTCAAACATGAAAATGGTCATTTTAAAATCAACATAAAAAACCAAAATTCGAAAAGTATATAAAAAAAAGATGCTAATCGAAGAAAGAAAATGTATCGTGCTCCGCACCCTCCTCCCACCCTGTGGTGCAACAGATGTCCCTTTCTCCAAAAATGTACTCAATGGGACCGTAATGTTGCAACCACACACAAGTTGACCTGCTGTGAGGAAAAAACGAGTTAGTACATTTCAAACATGAAAAAGGTCATTTTAAAATTAACATGAAAGACCAAAATTCCAAAAGTATATAAAAAAAAGATGCTAATCGGAGAAAGGAAATGTATCGTGCTCCGCACCCTCCTCCCACCCTGTGGTGCAACAGATGTCCCTTTCTCCAAAAATGTACTCAATGGGACCGTAATGTTGCAACCACACACAAGTTGACCTGCTGTGAGGAAAAAACGTGTTAGTACATTTCAAACATGAAAAAGGTCATTTTAAAATCAACATGAAAAACGAAAATTCCAAAAGTATATAAAAAAAAGATGCTAATCGAAGAAAGAAAATGTATCGTGCTCTGCAGCCTCCTCCCTCCCTGTGGTGCAACAGATGTCCCTTTCTCCAAAAATGTACTCAATGGGACCGTAATGTTGCAACCACACACAAGTTGACCTGCTGTGAGGAAAAAACGAGTTAGTACATTTCAAACATGAAAAAGGTCATTTTAAAATCAACATGAAAAACCAAAATTCCAAAAGTATATAAAAAAAAGATGCTAATCGGAGAAAGGAAATGTATCGTGCTCCGCACCCTCCTCCCACCCTGTGGTGCAACAGATGTCCCTTTCTCCAAAAATGTACTCAATGGGACCGTAATGTTGCAACCACACACAAGTTGACCTGCTGTGAGGAAAAAACGAGTTAGTACATTTCAAACATGAAAAAGGTCATTTTAAAATCAACATGAAATACCAGAATTCGAAAAGTATATAAAAAAAAGATGCTAATCGAAGAAAGAAAATGTATCGTGCTCCGCACCCTCCTCCCACCCTGTGGTGCAACAGATGTCCCTTTTTCCAAAAATGTACTCAATGGGACCATAATGTTGCAACCACACACAAGTTGACCTGCTGTGAGGAAAAAACGAGTTAGTACATTTCAAACATGAAAAAGGTCATTTTAAAATCAACATGAAAAACCAAAATTCCAAAAGTATATAAAAAAAAGATGCTAATCGGAGAAAGGAAATGTATCGTGCTCCGCACCCTCCTCCCACCCTGTGGTGCAACAGATGTCCCTTTCTCCAAAAATGTACTCAATGGGACCGTAATGTTGCAACCACACACAAGTTGACCTGCTGTGGGGAAAAAACGAGTTAGTACATTTCAAACATGAAAAAGGTCATTTTAAAATCAACATGAAAAACCAGAATTCGAAAAGTATATAAAAAAAAGATGCTAATCGAAGAAAGAAAATGTATCGTGCTCCGCACCCTCCTCCCACCCTGTGGTGCAACAGATGTCCCTTTTTCCAAAAATGTACTCAATGGGACCATAATGTTGCAACCACACACAAGTTGACCTGCTGTGAGGAAAAAACGAGTTAGTACATTTCAAACATGAAAAAGGTCATTTTAAAATCAATATGAAAAACCAAAATTCGAAAAGTATATAAAAAAAAGATGCTAATCGAAGAAAGAAAATGTATCGTGCTCCGCACCCTCCTCCCACCCTGTGGTGCAACAGATGTCCCTTTCTCCAAAAATGTACTCAATGGGACCGTAATGTTGCAACCACACACAAGTTGACCTGCTGTGAGGAAAAAACGAGTTAGTACATTTCAAACATGAAAAAGGTCATTTTAAAATCAACATGAAAAACCAAAATTCGAAAAGTATATAAAAAAAAGATGCTAATCGAAGAAAGAAAATGTATCGTGCTCCGCACTCTCCTCCCACCCTGTGGTGCAACAGATGTCCCTTTCTCCAAAAATGTACTCAATGGGACCGTAATGTTGCAACCACTCACAAGTTGACCTGCTGTGAGGAAAAAACGAGTTAGTACATTTCAAACATGAAAAAGGTCATTTTAAAATCAACATGAAAAACCAAAATTCCAAAAGTATATAAAAAAAAGATGCTAATCGAAGAAAGGAAATGTATCGTGCTCCGCACCCTCCTCCCACCCTGTGGTGCAACAGATGTCCCTTTCTCCAAAAATGTACTCAATGGGACCGTAATGTTGCAACCACACACAAGTTGACCTGCTGTGAGGAAAAAACGAGTTAGTACATTTCAAACATGAAAAAGGTCATTTTAAAATCAACATGAAAAACCAAAATTCGAAAAGTATATAAAAAAAAGATGCTAATCGAAGAAAGAAAATGTATCGTGCTCCGCACCCTCCTCCCACCCTGTGTTGCAACAGATGTCCCTTTCTCCAAAAATGAACTCAATGGGACCATAATGTTGCAACCACACACAAGTTGACTTGCTGTGAGGAAAAAACGAGTTAGTACATTTCAAACATGAAAAAGGTCTTTTTAAAATCAACATGAAAAACCAAAATACCAAAAGTATGAAACACAAAAAGGTGCTAACCGAAGAAAGAAAAAGTATTGGGCTCCGCACCCTCCTCTCGCCCTGTGTTGCAACAGATGTCCCTTTCTCCAAAAATGTACTCAATGGGACCATAATGTTGCAACCACACACAAGTTGACCTGCTGTGAGGAAAAAACGAGTTAGTACATTTCAAACATGAAAAAGGTCATTTTAAAATCAGCATGAAAAACCAAAATTCCAAAAGTATATAAAAAAAAGATGCTAATCGGAGAAAGGAAATGTATCGTGCTCCGCACCCTCCTCCAACCCTGTGGTGCAACAGATGTCCCTTTCTCCAAAAATGTACTCAATGGGACCGTAATGTTGCAACCACACACAAGTTGACCTGCTGTGAGGAAAAAACGAGTTAGTACATTTCAAACATGAAAAAGGTCATTTTAAAATCAACATGAAAAACCAGAATTCGAAAAGTAAATAAAAAAAAGATGCTAATCGAAGACAGAAAATGTATCGTGCTCCGCACCCTCCTCCCACCCTGTGGTGCAACAGATGTCCCTTTCTCCAGAAATGTACTCAATGGGACCATAATGTTGCAACCACACACAAGTTGACCTGCTGTGAGGAAAAAACGAGTTAGTACATTTCAAACATGAAAAAGGTCATTTTAAAATCAACATGAAAAACCAAAATTCCAAAAGTATATAAAAGAAGATGCTAATCGGAGAAAGGAAATGTATCGTGCTCTGCACCCTCCTCCCACCCTGTGGTGCAACAGATGTCCCTTTCTCCAAAAATGTACTCAATGGGACCATAATGTTGCAACCACACACAAGTTGACCTGCTGTGAGGAAAAAACGAGTTAGTACATTTCAAACATGAAAAAGGTCATTTTAAAATCAACATGAAAAACCAGAATTCGAAAAGTATATAAAAAAAAGATGCTAATCGAAGAAAGAAAATGTATCGTGCTCCGCACCCTCTCCCGACCCTGTGGTGCAACAGATGTCCCTTTCTCCAAAAATGTACTCAATGGGACCATAATGTTGCAACCACACACAAGTTGACCTGCTGTGAGGAAAAAACGAGTTAGTACATTTCAATCATGAAAAAGGTCATTTTAAAATCAACATGAAAAACCAAAATTCGAAAAGTATATAAAAAAAAGATGCTAATCGAAGAAAGAAAATGTATCGTGCTCCGCACCCTCCTCCCACCCTGTGGTGCAACAGATGTCCCTTTCTCCAAAAATGTACTCAATGGGACCGTAATGTTGCAACCACACACAAGTTGACCTGCTGTGAGGAAAAAACGAGTTAGTATACTTCAAACATGAAAAAGGTCATTTTAAAATCAACATGAAAAACCAAAATTCCAAAAGTATATAAAAAAAAGATGCTAATCGGAGAAAGGAAATGTATCGTGCTCCGCACCCTCCTCCCACCCTGTGGTGCAACAGATGTCCCTTTCTCCAAAAATGTACTCAATGGGACCATAATGTTGCAACCACACACAAGTTGACCTGCTGTGAGGAAAAAACGAGTTAGTACATTTCAAACATGAAAAAGGTCATTTTAAAATCAACATGAGAAACCAAAATTCCAAAAGTATATAAAAAAAAGATGCTAATCGGAGAAAGGAAATGTATCGTGCCCCGCACCCTCCTCCCACCCTGTGGTGCAACAGATGTCCCTTTCTCCAAAAATGTACTCAATGGGACCGTAATGTTGCAACCACACACAAGTTGACCTGCTGTGAGGAAAAAACGAGTTAGTACATTTCAAACATGAAAAAGGTCATTTTAAAATCAACATGAAAAACCAAAATTCCAAAAGTATATAAAAAAATGATGCTAAACGAAGAAAGAAAATGTATCGTGCTCCGCACCCTCCTCCCACCCTGTGGTGCAACAGACGTCCCTTTCTCCAAAAATGTACTCAATGGGACCATAATGTTGCAACCACACACAAGTTGACCTGCTGTGAGGAAAAAACGAGTTAGTACATTTCAAACATGAAAAAGGTCATTTTAAAATCAACATAAAAAACCAAAATTCGAAAAGTATATAAAAAAAAGATGCTAATCGAAGAAAGAAAATGTATCGTGCTCCGCACCCTCCTCCCACCCTGTGGTGCAACAGATGTCCCTTTCTCCAAAAATGTACTCAATGGGACCGTAATGTTGCAACCACACACAAGTTGACCTGCTGTGAGGAAAAAACGAGTTAGTACATTTCAAACATGAAAAAGGTCATTTTAAAATTAACATGAAAAACCAAAATTCCAAAAGTATATAAAAAAAAGATGCTAATCGGAGAAAGGAAATGTATCGTGCTCCGCAACCTCCTCCCACCCTGTGGTGCAACAGATGTCCCTTTCTCCAAAAATGTACTCAATGGGACCGTAATGTTGCAACCACACACAAGTTGACCTGCTGTGAGGAAAAAACGAGTTAGTACATTTCAAACATGAAAAAGGTCATTTTAAAATCAACATGAAAAACGAAAATTCCAAAAGTATATAAAAAAAAGATGCTAATCGAAGAAAGAAAATGTATCGTGCTCTGCAGCCTCCTCCCTCCCTGTGGTGCAACAGATGTCCCTTTCTCCAAAAATGTACTCAATGGGACCGTAATGTTGCAACCACACACAAGTTGACCTGCTGTGAGGAAAAAACGAGTTAGTACATTTCAAACATGAAAAAGGTCATTTTAAAATCAACATGAAAAACCAAAATTCAAAAAGTATATAAAAAAAAGATGCTAATCGGAGAAAGGAAATGTATCGTGCTCCGCACCCTCCTCCCACCCTGTGGTGCAACAGATGTCCCTTTCTCCAAAAATGTACTCAATGGGACCGTAATGTTGCAACCACACACAAGTTGACCTGCTGTGAGGAAAAAACGAGTTAGTACATTTCAAACATGAAAAAGGTCATTTTAAAATCAACATGAAAAACCAGAATTCGAAAAGTATATAAAAAAAAGATGCTAATCGAAGAAAGAAAATGTATCGTGCTCCGCACCCTCCTCCCACCCTGTGGTGCAACAGATGTCCCTTTATCCAAAAATGTACTCAATGGGACCATAATGTTGCAACCACACACAAGTTGACCTGCTGTGAGGAAAAAACGAGTTAGTACATTTCAAACATGAAAAAGGTCATTTTAAAATCAACATGAAAAACCAAAATTCGAAAAGTATATAAAAAAAAGATGCTAATCGAAGAAAGAAAATGTATCGTGCTCCGCACCCTCCTCCCACCCTGTGGTGCAACAAATGTCACTTTCTCCAAAAATGTACTCAATGGGACCGTAATGTTGCAACCACACACAAGTTGACCTGCTGTGAGGAAAAAACGAGTTAGTACATTTCAAACATGAAAAAGGTCATTTTAAAATCAACATGAAAAACCAAAATTCGAAAAGTATATAAAAAAAAGACGCTAATCGAAGAAAGAAAATGTATCATGCTCCGCACTCTCCTCCCACCCTGTGGTGCAACAGATGTCCCTTTCTCCAAAAATGTACTCAATGGGACCGTAATGTTGCAACCACTCACAAGTTGACCTGCTGTGAGGAAAAAACGAGTTAGTACATTTCAAACATGAAAAAGGTCATTTTAAAATCAACATGAAAAACCAAAATTCCAAAAGTATATAAAAAAAAGATGCTAATCGAAGAAAGGAAATGTATCGTGCTCCGCACCCTCCTCCCACCCTGTGGTGCAACAGATGTCCCTTTCTCCAAAAATGTACTCAATGGGACCGTAATGTTGCAACCACACACAAGTTGACCTGCTGTGAGGAAAAAACGAGTTAGTACATTTCAAACATGAAAAAGGTCATTTTAAAATCAACATGAAAAACCAAAATTCGAAAAGTATATAAAAAAAAGATGCTAATCGAAGAAAGAAAATGTATCGTGCTCCGCACCCTCCTCCCACCCTGTGTTGCAACAGATGTCCCTTTCTCCAAAAATGAACTCAATGGGACCATAATGTTGCAACCACACACAAGTTGACTTGCTGTGAGGAAAAAACGAGTTAGTACATTTCAAACATGAAAAAGGTCTTTTGAAAATCAACATGAAAAACCAAAATACCAAAAGTATGAAACACAAATAGGTGCTAACCGAAGAAAGAAAAAGTATTGGGCTCCGCACCCTCCTCCCGCCCTGTGTTGCAACAGATGTCCCTTTCTCCAAAAATGTACTGAATGGGACCATAATGTTGCAACCACACACAAGTTGACCTGCTGTGAGGAAAAAACGAGTTAGTACATTTCAAACATGAAAAATGTCATTTTAAAATCAACATGAAAAGCCAAAATTCGAAAAGTATATAAAAAAAAGATGCTAATCGAAGAAAGAAAATGTATCGTGCTCCGCACCCTCCTCCCACCCTGTGGTGGAACAGATGTCCCTTTCTCCAAAAATGTACTCAATGGGACCGTAATGTTGCAACCACACACAAGTTGACCTGCTGTGAGGAAAAAACGAGTTAGTACATTTCAAACATGAAAAAGGTCATTTTAAAATCAACATGAAAAACCAAAATTCGAAAAGTATATAAAAAAAAGATGCTATTCGAAGAAAGAAAATGTATCGTACTCCGCACCCTCCTCCCACCCTGTGGTGCAACAGATGTCCCTTTCTCCAAAAATGTACTCAATGGGACCATAGTGTTGCAACCACACACAAGTTGACCTGCTGTGAGGGAAAAACGAGTTAGTACATTTCAAATATGAAAAAGGTCATTTTAAAATCAACATGAAAAACCAAAATTCCAAAAGTATATAAAAGAAAGATGCTAACCGAAGAAAGAAAATGTATCGTGCTCTGCACCCTCTTCCCACCCTGTGGTGCAACAGATGTCCCTTTCTCCAAAAATGTACTCAATGGGACCATAATGTTGCAACCACACACAAGTTGACCTGCTGTGAGGAAAAAACGAGTCAGTACATTTCAAACATGAAAAAGGTCATTTTAAAATCAACATGAAAAACCAAAATTCCAAAAGTATGAAACACAAAAAGATCATAACCGAAGAAAGAAAATGTATCGTGCTCCGCACCCTCCTCCCGCCCTGTGGTGCAACAGATGTCCCTTTCTCCAAAAATGTACTCAATCGACCCGTAATGTTGCAACCACACACAAGTTGACCTGCTGTGAGGAAAAAACGAGTTAGTACATTTCAAACATGAAAAAGGCCATTATAAAATCAACATGAAAAACCAAAATTCCAAAAGTATGAAACACAAAAAGATCATAACCGAAGAAAGAAAATGTATCGTGCTCCGCACCCTCCTCCCGCCCTGTGGTGCAACAGATGTCCCTTTCTCCAAAAATGTACTCAATGGGACCGTAATGTTGCAACCACACACAAGATGACCTGCTGTGAGGAAAAAATGAGTTAGCACATTTCAAACATGAAAAAGGTCATTTTAAAATCAACATGAAAAACCAAAATTCAAAAGTATGAAACACAAAAAGATGCTAATCGAGAAAGATAATGTATCGTGCTCCGCACCCTCCTCCCTCCCTGTGGTGCAACAGATGTCCCTTTCTCCAAAAATGTACTCAATGGGACCGTAATGTTGCAACCACACACTAGTTGACCCGCTGTGAGGAAAAAACGAGTTAGTACATTTCAAACATGAAAAAGGTCATTTTAAAATCAACATGAAAAACCAAAATTCCAAAAGTATGAAACACAAAAAGATGCTAACCAAAGAAAGATAATGTATCGTGCTCCGCACCCTCCTCCCTCCCTGTGGTGCAACAGATGCCCCATTCTCCAAAAATATACTCAATGGGACCGTAATGTTGCAACCACACACAAGTTGACCTGCTGTGAGGAAAAAACGAGTTAGTACATTTCAAACATGAAAAAGGCCATTATAAAATCAACATGAAAAACCAAAATTCCAAGAGTATATAAAAAAAAGATGCTAACCGAAGAAAGAAAGTGTATCGTTCTCCGGACCCTCCTCCCACCCTGTGGTGCAACAGATGTCCCTTTCTCCAAAAATGTACTCAATGGGAACGTAATGTTGCAACCACAGACAAGTTGACCTGCTGTGAGGAAAAAACGAGTTAGTACATTTCAAACATGAAAAAGGTCATTTTAAAATCAACATGAAAAACCAAAATTCCAAGAGTATATAAAAAAAAGATGCTAACTGAAGAAAGAAAGTATATCGTTCTCCGCACCCTCCTCCCACCCTGTGGTGCAACAGATGTCCCTTTCTCCAAAAATGTAGTCAATGGGACCGTAATGTTGCAACCACACACTAGTTGACCCGCTGTGAGGAAAAAACGAGTTAGTACATTTCAAACATGAAAAAGGTCATTTTAAAATCAACATGAAAAACCAAAATTCCAAAAGTATGAAACACAAAAAGATGCTAACCAAAGAAAGATAATGTATCGTGCTCCGCACCCTCCTCCCTCCCTGTGGTGCAACAGATGCCCCATTCTCCAAAAATATACTCAATGGGACCGTAATGTTGCAACCACACACAAGTTGACCTGCTGTGAGGAAAAAACGAGTTAGTACATTTCAAACATGAAAAAGGTCATTTTAAAATCAACATGAAAAACCAAAATTCCAAAAGTATATAAAAAAAAGATGCTAACCGGAGAAAGAAAATGTATCGTGCTCCGCACCCTCCTCCCGCCCTGTGGTGCAACAGATGTCCCTTTCTCCAAAAATGTACTCAATGGGACCGTAATGTTGCAACCACACACAAGTTGACCTGCTGTGAGGAAAAAACGAGTTAGTACATTTCAAACATGAAATAGGTCATTTTAAAATCAACATGAAAAACCGAAATTCCAAAAGTATGAAACACAAAAAGATGCTAGCCGAAGAATGATAATGTATCGTGCTCCGCACTTTCCTCCCTACCTGTGGTGCAACAGATGTCCCTTTCTCCAAAAATGTACTCAATGGGACCGTAATGTTGCAACCACACACAAGTTGACCTGCTGTGAGGAAAAAACGAGTTAGTACATTTCAAACAAGAAAAAGGTCATTTTAAAATCAACATGAAAAACCAAAATTCCAAAAGTATGAAACACAAAAAGATCATAACCGAAGAAAGAAAATGTATCGTGCTCCACACCCTCCTCCCTACCTGTGGTGCAACAGATGTCCCTTTCTCCAAAAATGTACTCAATGGGACCGTAATGTTGCAACCACACACAAGTTGACCTGCTGTGAGGAAAAAACGAGTTAGTACATTTCAAACATGAAAAAGGTCATTTTAAAATCAACATGAAAAACCAAGATTCCAAGAGTATATAAAAAAAAGATGCTAACCAAAGAAAGATAATGTATCGTGCTCTGCACCCTCCTCCCGCCCTGTGGTGCAAAAGATGTCCCTTTCTCCAAAAATGTACTCAATGGGACCGTAATGTTGCAACCACACACAAGTTGACCTGCTGTGAGGAAAAAACGAGTTAGTACATTTCAAACATGAAAAAGGTCATTTTAAAATCAACATGAAAAACCAAAATTCCAAAAGTATGAAACACAAAAAGATCATAACCGAAGAAAGAAAATGTATCGTGCTCTGCACCCTCCTCCCTACCTGTGGTGCAACAGATGTCCCTTTCTCCAAAAATGTACTCAATGGGACCGTAATGTTGCAACCACACACAAGTTGACCTGCTGTGAGGAAAAAACGAGTTAGTACATTTCAAACATGAAAAAGGTCATTTTAAAATCAACATGAAAAACCAAAATTCCAAAAGTATGAAACACAAAAATATGCTAACCGAAGAAAGATAATGTATCGTGCTCCGCACCCTCCTCCCTCCCTCTGGTGCAACAGATGTCCCTTTCTCCAAAAATGTACTCAATGGGACCGTAATGTTGCAACCACACACAAGTTGACCTGCTGTGAGGAAAAAACGAGTTAGTACATTTCAAACATGAAAAAGGTCATTTTAAAATCAACATGAAAAACCAAATTCCAAAAGTATGAAACACAAAAAGATCACAACCGAAGAAAGAAAATGTATCGTGCTCCGCACCCTCCTCCCTACCTGTGGTGCAACAGATGTCCCTTTCTCCAAAAATGTACTCAATGGGACCGTAATGTTGCAACCACACACAAGTTGACCTGCTGTGAGGAAAAAACGAGTTAGTACATTTCAAACATGAAAAAGGTCATTTTAAAATCAACATGAAAAACCAAAATTCCAAAAGTATGAAACACAAAAAGATCACAACCGAAGAAAGAAAATGTATCGTGCTCCGCACCCTCCTCCCTACCTGTGGTGCAACAGATGTCCCTTTCTCCAAAAATGTACTCAATGGGACCGTAATGTTGCAACCACACACAAGTTGACCTGCTGTGAGGAAAAAACGAGTTAGTACATTTCAAACATGAAAAAGGTCATTTTAAAATCAACATGAAAAACCAAAATTCCAAGAGTATATAAAAAAAAGATGCTAACCGAAGAAAGAAATGTATCGTGCTCTGCACCCTCCTCCCGCCCTGTGGTGCAACAGATGTCCCTTTCTCCAAAAATGTACTCAATGGGACCGTAATGTTGCAACCACACACAAGTTGACCCGCTGTGAGGAAAAAACGAGTTAGTACATTTCAAACATGAAAAAGGTCATTTTAAAATCAACATGAAAAACCAAAATTCCAAAAGTATGAAACACAAAAAGATGCTAACCGAAGAAAGATAATGTATCGTGCTTCGCAGCCTCCTCCCTCCCTGTGGTGCAACTGATGTCCCTTTCTCCAAAAATCTACTCAATGGGACCGTAATGTTGCAACCACACACAAGTTGACCTGCTGTGAGGAAAAAACGAGTTAGTACATTTCAAACATGAAAAAGGTCATTTTAAAATCAACATGAAAAACCAAAATTCCAAAAGTATATAAAAAAAAGATGCTAACCGAAGAAAGAAAATGTATCGTGCTCCGCGCCCTCCTCCCGCCCTGTGGTGCAACAGATGTCCCTTTCTCCAAAAATGTACTCAATGGGACCGTAATGTTGCAACTACACACAAGTTGACCTGCTGTGAGGAAAAAACGAGTTAGTACATTTCAAACATGAAATAGGTCATTTTAAAATCAACATGAAAAACCAAAATTCCAAAAGTATGAAACACAAAAAGATGCTAGCCGAAGAATGATAATGTATCGTGCTCCGCACCTTCTCCCTACCTGTGGTGCAACAGATGTCCCTTTCTCCAAAAATGTACTCAATGGGACCGTAATGTTGCAACCACACACAAGTTGACCTGCTGTGAGGAAAAAACGAGTTAGTACATTTCAAACAAGAAAAAGGTCATTTTAAAATCAACATGAAAAACCAAAATTCCAAAAGTATGAAACACAAAAAGATCATAACCGAAGAAAGAAAATGTATCGTGCTCCGCACCCTCCTCCCGCCCTGTGGTGCAACAGATGTCCCTTTCTCCAAAAATGTACTCTTTTGTACCGTAATGTTGCAACCACACACAAGTTGACCTGCTGTTAGGAAAAAACGAGTTAGTACATTTCAAACATGAAAAACGTCATTTTAAAATCAACATGAAAAACCAAGATTCCAAGAGTATATAAAAAAAAGATGCTAACCGAAGAAAGAAAATGTATCGTGTTCTGCACCCTCCTCCCGCCCTGTGGTGCAACAGATGTCCCTTTCTCCAAAAATGTACTCAATGGGAACGTAATGTTGCAACCACACACAAGTTGACCTGCTGTGAGGAAAAAACGAGTTAGTACATTTCAAACATGAAAAAGGTCATTTTAAAATCAACATGAAAAACCAAAATTCCAAGAGTATATAAAAAAATGATGCTAACCGAAGAAAGAAAGTGTATCATTCTCCGCACCCTCCTCCCACCCTGTGGTGCAACAGATGTCCCTTTCTCCAAAAATGTACTCAATGGGACCGTAATGTTGCAACCACACACAAGTTGACCCGCTGTGAGGAAAAAACGAGTTAGTACATTTCAAACATGAAAAAGGTCATTTTAAATTCAATATGAAAAACCAAAATTCCAAAAGTATGAAACACAAAAAGATGCTGACCGAAGAAAGATAATGTATCGTGCTACGCAGCCTCCTCCCTCCCTGTGGTGCAACAGATGTCCCTTTCTCCAAAAATGTACTCAATGGGACCGTAATGTTGCAACCACACACAAGTTGACCTGCTGTGAGGAAAAAACGAGTTAGTACATTTCAAACATGAAAAAGGTCATTTTAAAATCAACATGAAAAACCAAAATTCCAAAAGTATATAAAAAAAAGATGCTAACCGAAGAAAGAAAATGTATCGTGCTCCGCACCCTCCTCCCGCCCTGTGGTGCAACAGATGTCCCTTTCTCCAAAAATGTACTCAATGGGACCGTAATGTTGCAACCACACACAAGTTGACCTGCTGTGAGGAAAAAACGAGTTAGTACATTTCAAACATGAAATAGGTCATTTTAAAATCAACATGAGAAACCAAAATTCCAAAAGTATGAAACACAAAAAGATGCTAGCCGAAGAATGATAATGTATCGTGCTCCGCACCCTCCTCCCTACCTGTGGTGCAACAGATGTCCCTTTCTCCAAAAATGTACTCAATGGGACCGTAATGTTGCAACCACACACAAGTTGACCTGCTGTGAGGAAAAAACGAGTTAGTACATTTCAAACAAGAAAAAGGTCATTTTAAAATCAACATGAAAAACCAAAATTCCAAAAGTATGAAACACAAAAAGATCATAACCGAAGAAAGAAAATGTATTGTGCTCCGCACCCTCCTCCCGCCCTGTGGTGCAACAGATGTCCCTTTCTCCAAAAATGTACTCAATGGGACCGTAATGTTGCAACCACACACAAGTTGACCTGCTGTGAGGAAAAAACGAGTTAGTACATTTCAAACATGAAAAACGTCATTTTAAAATCAACATGAAAAACCAAGATTCCAAGAGTATATAAAAAAAAGATGCTAACCGAAGAAAGAAAGTGTATCGTTCTCCGCACCCTCCTCCCACCCTGTGGTGCAACAGATGTCCCTTTCTCCAAAAATGTACTCCATGGGAACGTAATGTTGCAACCACAGACAAGTTGACCTGCTGTGAGGAAAAAACGAGTTAGTACATTTCAAACATGAAAAAGGTCATTTTAAAATCAACATGAAAAACCAAAATTCCAAGAGTATATAAAAAAAAGATGCTAACTGAAGAAAGAAAGTGTATCGTTCTCCGCACCCTCCTCCCACCCTGTGGTGCAACAGATGTCCCTTTCTCCAAAAATGTAGTCAATGGGACCGTAATGTTGCAACCACACACTAGTTGACCCGCTGTGAGGAAAAAACGAGTTAGTACATTTCAAACATGAAAAAGTCATTTTAAAATCAACATGAAAAACCAAAATTCCAAAAGTATGAAACACAAAAAGATGCTAACCAAAGAAAGATAATGTATCGTGCTCCGCACCCTCCTCCCTCCCTGTGGTGCAACAGATGCCCCATTCTCCAAAAATATACTCAATGGGACCGTAATGTTGCAACAACACACAAGTTGACCTGCTGTGAGGAAAAAACGAGTTAGTACATTTCAAACATGAAAAAGGTCATTTTAAAATCAACATGAAAAACCAAAATTCCAAAAGTATATAAAAAAAAGATGCTAACCGGAGAAAGAAAATGTATCGTGCTCCGCACCCTCCTCCCGCCCTGTGGTGCAACAGATGTCCCTTTCTCCAAAAATGTACTCAATGGGACTGTAATGTTGCAACCACACACAAGTTGACCTGCTGTGAGGAAAAAACGAGTTAGTACATTTCAAACATGAAATAGGTCATTTTAAAATCAACATGAAAAACCGAAATTCCAAAAGTATGAAACACAAAAAGATGCTAGCCGAAGAATGATAATGTATTGTGCTCCGCACGCTCCTCCCTACCTGTGGTGCAACAGATGTCCCTTTCTCCAAAAATGTACTCAATGGGACCGTAATGTTGCAACCACACACAAGTTGACCTGCTGTGAGGAAAAAACGAGTTAGTACATTTCAAACAAGAAAAAGGTCATTTTAAAATCAACATGAAAAACCAAAATTCCAAAAGTATGAAACACAAAAAGATCATAACCGAAGAAAGAAAATGTATCGTGCTCCACACCCTCCTCCCTACCTGTGGTGCAACAGATGTCCCTTTCTCCAAAAATGTACTCAATGGGACCGTAATGTTGCAACCACACACAAGTTGACCTGCTGTGAGGAAAAAACGAGTTAGTACATTTCAAACATGAAAAAGGTCATTTTAAAATCAACATGAAAAACCAAGATTCCAAGAGTATATAAAAAAAAGATGCTAACCAAAGAAAGATAATGTATCGTGCTCTGCACCCTCCTCCCGCCCTGTGGTGCAACAGATGTCCCTTTCTCCAAAAATGTACTCAATGGGACCGTAATGTTGCAACCACACACAAGTTGACCTGCTGTGAGGAAAAAACGAGTTTGTACATTTCAAACATGAAAAAGGTCATTTTAAAATCAACATGAAAAACCAAAATTCCAAAAGTATGAAACACAAAAAGATCATAACCGAAGAAAGAAAATGTATCGTGCTCTGCACCCTCCTCCCTACCTGTGGTGCAACAGATGTCCCTTTCTCCAAAAATGTACTCAATGGGACCGTAATGTTGCAACCACACACAAGTTGACCTGCTGTGAGGAAAAAACGAGTTAGCACATTTCAAACATGAAAAAGGTCATTTTAAAATCAACATGAAAAACCAAAATTCCAAAAGTATGAAACACAAAAATATGCTAACCGAAGAAAGATAATGTATCGTGCTCCGCACCCTCCTCCCTCCCTCTGGTGCAACAGATGTCCCTTTCTCCAAAAATGTACTCAATGGGACCGTAATGTTGCAACCACACACAAGTTGACCTGCTGTGAGGAAAAAACGAGTTAGTACATTTCAAACATGAAAAAGGTCATTTTAAAATCAACATGAAAAACCAAAATTCCAAAAGTATGAAACACAAAAAGATCATAACCGAAGAAAGAAAATGTATCGTGCTCCGCACCCTCCTCCCTACCTGTGGTGCAACAGATGTCCCTTTCTCCAAAAATGTACTCAATGGGACCGTAATGTTGCAACCACACACAAGTTGACCTGCTGTGAGGAAAAAACGAGTTAGTACATTTCAATCAAGAAAAAGGTCATTTTAAAATCAACATGAAAAACCAAAATTCCAAAAGTATGAAACACAAAAAGATCATAACCGAAGAAAGAAAATGTATCGTGCACCACACCCTCCCTCTACCTGTGGTGCAACAGATGTCCCTTTCTCCAAAAATGTACTCAATGGACCGTAATGTTGCAACCACACACAAGTTGACCTGCTGTGAGGAAAAAACGAGTTAGTACATTTCAAACATGAAAAAGGTCATTTTAAAATCAACATGAAAAACCAAAATTCCAAGAGTATATAAAAAAAAGATGCTAACCGAAGAAAGAAATGTATCGTGCTCTGCACCCTCCTCCCGCCCTGTGGTGCAACAGATGTCCCTTTCTCCAAAAATGTACTCAATGGGACCGCAATGTTGCAACCACACACAAGTTGACCTGCTGTGAGGAAAAAACGAGTTAGTACATTTCAAACATGAAAAAGGTCATTTTAAAATCAACATGAAAAACCAAGATTCCAAGAGTATATAAAAAAAAGATGCTAACCGAAGAAAGAAAATGTATCGTGCTCTGCACCCTCCTCCCGCCCTGTGGTGCAACAGATGTCCCTTTCTCCAAGAATGTACTCAATGGGACCATAATGTTGCAACCACACACAAGTTGACCCGCTGTGAGGAAAAAACGAGTTAGTACATTTCAAACATGAAAAAGGTCATTTTAAAATCAACATGAAAAACCAGAATTCGAAAAGTATATAAAAAAAAGATGCTAATCGAAGAAAGAAAATGTATCGTGCTCCGCACCCTCCTCCCTCCCTGTGGTGCAACAGATGTCCCTTTCTCCAAAAATGTACTCAATGGGACCGTAATGTTGCTACCACACACAAGTTGACCTGCTGTGAGGAAAAAACGAGTTAGTACATTTCAAACATGAAAAAGGTCATTTTAAAATCAACATGAAAAACCAAAATTCCAAAAGTATATAAAAAAAAGATGCTAACCGAAGAAAGAAAATGTATCGTGCTCCGCACCCTCCTCCCGCCCTGTGGTGCAACAGATGTCCCTTTCTCCAAGAAAGTACTCAATGGGACCGTAATGTTGCAACCACTCACAAGTTGACCTGCTGTGAGGAAAAAACGAGTTAGTACTTTTCAAACATGAAATAGGTCATTTTAAAATCAACATGAAAAACCAAAATTCCAAAAGTATGAAACACAAAAAGATGCTAGTCGAAGAATGATAATGTATCGTGCTCCGCACCCTCCTCCCTACCTGTGGTGCAACAGATGT
This sequence comes from Schistocerca americana, assembly GCF_021461395.2. Lineage (NCBI taxonomy): Eukaryota > Metazoa > Arthropoda > Insecta > Orthoptera > Acrididae > Schistocerca > Schistocerca americana. The sequence continues at coordinate 62,398,254 of NC_060129.1, forward strand.
CCCTTTCTCCAAAAATGTACTCAATGGGACCGTAATGTTGCAACCACACACAAGTTGACCTGCTGTGAGGAAAAAACGAGTTAGTACATTTCAAACATGAAAAAGGTCATTTTACAATCAACATGAAAAACCTAAATTCCAAGAGTATATAAAAAAAAGATGCTAACCGAAGAAAGAAAATGTATCGTGCTCTGCACCCTCCTCCCGCCCTGTGGTGCAACAGATGTCCCTTTCTCCAAAAATGTACTCAATGGGACCGTAATGTTTCAACCACACACAAGCTGACCTGCTGTGAGGAAAAATCGAGTTAGTACATTTCAAACACGAAAAAGGTCATTTTAAAATCAACATGAAAAATCAAAATTCCAAAAGTATATAAAAAAAAGATGCTAACCGAAGAAAGAAAATGTATCGTGCTCCGCACTCTTCTCCCGCCCTGTGGTGCAACAGATGTCCCTTTCTCCAAAAATGTACTCAATGGGACCGTAATGTTGCAACCACACACAAGTTGACCCGCTGTGAGGAAAAAACGAGTTAGTACATTTCAAACATGAAAAAGGTCATTTTAAAATCAACATGAAAAACCAAAATTCCAAAAGTATGAAACACAAAAAGATGCTAACCGAAGAAAGATAATGTATCGTGCTTCGCAGCCTCCTCCCTCCCTGTGGTGCAACAGATGTCCCTTACTCCAAAAATGTACTCAATGGGACCGTAATGTTGCAACCACACACAAGTTGACCTGCTGTGAGGAAAAAACGAGTTAGTACATTTCAAACATGAAAAAGGTCATTTTAAAATCAACATGAAAAACCAAAATTCCAAGAGTATATAAAAAAAAGATGCTAACCGAAGAAAGAAAGTGTATCGTTCTCCGCACCCTCCTCCCACCCTGTGGTGCAACAGATGTCCCTTTCTCCAAAAATGTACTCAATGGGACCGTAATGTTGCAACCACACACAAGTTGACCCGCTGTGAGGAAAAAACGAGTTAGTACATTTCAAACATGAAAAAGGTCATTTTAAAATCAACATGAAAAACCAAAATTCCAAAAGTATGAAACACAAAAAGATGCTAACCGAAGAAAGATAATGTATCATGCTTCGCAGCCTCCTCCCTAGCTGTGGTGCAACTGATGTCCCTTTCTCCAAAAATCTACTCAATGGGACCGTAATGTTGCAACCACACACAAGTTGACCTGCTGTGAGGAAAAAACGAGTTAGTACATTTCAAACATGAAAAAGGTCATTTTAAAATCAACATGAAAAACCAAAATTCCAAAAGTATATAAAAAAAAGATGCTAACCGAAGAAAGAAAATGTATCGTGCTCCGCGCCCTCCTCCCGCCCTGTGGTGCAACAGATGTCCCTTTCTCCAAAAATGTACTCAATGGGACCGTAATGTTGCAACTACACACAAGTTGACCTGCTGTGAGGAAAAAACGAGTTAGTACACTTCAAACATGAAATAGGTCATTTTAAAATCAACATGAAAAACCAAAATTCCAAAAGTATGAAACACAAAAAGATGCTAGCCGAAGAATGATAATGTATCGTGCTCCGCACCCTCCTCCCTACCTGTGGTGCAACAGATGTCCCTTTCTCCAAAAATGTACTCAATGGGACCGTAATGTTGCAACCACACACAAGTTGACCTGCTGTGAGGAAAAAACGAGTTAGTACATTTCAAACAAGAAAAAGGTCATTTTAAAATCAACATGAAAAACCAAAATTCCAAAAGTATGAAACACAAAAAGATCATAACCGAAGAAAGAAAATGTATCGTGCTCCGCACCCTCCTCCCGCCCTGTGGTGCAACAGATGTCCCTTTCTCCAAAAATGTACTCAATTGTACCGTAATGTTGCAACCACACACAAGTTGACCTGCTGTTAGGAAAAAACGAGTTAGTACATTTCAAACATGAAAAACGTCATTTTAAAATCAACATGAAAAACCAAGATTCCAAGAGTATATAAAAAAAAGATGCTAACCGAAGAAAGAAAATGTATCGTGTTCTGCACCCTCCTCCCGCCCTGTGGTGCAACAGATGTCCCTTTCTCCAAAAATGTACTCAATGGGAACGTAATGTTGCAACCACACACAAGTTGACCTGCTGTGAGGAAAAAACGAGTTAGTACATTTCAAACATGAAAAAGGTCATTTTAAAATCAACATGAAAAACCAAAATTCCAAGAGTATATAAAAAAAAGATGCTAACCGAAGAAAGAAAGTGTATCATTCTCCGCACCCTCCTCCCACCCTGTGGTGCAACAGATGTCCCTTTCTCCAAAAATGTACTCAATGGGACCGTAATGTTGCAACCACACACAAGTTGACCCGCTGTGAGGAAAAAACGAGTTAGTACATTTCAAACATGAAAAAGGTCATTTTAAATTCAACATGAAAAACCAAAATTCCAAAAGTATGAAACACAAAAAGATGCTGACCGAAGAAAGATAATGTATCGTGCTACGCAGCCTCCTCCCTCCCTGTGGTGCAACAGATGTCCCTTTCTCCAAAAATGTACTCAATGGGACCGTAATGTTGCAACCACACACAAGTTGACCTGCTGTGAGGAAAAAACGAGTTAGTACATTTCAAACATGAAAAAGGTCATTTTAAAATCAACATGAAAAACCAAAATTCCAAAAGTATATAAAAAAAAGATGCTAACCGAAGAAAGAAAATGTATCGTGCTCCGCACCCTCCTCCCGCCCTGTGGTGCAACAGATGTCCCTTTCTCCAAAAATGTACTCAATGGGACCGTAATGTTGCAACCACACACAAGTTGACCTGCTGTGAGGAAAAAACGAGTTAGTACATTTCAAACATGAAATAGGTCATTTTAAAATCAACATGAGAAACCAAAATTCCAAAAGTATGAAACACAAAAAGATGCTAGCCGAAGAATGATAATGTATCGTGCTCCGCACCCTCCTCCCTACCTGTGGTGCAACAGATGTCCCTTTCTCCAAAAATGTACTCAATGGGACCGTAATGTTGCAACCACACACAAGTTGACCTGCTGTGAGGAAAAAACGATTTAGTACATTTCAAACAAGAAAAAGGTCATTTTAAAATCAACATGAAAAACCAAAATTCCAAAAGTATGAAACACAAAAAGATCATAACCGAAGAAAGAAAATGTATTGTGCTCCGCACCCTCCTCCCGCCCTGTGGTGCAACAGATGTCCCTTTCTCCAAAAATGTACTCAATGGGACCGTAATGTTGCAACCACACACAAGTTGACCTGCTGTGAGGAAAAAACGAGTTAGTACATTTCAAACATGAAAAACGTCATTTTAAAATCAACATGAAAAACCAAAATTCCAAGAGTATATAAAAAAAAGATGCTAACCGAAGAAAGAAAGTGTATCGTTCTCCGCACCCTCCTCCCACCCTGTGGTGCAACAGATGTCCCTTTCTCCAAAAATGTACTCAATGGGAACGTAATGTTGCAACCACAGACAAGTTGACCTGCTGTGAGGAAAAAACGAGTTAGTACATTTCAAACATGAAAAAGGTCATTTTATAATCAACATGAAAAACCAAAATTCCAAGAGTATATAAAAAAAAGATGCTAACTGAAGAAAGAAAGTATATCGTTCTCCGCACCCTCCTCCCACCCTGTGGTGCAACAGATGTCCCTTTCTCCAAAAATGTAGTCAATGGGACCGTAATGTTGCAACCACACACTAGTTGACCCGCTGTGAGGAAAAAACGAGTTAGTACATTTCAAACATGAAAAAGGTCATTTTAAAATCAACATGAAAAACCAAAATTCCAAAAGTATGAAACACAAAAAGATGCTAACCAAAGAAAGATAATGTATCGTGCTCCGCACCCTCCTCCCTCCCTGTGGTAAAACAGATGCCCCATTCTCCAAAAATATACTCAATGGGACCGTAATGTTGCAACCACACACAAGTTGACCTGCTGTGAGAAAAAAACGAGTTAGTACATTTCAAACATGAAAAAGGTCATTTTAAAATCAACATGAAAAACCAAAATTCCAAAAGTATATAAAAAAAAGATGCTAACCGGAGAAAGAAAATGTATCGTGCTCCGCACCCTCCTCCCGCCCTGTGGTGCAACAGATGTCCCTTTCTCCAAAAATGTACTCAATGGGACCGTAATGTTGCAACCACACACAAGTTGACCTGCTGTGAGGAAAAAACGAGTTAGTACATTTCAAACATGAAATAGGTCATTTTAAAATCAACATGAAAAACCGAAATTCCAAAAGTATGAAACACAAAAAGATGCTAGCCGAAGAATGATAATGTATCGTGCTCCGCACCCTCCTCCCTACCTGTGGTGCAACAGATGTCCCTTTCTCCAAAAATGTACTCAATGGGACCGTAATGTTGCAACCACACACAAGTTGACCTGCTGTGAGGAAAAAACGAGTTAGTACATTTCAAACAAGAAAAAGGTCATTTTAAAATCAACATGAAAAACCAAAATTCCAAAAGTATGAAACACAAAAAGATCATAACCGAAGAAAGAAAATGTATCGTGCTCCACACCCTCCTCCCTACCTGTGGTGCAACAGATGTCCCTTTCTCCAAAAATGTACTCAATGGGACCGTAATGTTGCAACCACACACAAGTTGACCTGCTGTGAGGAAAAAACGAGTTAGTACATTTCAAACATGAAAAAGGTCATTTTAAAATCAACATGAAAAACCAAGATTCCAAGAGTATATAAAAAAAAGATGCTAACCAAAGAAAGATAATGTATCGTGCTCTGCACCCTCCTCCCGCCCTGTGGTGCAAAAGATGTCCCTTTCTCCAAAAATGTACTCAATGGGACCGTAATGTTGCAACCACACACAAGTTGACCTGCTGTGAGGAAAAAACGAGTTAGTACATTTCAAACATGAAAAAGGTCATTTTAAAATCAACATGAAAAACCAAAATTCCAAAAGTATGAAACACAAAAAGATCATAACCGAAGAAAGAAAATGTATCGTGCTCTGCACCCTCCTCCCTACCTGTGGTGCAACAGATGTCCCTTTCTCCAAAAATGTACTCAATGGGACCGTAATGTTGCAACCACACACAAGTTGACCTGCTGTGAGGAAAAAACGAGTTAGTACATTTCAAACATGAAAAAGGTCATTTTAAAATCAACATGAAAAACCAAAATTCCAAAAGTATGAAACACAAAAATATGCTAACCGAAGAAAGATAATGTATCGTGCTCCGCACCCTCCTCCCTCCCTCTGGTGCAACAGATGTCCCTTTCTCCAAAAATGTACTCAATGGGACCGTAATGTTGCAACCACACACAAGTTGACCTGCTGTGAGGAAAAAACGAGTTAGTACATTTCAAACATGAAAAAGGTCATTTTAAAATCAACATGAAAAACCAAAATTCCAAAAGTATGAAACACAAAAAGATCACAACCGAAGAAAGAAAATGTATCGTGCTCCGCACCCTCCTCCCTACCTGTGGTGCAACAGATGTCCCTTTCTCCAAAAATGTACTCAATGGGACCGTAATGTTGCAACCACACACAAGTTGACCTGCTGTGAGGAAAAAACGAGTTAGTACATTTCAAACATGAAAAAGGTCATTTTAAAATCAACATGAAAAACCAAAATTCCAAAAGTATGAAACACAAAAAGATCACAACCGAAGAAAGAAAATGTATCGTGCTCCGCACCCTCCTCCCTACCTGTGGTGCAACAGATGTCCCTTTCTCCAAAAATGTACTCAATGGGACCGTAATGTTGCAACCACACACAAGTTGACCTGCTGTGAGGAAAAACCGAGTTAGTACATTTCAAACATGAAAAAGGTCATTTTAAAATCAACATGAAAAACCAAAATTCCAAGAGTATATAAAAAAAAGATGCTAACCGAAGAAAGAAATGTATCGTGCTCTGCACCCTCCTCCCGCCCTGTGGTGCAACAGATGTCCCTTTCTCCAAAAATGTACTCAATGGGACCGTAATGTTGCAACCACACACAAGTTGACCCGCTGTGAGGAAAAAACGAGTTAGTACATTTCAAACATGAAAAAGGTCATTTTAAAATCAACATGAAAAACCAAAATTCCGAAAGTATGAAACACAAAAAGATGCTAACCGAAGAAAGATAATGTATCGTGCTTCGCAGCCTCCTCCCTCCCTGTGGTGCAACTGATGTCCCTTTCTCCAAAAATCTACTCAATGGGACCGTAATGTTGCAACCACACACAAGTTGACCTGCTGTGAGGAAAAAACGAGTTAGTACATTTCAAACATGAAAAAGGTCATTTTAAAATCAACATGAAAAACCAAAATTCCAAAAGTATATAAAAAAAAGATGCTAACCGAAGAAAGAAAATGTATCGTGCTCCGCGCCCTCCTCCCGCCCTGTGGTGCAACAGATGTCCCTTTCTCCAAAAATGTACTCAATGGGACCGTAATGTTGCAACTACACACAAGTTGACCTGCTGTGAGGAAAAAACGAGTTAGTACATTTCAAACATGAAATAGGTCATTTTAAAATCAACATGAAAAACCAAAATTCCAAAAGTATGAAACACAAAAAGATGCTAGCCGAAGAATGATAATGTATCGTGCTCCGCACCCTCCTCCCTACCTGTGGTGCAACAGATGTCCCTTTCTCCAAAAATGTACTCAATGGGACCGTAATGTTGCAACCACACACAAGTTGACCTGCTGTGAGGAAAAAACGAGTTAGTACATTTCAAACAAGAAAAAGGTCATTTTAAAATCAACATGAAAAACCAAAATTCCAAAAGTATGAAACACAAAAAGATCATAACCGAAGAAAGAAAATGTATCGTGCTCCGCACCCTCCTCCCGCCCTGTGGTGCAACAGATGTCCCTTTCTCCAAAAATGTACTCTTTTGTACCATAATGTTGCAACCACACACAAGTTGACCTGCTGTTAGGAAAAAACGAGTTAGTACATTTCAAACATGAAAAACGTCATTTTAAAATCAACATGAAAAACCAAGATTCCAAGAGTATATAAAAAAAAGATGCTAACCGAAGAAAGAAAATGTATCGTGTTCTGCACCCTCCTCCCGCCCTGTGGTGCAACAGATGTCCCTTTCTCCAAAAATGTACTCAATGGGAACGTAATGTTGCAACCACACACAAGTTGACCTGCTGTGAGGAAAAAACGAGTTAGTACATTTCAAACATGAAAAAGGTCATTTTAAAATCAACATGAAAAACCAAAATTCCAAGAGTATATAAAAAAATGATGCTAACCGAAGAAAGAAAGTGTATCATTCTCCGCACCCTCCTCCCACCCTGTGGTGCAACAGATGTCCCTTTCTCCAAAAATGTACTCAATGGGACCGTAATGTTGCAACCACACACAAGTTGACCCGCTGTGAGGAAAAAACGAGTTAGTACATTTCAAACATGAAAAAGGTCATTTTAAATTCAACATGAAAAACCAAAATTCCAAAAGTATGAAACACAAAAAGATGCTGACCGAAGAAAGATAATGTATAGTGCTACGCAGCCTCCTCCCTCCCTGTGGTGCAACAGATGTCCCTTTCTCCAAAAATGTACTCAATGGGACCGTAATGTTGCAACCACACACAAGTTGACCTGCTGTGAGGAAAAAACGAGTTAGTACATTTCAAACATGAAAAAGGTCATTTTAAAATCAACATGAAAAACCAAAATTCCAAAAGTATATAAAAAAAAGATGCTAACCGAAGAAAGAAAATGTATCGTGCTCCGCACCCTCCTCCCGCCCTGTGGTGCAACAGATGTCCCTTTCTCCAAAAATGTACTCAATGGGACCGTAATGTTGCAACCACACACAAGTTGACCTGCTGTGAGGAAAAAACGAGTTAGTACATTTCAAACATGAAATAGGTCATTTTAAAATCAACATGAGAAACCAAAATTCCAAAAGTATGAAACACAAAAAGATGCTAGCCGAAGAATGATAATGTATCGTGCTCCGCACCCTCCTCCCTACCTGTGGTGCAACAGATGTCCCTTTCTCCAAAAATGTACTCAATGGGACCGTAATGTTGCAACCACACACAAGTTGACCTGCTGTGAGGAAAAAACGAGTTAGTACATTTCAAACAAGAAAAAGGTCATTTTAAAATCAACATGAAAAACCAAAATTCCAAAAGTATGAAACACAAAAAGATCATAACCGAAGAAAGAAAATGTATTGTGCTCCGCACCCTCCTCCCGCCCTGTGGTGCAACAGATGTCCCTTTCTCCAAAAATGTACTCAATGGGACCGTAATGTTGCAACCACACACAAGTTGACCTGCTGTGAGGAAAAAACGAGTTAGTACATTTCAAACATGAAAAACGTCATTTTAAAATCAACATGAAAAACCAAAATTCCAAGAGTATATAAAAAAAAGATGCTAACCGAAGAAAGAAAGTGTATCGTTCTCCGCACCCTCCTCCCACCCTGTGGTGCAACAGATGTCCCTTTCTCCAAAAATGTACTCAATGGGAACGTAATGTTGCAACCACAGACAAGTTGACCTGCTGTGAGGAAAAAACGAGTTAGTACATTTCAAACATGAAAAAGGTCATTTTAAAATCAACATGAAAAACCAAAATTCCAAGAGTATATAAAAAAAAGATGCTAACTGAAGAAAGAAAGTGTATCGTTCTCCGCACCCTCCTCCCACCCTGTGGTGCAACAGATGTCCCTTTCTCCAAAAATGTAGTCAATGGGACCGTAATGTTGCAACCACACACTAGTTGACCCGCTGTGAGGAAAAAACGAGTTAGTACATTTCAAACATGAAAAGGTCATTTTAAAATCAACATGAAAAACCAAAATTCCAAAAGTATGAAACACAAAAAGATGCTAACCAAAGAAAGATAATGTATCGTGCTCCGCACCCTCCTCCCTCCCTGTGGTGCAACAGATGCCCCATTCTCCAAAAATATACTCAATGGGACCGTAATGTTGCAACCACACACAAGTTGACCTGCTGTGAGGAAAAAACGAGTTAGTACATTTCAAACATGAAAAAGGTCATTTTAAAATCAACATGAAAAACCAAAATTCCAAAAGTATATAAAAAAAAGATGCTAACCGGAGAAAGAAAATGTATCGTGCTCCGCACCCTCCTCCCGCCCTGTGGTGCAACAGATGTCCCTTTCTCCAAAAATGTACTCAATGGGACCGTAATGTTGCAACCACACACAAGTTGACCTGCTGTGAGGAAAAAACGAGTTAGTACATTTCAAACATGAAATAGGTCATTTTAAAATCAACATGAAAAACCGAAATTCCAAAAGTATGAAACACAAAAAGATGCTAGCCGAAGAATGATAATGTATCGTGCTCCGCACCCTCCTCCCTACCTGTGGTGCAACAGATGTCCCTTTCTCCAAAAATGTACTCAATGGGACCGTAATGTTGCAACCACACACAAGTTGACCTGCTGTGAGGAAAAAACGAGTTAGTACATTTCAAACAAGAAAAAGGTCATTTTAAAATTAACATGAAAAACCAAAATTCCAAAAGTATGAAACACAAAAAGATCATAACCGAAGAAAGAAAATGTATCGTGCTCCACACCCTCCTCCCTACCTGTGGTGCAACAGATGTCCCTTTCTCCAAAAATGTACTCAATGGGACCGTAATGTTGCAACCACACACAAGTTGACCTGCTGTGAGGAAAAAACGAGTTAGTACATTTCAAACATGAAAAACGTCATTTTAAAATCAACATGAAAAACCAAGATTCCAAGAGTATATAAAAAAAAGATGCTAACCAAAGAAAGATAATGTATCGTGCTCTGCACCCTCCTCCCGCCCTGTGGTGCAACAGATGTCCCTTTCTCCAAAAATGTACTCAATGGGACCGTAATGTTGCAACCACACACAAGTTGACCTGCTGTGAGGAAAAAACGAGTTTGTACATTTCAAACATGAAAAAGGTCATTTTAAAATCAACATGAAAAACCAAAATTCCAAAAGTATGAAACACAAAAAATCATAACCGAAGAAAGAAAATGTATCGTGCTCTGCACCCTCCTCCCTACCTGTGGTGCAACAGATGTCCCTTTCTCCAAAAATGTACTCAATGGGACCGTAATGTTGCAACCACACACAAGTTGACCTGCTGTGAGGAAAAAACGAGTTAGTACATTTCAAACATGAAAAAGGTCATTTTAAAATCAACATGAAAAACCAAAATTCCAAAAGTATGAAACACAAAAATATGCTAACCGAAGAAAGATAATGTATCGTGCTCCGCACCCTCCTCCCTCCCTCTGGTGCAACAGATGTCCCTTTCTCCAAAAATGTACTCAATTGGACCGTAATGTTGCAACCACACACAAGTTGACCTGCTGTGAGGAAAAAACGAGTTAGTACATTTCAAACATGAAAAAGGTCATTTTAAAATCAACATGAAAAACCAAAATTCCAAAAGTATGAAACACAAAAAGATCATAACCGAAGAAAGAAAATGTATCGTGCTCCGCACCCTCCTCCCTACCTGTGGTGCAACAGATGTCCCTTTCTCCAAAAATGTACTCAATGGGACCGTAATGTTGCAACCACACACAAGTTGACCTGCTGTGAGGAAAAAACGAGTTAGTACATTTCAATCAAGAAAAAGGTCATATTAAAATCAACAATAAAAACCAAAATTCCAAAAGTATGAAACACAAAAAGATCATAACCGAAGAAAGAAAATGTATCGTGCACCACACCCTCCCTCTACCTGTGGTGCAACAGATGTCCCTTTCTCCAAAAATGTACTCAATGGACCGTAATGTTGCAACCACACACAAGTTGACCTGCTGTGAGGAAAAAACGAGTTAGTACATTTCAAACATGAAAAAGGTCATTTTAAAATCAACATGAAAAACCAAAATTCCAAGAGTATATAAAAAAAAGATGCTAACCGAAGAAAGAAATGTATCGTGCTCTGCACCCTCCTCCCGCCCTGTGGTGCAACAGATGTCCCTTTCTCCAAAAATGTACTCAATGGGACCGTAATGTTGCAACCACACACAAGTTGACCTGCTGTGAGGAAAAAACGAGTTAGTACATTTCAAACATGAAAAAGGTCATTTTAAAATCAACATGAAAAACCAAGATTCCAAGAGTATATAAAAAAAAGATGCTAACCGAAGAAAGAAAATGTATCGTGCTCTGCACCCTCCTCCCGCCCTGTGGTGCAACAGATGTCCCTTTCTCCAAGAATGTACTCAATGGGACCATAATGTTGCAACCACACACAAGTTGACCCGCTGTGAGGAAAAAACGAGTTAGTACATTTCAAACATGAAAAAGGTCATTTTAAAATCAACATGAAAAACCAGAATTCGAAAAGTATATAAAAAAAAGATGCTAATCGAAGAAAGAAAATGTATCGTGCTCCGCACCCTCCTCCCTCCCTGTGGTGCAACAGATGTCCCTTTCTCCAAAAATGTACTCAATGGGACCGTAATGTTGCTACCACACACAAGTTGACCTGCTGTGAGGAAAAAACGAGTTAGTACATTTCAAACATGAAAAAGGTCATTTTAAAATCAACATGAAAAACCAAAATTCCAAAAGTATATAAAAAAAAGATGCTAACCGAAGAAAGAAAATGTATCGTGCTCCGCACCCTCCTCCCGCCCTGTGGTGCAACAGATGTCCCTTTCTCCAAGAAAGTACTCAATGGGACCGTAATGTTGCAACCACTCACAAGTTGACCTGCTGTGAGGAAAAAACGAGTTAGTACTTTTCAAACATGAAATAGGTCATTTTAAAATCAACATGAAAAACCAAAATTCCAAAAGTATGAAACACAAAAAGATGCTAGTCGAAGAATGATAATGTATCGTGCTCCGCACCCTCCTCCCTACCTGTGGTGCAACAGATGTCCCTTTCTCCAAAAATGTACTCAATGGGACCGTAATGTTGCAACCACACACAAGTTGACCTGCTGTGAGGAAAAAACGAGTTAGTACATTTCAAACATGAAAAAGGTCATTTTACAATCAACATGAAAAACCTAAATTCCAAGAGTATATAAAAAAAAGATGCTAACCGAAGAAAGAAAATGTATCGTGCTCTGCACCCTCCTCCCGCCCTGTGGTGCAACAGATGTCCCTTTCTCCAAAAATGTACTCAATGGGACCGTAATGTTTCAACCACACACAAGCTGACCTGCTGTGAGGAAAAATCGAGTTAGTACATTTCAAACACGAAAAAGGTCATTTTAAAATCAACATGAAAAACCAAAATTCCAAAAGTATATAAAAAAAAGATGCTAACCGAAGAAAGAAAATGTATCGTTCTCCGCACCCTCCTCCCACCCTGTGGTGCGACAGATGTCCCTTTCTCCAAAAATGTACTCAATGGGACCGTAATGTTGCAACCACACACAAGTTGACCTGCTGTGAGGAAAAAACGAGTTAGTACATTTCAAACATGAAAAAGGTCATTTTAAAATCAACATGAAAAACCAAGATTCCAAGAGTATATAAAAAAAAGATGCTAACCAAAGAAAGATAATGTATCGTGCTCTGCACCCTCCTCCCGCCCTGTGGTGCAACAGATGTCCCTTTCTCCAAAAATGTACTCAATGGGACCGTAATGTTGCAACCACACACAAGTTGACCTGCTGTGAGGAAAAAACGAGTTAGTACATTTCAAACATGAAAAAGGTCATTTTAAAATCAACATGAAAAACCAAAATTCCAAAAGTATGAAACACAAAAAGATCATAACCGAAGAAAGAAAATGTATCGTGCTCTGCACCCTCCTCCCTACCTGTGGTGCAACAGATGTCCCTTTCTCCAAAAATGTACTCAATGGGACCGTAATGTTGCAACCACACACAAGTTGACCTGCTGTGAGGAAAAAACGAGTTAGTACATTTCAAACATGAAAAAGGTCATTTTAAAATCAACATGAAAAACCAAAATTCCAAAAGTATGAAACACAAAAATATGCTAACCGAAGAAAGATAATGTATCGTGCTCCGCACCTTCCTCCCTCCCTCTGGTGCAACAGATGTCCCTTTCTCCAAAAATGTACTCAATGGGACCGTAATGTTGCAACCACACACAAGTTGACCTGCTGTGAGGAAAAAACGAGTTAGTACATTTCAAACATGAAAAAGATCATTTTAAAATCAACATGAAAAACCAAAATTCCAAAAGTATGAAACACAAAAAGATCATAACCGAAGAAAGAAAATGTATCGTGCTCCGCACCCTCCTCCCTACCTGTGGTGCAACAGATGTCCCTTTCTCCAAAAATGTACTCAATGGGACCGTAATGTTGCAACCACACACAAGTTGACCTGCTGTGAGGAAAAAACGAGTTAGTACATTTCAATCAAGAAAAAGGTCATTTTAAAATCAACATGAAAAACCAAAATTCCAAAAGTATGAAACACAAAAAGATCATAACCGAAGAAAGAAAATGTATCGTGCACCACACCCTCCCTCTACCTGTGGTGCAACAGATGTCCCTTTCTCCAAAAATGTACTCAATGGACCGTAATGTTGCAACCACACACAAGTTGACCTGCTGTGAGGAAAAAACGAGTTAGTACATTTCAAACATGAAAAAGGTCATTTTAAAATCAACATGAAAAACAATAATTCCAAGAGTATATAAAAAAAAGATGCTAACCGAAGAAAGAAATGTATCGTGCTCTGCACCCTCCTCCCGCCCTGTGGTGCAACAGATGTCCCTTTCTCCAAAAATGTACTCAATGGGACCGTAATGTTGCAACCACACACAAGTTGACCTGCTGTGAGGAAAAAACGAGTTAGTACATTTCAAACATGAAAAAGGTCATTTTAAAATCAACATGAAAAACCAAGATTCCAAGAGTATATAAAAAAAAGATGCTAACCGAAGAAAGAAAATGTATCGTGCTCTGCACCCTCCTCCCGCCCTGTGGTGCAACAGATGTCCCTTTCTCCAAGAATGTACTCAATGGGACCATAATGTTGCAACCACACACAAGTTGACCCGCTGTGAGGAAAAAACGAGTTAGTACATTTCAAACATGAAAAAGGTCATTTTAAAATCAACATGAAAAACCACAATTCGAAAAGTATATAAAAAAAAGATGCTAATCGAAGAAAGAAAATGTATCGTGCTCCGCACCCTCCTCCCTCCCTGTGGTGCAACAGATGTCCCTTTCTCCGAAAATGTACTCAATGGGACCGTAATGTTGCTACCACACACAAGTTGACCTGCTGTGAGGAAAAAACGAGTTAGTACATTTCAAACATGAAAAAGGTCATTTTAAAATCAACATGAAAAACCAAAATTCCAAAAGTATATAAAAATAAGATGCTAACCGAAGAAAGAAAATGTATCGTGCTCCGCACCCTCCTCCCGCCCTGTGGTGCAACAGATGTCCCTTTCTCCAAGAAAGTACTCAATGGGACCGTAATGTTGCAACCACTCACAAGTTGACCTGCTGTGAGGAAAAAACGAGTTAGTACTTTTCAAACATGAAATAGGTCATTTTAAAATCAACATGAAAAACCAAAATTCCAAAAGTATGAAACACAAAAAGATGCTAGTCGAAGAATGATAATGTATCGTGCTCCGCACCCTCCTCCCTACCTGTGGTGCAACAGATGTCCCTTTCTCCAAAAATGTACTCAATGGGACCGTAATGTTGCAACCACACACAAGTTGACCTGCTGTGAGGAAAAAACGAGTTAGTACATTTCAAACATGAAAAAGGTCATTTTACAATCAACATGAAAAACCTAAATTCCAAGAGTATATAAAAAAAAGATGCTAACCGAAGAAAGAAAATGTATCGTGCTCTGCACCCTCCTCCCGCCCTGTGGTGCAACAGATGTCCCTTTCTCCAAAAATGTACTCAATGGGACCGTAATGTTTCAACCACACACAAGCTGACCTGCTGTGAGGAAAAATCGAGTTAGTACATTTCAAACACGAAAAAGGTCATTTTAAAATCAACATGAAAAATCAAAATTCCAAAAGTATATAAAAAAAAGATGCTAACCGAAGAAAGAAAATGTATCGTTCTCCGCACCCTCCTCCCAGCCTGTGGTGCAACAGATGTCCCTTTCTCCAAAAATGTACTCAATGGGACCGTAATGTTGCAACCACACACAAGTTGACCTGCTGTGAGGAAAAAACGAGTTAGTACATTTCAAACATGAAAAAGGTCATTTTAAAATCAACATGAAAAACCAAAATTCCAAAAGTATATAAAAAAAAGATGCTAACCGAAGAAAGAAAATGTATCGTGCTCCGCACCCTCCTCCCACCCTGTGGTGCAACAGATGTCCCTTTCTCCAAAAATGTACTCAATGGGACCATAATGTTGCAACCACACACAAGTTGACCTGCTGTGAGGAAAAAACGAGTTAGTACATTTCAAACATGAAAAAGGTCATTTTAAAATCAACATGAAAAACGAAAATTAGAAAAGTATATAAAAAAAAGATGCTAACCAAAGGAAGAAAATGTATCGTGCTCCGCACCCTCCTCCCACCCTGTGGTGCAACAGACGTCCCTTTCTCCAAAAATGTACTCAAGTTGACCTGCTGTGAGGAAAAAACGAGTTAGTACATTTCAAACATGAAAAAGGTCATTTAAAAATCAACATGAAAAACCAAAATTCCAAAAGTATATAAAAAAAAGATGCTAACCGAAGAAAGAAAATGTATCGTGGTCCGCACCCTCCTCCCACCCTGCGGTGCAACAGATGTCTCTTTCTCCAAAAATGTAATCAATGGGACCGTAATGTTGCAACCACACACAAGTTGACCTGCTGTGAGGAAAAAACGAGTTAGTACATTTCAAACATGAAAAAGGTCATTTTAAAATCAACATGAAAAACCAAATTTCCAAAAGTATATAAAAGAAAGATGCTAACCGAAGAAAGAAAATGTATCGTGCTCCGCAACCTCCTCCCACCCTGTGGTGCAACAGATGTCCCTTTCTCCAAAAATGTACTCAATGGGACCATAATGTTGCAACCACACACAAGTTGACCTGCTGTGAGGAAAAAACGAGTTAGTACATTTCAAACATGAAAAAGGTAATTTTAAAATCAACATGAAAAACAAAAATTCCAAAAGTATATAAAAAAAAGATGCTAACCGAAGAAAGAAAATGTATCGTGCTCCAAACCTTCCTCCCACCCTGTGGTGCAACAGATGTCCCTTTCTCCAAAAATGTACTCAATGGGACCATAATGTTGCAACCACACACAAGTTGACCTGCTGTGAGGAAAAAACGAGTTAGTACATTTCAAACATGAAAAAGGTCATTTTAAAATGAACATGAAAAACCAAAATTCCAAAAGTATGAAACACAAAAAGATGCTAACCGAAGAAAGAAAATGTATCGTGCTCCGCACCCTCCTCCCACCATGTGGTGCAACAGATGTCCCTTTCTCCAAAAATGTACTCAATGGCACCGTAATGTTGCAACCACACACAAGTTGACCTGCTGTGAGGAAAAAACGAGTTAGTACATTTCAAACATGAAAAAGGTCATTTTAAAATCAGCATGAAAAACCAAAATTCCAAAAGTATATAAAAAAAAGATGCTAACCAAAGAAAGAAAATGTATTGTGCTCTGCACCCTCCTCCCACCCTGTGGTGCAACAGATGACCCTTTCTCCAAAAATGTACTCAATGGGACCGTAATGTTGCAACCACACACAAGTTGACCAGCTGTGAGGAGAAAACGAGTTAGTACATTTCAAACATGAAAAAGGTCATTGTAAAATCAACATGAAAAACCAAAATTGCAAAAGTATGAAACACAAAAAGATGCAAACCGAAGAAAGAAAATGTATCGTGCTCCGTACCCTCCTCCCACCCTGTGGTGCAACAGATGTCCCTTTCTCCAAAAATGTACTCAATGGCACCGTAATGTTGCAACCACACACAAGTTGACCTGCTGTGTGGAAAAAACGAGTTAGTACACTTCAAACATGAAAAAGGGCATTTTAAAATCAACATGAAAAACCAAAATTCCAAAAGTATATAAAAAAAAGATGCTAACCGAAGAAAGAAAATGTATCGTGCTCCGCACCCTCCTCCCACCCTGTGGTACAACAGATGTCCGTTTCTGCAAAAATGTACTCAATGGGACCGTAATGTTGCAACCACACACAAGTTGACCTGCTGTGAGGAAAAAACGAGTTAGTACATTTCAAACATGAAAAAGGTCATTTTAAAATCAACATGAAAAACCAAAATTCCTAAAGTATATAAAAAAAAGATGCTAACCGAAGAAAGAAAATGTATCGTGCTCCGCACCCTCCTCCCACCCTGTGGTGCAACAGACATTACTTTCTCCAAAAATTTACTCAATGGCACCGTAATGTTGCAACCACACACAAGTTGACCTGCTGTGAGGAAAAAATGAGTTAGTACATTTCAAACATGAGAAAGGTCATTTTAAAATGAACATGAAAAACCAAAATTCCAAAAGTATATAAAAAAAAGATGCTAACCGAAGAAAGAAAATGTATCGCGCTCCGCACCCTCCTATCGCCCTGTGGTGCAACAGATGTCCCTTTCTCCAAAAATGTACTCAATGGGACCATAATGTTGCAACCACACACAAGTTGACCTGCTGTGAGGAAAAAACGAGTTAGTACACTTCAAACATGAAAAAGGTCATTTTAAAATCAACATGAAAAATCAAAATTCCAAAAGTATATAAAAAAAAGATGCTAACCGAAGAAAGAAAATGTATCGTGCTCTGCACCCTCCTCCCGCCCTGTGGTGCAACAGATGTCCCTTTCTCCAAAAATGTAATCAATGGGACCGTAATGTTGCAACGACACACAATTTGACCTGCTGTGAGGAAAAAACGAGTTAGTACATTTCAAACATGAAAAAGGTCATTTTAAAATCAACATGAAAAACCAAAATTCCAAAAGTATACAAAAAAAAGATGCTAACCGGAGAAAGAAAATGTATCGTGCTCCGCACCCTCCTCCCACCCTGTGGTGCAACAGATGTCCCTTTCTCCAAAATGTACTCAATGGCACCGTAATGTTGCAACCACACACAAGTTGACCTGCTGTGAGGAAAAAACGAGTTAGTACATTTCAAACATGAAAAAGGTCATTTTAAAATCAGCATGAAAAACCAAAATTGCAAAAGTATGAAACACAAAAAGATGCTAACCGAAGAAAGAAAATGTATCGTGCTCCGTACCCTCCTCCCACCCTGTGGTGCAACAGATGTCCCTTTCTCCAAAAATGTACTCAATGGCACCGTAATGTTGCAACCACACACAAGTTGACCTGCTGTGAGGAAAAAACGAGTTAGTACACTTCAAACATGAAAAAGGGCATTTTAAAATCAACATGAAAAACCAAAATTCCAAAAGTATATAAAAAAAAGATGCTAACCGAAGAAAGAAAATGTATCGTGCTCCGCACCCTCCTCCCACCCTGTGGTACAACAGATGTCCCTTTCTGCAAAAATGTACTCAATGGGACCGTAATGTTGCAACCACACACAAGTTGACCTGCTGTGAGGAAAAAACGAGTTAGTACATTTCAAACATGAAAAAGGTCATTTTAAAATCAACATGAAAAACCAAAATTCCAAAAGTATATAAAAAAAAGATGCTAACCGAAGAAAGAAAATGTATCGTGCTCCGCACCCTCCTCCCACCCTGTGGTGCAACAGACGTCCCTTTCTCCAAAAATTTACTCAATGGCACCGTAATGTTGCAACCACACACAAGTTGACCTGCTGTGAGGAAAAAATGAGTTAGTACATTTCAAACATGAGAAAGGTCATTTTGAAATGAACATGAAAAACCAAAATTCCAAAAGTATATAAAAAAAAGATGCTAACCGAAGAAAGAAAATGTATCGTGCTCCGCACCCTCCTCCCACCCTGTGGTGCAATAGATGTCCCTTTCTCCAAAAATGTACTCAATGGGACCGTAATGTTGCAACCACACACAAGTTGACCTGCTGTGAGGAAAAAACGAGTTAGTACATTTCAAACATGAAAAAGGTCATTTTAAAATGAACATGAAAAACCAAAATTCCAAAAGTATATAAAAAAAAGATGCTAACCGAAGAAAGAAAATGTATCGCGCTCCGCACCCTCCTATCGCCCTGTGGTGCAACTGATGTCCCTTTCTCCAAAAATGTACTCAATGGGACCATAATGTTGCAACCACACACAAGTTGACCTGCTGTGAGGAAAAAACGAGTTAGTACACTTCAAACATGAAAAAGGTCATTTTAAAATCAACATGAAAAATCAAAATTCCGAAAGTATATGAAAAAAAGATGCTAACCGAAGAAAGAAAATGTATTGTGCTCTGCACCCTCCTCCCGCCCTGTGGTGCAACAGATGTCCCTTTCTCCAAAAATGTAATCAATGGGACCGTAATGTTGCAACGACACACAATTTGACCTGCTGTGAGGAAAAAACGAGTTAGTACATTTCAAACATGAAAAAGGTCATTTTAAAATCAACATGAAAAACCAAAATTCCAAAAGTATATAAAAAAAAGATGCTAACCGGAGAAAGAAAATGTATCGTGCTCCGCACCCTCCTCCCACCCTGTGGTGCAACAGATGTCCCTTTCTCCAAAAATTTACTCAATGGCACCGTAATGTTGCAACCACACACAAGTTGACCTGCTGTGAGGAAAAAATGAGTTAGTACATTTCAAACAAGAAAAAGGTAATTTTAAAATCAACATGAAAAACCAAAATTCCAAAAGTATGAAACAAAAAAAGATGCTAACCGAAGAAAGAAAATGTATCGTGCTCCGCACCCTCCTCCCACCCTGTGGTGCAACAGATGTCCCTTTCTCCAAAAATGTACTCAATGGGACCATAATGTTGCAACCACACACAAGTTGACATGCTGTGAGGAAAAAACGAGTTAGTACATTTCAAACATGAAAAAGGTCATTTTAAAATCAACATGAAAAACCAAAATTCCAAAAGTATGAAACACAAAAAGATGCTAACCGAAGAAAGAAAATGTATCGTGCTCCATACCCTCCTCCCACCCTGTGGTGCAAAGGATGTCCCTTTCTCCAAAAATGTACTCAATGGCACCATAATGTTGCAACCACACACAAGTTGACCTGCTGTGAGGAAAAAACGAGTTAGTACACTTCAAACATGAAAAAGGGCATTTTAAAATCAACATGAAAAACCAAAATTCCAAAGGTATATAAAAAAAAGATGCAAAACGAAGAAAGAAAATGTATCATGCTCTGCACCCTCCTCCCACCCTGTGGTGCAATAGATGTCCCTTTCTCCAAAAATGTACTCAATGGGACCGTAATGTTGCAACCACACACAAGTTGACGTGCTGTGAGGAAAAAACGAGTTAGTACATTTCAAACATGAAAAAGGTCATTTTATATTGAACATGAAAAACCAAAATTCCAAAAGTATATAAAAAAAAGATGTTAACCGAAGAAAGAAAATGTATCGTGCTCCGCACCCTCCTATCGCCCTGTGGTGCAACAGATGTCCCTTTCTCCAAAAATGTACTCAATGGGACCATAATGTTGCAACCACACACAAGTTGACCTGCTGTGAGGAAAAAACGAGTTAGTACACTTCAAACATGAAAAAGGTCATTTTAAAATCAACATGAAAAACCAAAATTCCAAAAGTATATATAAATAAAGATGCTAACCGAAGAAAGACAATGTATCGTGCTCTGCACCCTCCTCCCGCCCTGTGGTGCAACAGATGTCCCTTTCTCCAAAAATGTAATCAATGGGACCGTAATGTTGCAACGACACACAATTTGACCTGCTGTGAGGAAAAAACGAGTTAGTACATTTCAATCATGAAAAAGGTCATTTTAAAATCAACATGAAAAACCAAAATTCCAAAAGTATATAAAAAAAAGATGCTAACCGAAGAAAGAAAATGTATCGTGCTCCGCAACCTCGTCCCACCCTGTGGTGCAACAGACATCCCTTTCTCCAAAAATGTACTCAATGGGACCATAATGTTGCAACCACACACAAGTTGACCTGCTGTGAGGAAAAAACGAGTTAGTACATTTCAAACATGAAAAACGTCATTTTAAAATCAACATGAAAAACCAAAATTCCAAAAGTATATAAAAAAAAGATGCTAACCGAAGAAAGAAAATGTATCGTGCTCCGCACCCTCCTCCCACCCTGTGGTGCAACAGATGTCCCTTTCTCCAAAAATGTACTCAATGGGACCATAATGTTGCAACCACACACAAGTTGACCTGCTGTGAGGAAAAAACGAGTTAGTACATTTCAAACATGAAAAAGGTCATTTTAAAATCAACATGAAAAACAAAAATTATAAAAGTATATGAAAAAAAGATGCTAACCGAAGAAAGAAAATGTATCGTGCTCCGCACCCTCCTTCCACCCTGTGGTGCAACAGATGTCCCTTTCTCCAAAAATGTACTCAATGGGACCATAATGTTGCAACCACACACATGTTGACCTGCTGTGAGGAAAAAACGGTTAGTACATTTCAAACATGAAAAAGGTCATTTTAAAATCAACATGAAAAACCAAAATTACAAAAGTATATAAAAAAAAGATGCTAACCGAAGAAAGAAAATGTATCGTGCTCCGCACCCTCCTCCCACCCTGTGGTGCAACAGATGTCCCTTTCTCCAAAAATGTACTCAATGGGACCATAATGTTGCAACCACACACAAGTTGACCTGCTGTGAGGAAAAAACGAGTTAGTACACTTCAAACATGAAAAAGGTCATTTTAAAATCAACATGAAAAACCAAAATTCCAAAAGTATATATAAATAAAGATGCTAACCGAAGAAAGACAATGTATCGTGCTCTGCACCCTCCTCCCACCCTGTGGTGCAACAGATGTCCCTTTCTCCAAAAATGTACTCAAGTTGACCTGCTGTGAGGAAAAGACGAGTTAGTACATTTCAAACATGAAAAAGGTCATTTAAAAATCAACATGAAAAACCAAAATTCCAAAAGTATATAAAAAAAAGATGCTAACCGAAGAAAGAAAATGTATCGTGGTCCGCACCCTCCTCCCACCCTGCGGTGCAACAGATGTCTCTTTCTCCAAAAATGTAATCAATGGGACCGTAATGTTGCAACCACACACAAGTTGACCTGCTGTGAGGAAAAAACGAGTTAGTACATTTCACACAAGAAAAAGGTCATTTTAAAATCAACATGAAAAACCAAATTTCCAAAAGTATATAAAAAAAAGATGCTAACCGAAGAAAGAAAATGTATCGTGCTCCGCACCCTCCTCCCACCCTGTGGTGCAACAGATGTCCCTTTCTCCAAAAATGTACTCAATGGGACCATAATGTTGCAACCACACACAAGTTGACCTGCTGTGAGGAAAAAACGAGTTAGTACATTTCAAACATGAAAAAGGTAATTTTAAAATCAACATGAAAAACAAAAATTCCAAAAGTATATAAAAAAAAGATGCTAACCGAAGAAAGAAAATGTATCGTGCTCCAAACCCTCCTCCCACCCTGTGGTACAACACATGTCCCTTTCTGCAAAAATGTACTCAATGGGACCGTAATGTTGCAACCACACACAAGTTGACCTGCTGTGAGGAAAAAACGAGTTAGTACATTTCAAACATGAAAAAGGTCATTTTAAAATCAACATGAAAAACCAAAATTCCAAAAGTATATAAAAAAAAGATGCTAACCGAAGAAAGATAATGTATCGTGCTCGGCACCCTCCTCCCACCCTGTGGTGCAACAGACGTCCCTTTCTCCAAAAATTTACTCAATGGCACCGTAATGTTGCAACCACACACAAGTTGACCTGCTGTGAGGAAAAAATGAGTTAGTACATTTCAAACATGAGAAAGGTCATTTTGAAATCAACATGAAAAACCAAAATTCCAAAAGTATATAAACAAAAGATGCTAACCGAAGAAAGAAAATGTATCGTGCTCCGCACCCTTCTCCCACCCTGTGGTGCAATAGATGTCCCTTTCTCCAAAAATGTACTCAATGGGTCCGTAATGTTGCAACCACACACAAGTTGACCTGCTGTGAGGAAAAAACGAGTTAGTACATTTAAAACATGAAAAAGGTCATTTTAAAATGAACATGAAAAACCAAAATTCCAAAAGTATATAAAAAAAAGATGCTAACCGAAGAAAGAAAATGTATTGTGCTCCGCACCCTCCTATCGCCCTGTGGTGCAACAGATGTCCCTTTCTCCAAAAATGTACTCAATGGGACCATAATGTTGCAACCACACACAAGTTGACCTGCTGTGAGGAAAAAACGAGTTAGTACACTTCAAACATGAAAAAGGTCATTTTAAAATCAACATGAAAAACCAAAATTCCAAAAGTATATAAAAAAAAGATGCTAACCGAAGAAAGAAAATGTATCGTGCTCTGCACCCTCCTCCCTCCCTGTGGTGCAACAGATGTCCCTTTTTCCAAAAATGTAATCAATGGGACCGTAATGTTGCAACGACACACAATTTGACCTGCTGTGAGGAAAAAACGAGTTAGTACATTTCAAACATGAAAAAGGTCATTTTAAAATCAACATGAAAAACCAAAATTCCAAAAGTATATAAAAAAAAGATGCTAACCGAAGAAAGAAAAGTATCGTGCTCCGCACCCTCCTCCCACCCTGTGGTGCAACAGATGTCCCTTTCTCCAAAAATTTACTCAATGGCACCGTAATGTTGCAACCACACACAAGTTGACCTGCTGAGAGGAAAAAATGAGTTAGTACATTTCAAACAAGAAAAAGGTAATTTTAAAATCAACATGAAAAACCAAAATTCCAAAAGTATGAAACACAAAAAGATGCTAACCGAAGAAAGAAAATGTATCGTGCTCCGCACCCTCCTCCGACCCTGTGGTGCAACAGATGTCCCTTTCTCCAAAAATGTACTCAATGGGACCGTAATGTTGCAACCACACACAAGTTGACCTGCTGTGAGGAAAAAACGAGTTAGTACATTTCAAACAAGAAAAAGGTCATTTTAAAATCAACATGAAAAACTAAAATTTCAAGAGTATATAAAAAAAAGATGCTAACCGAAGAAAGAAAATGTATCGTGCTCCGCACCCTCCTCCCGCCCTGTGGTGCAACAGATGTCCCTTTCTCCAAAAATGTAATCAATGGGACCGTAATGTTGCAACCACACACAAGTTGACCTGCAGTGAGGAAAAAACGAGTTAGTACATTTCAAACATGAAAAAGGTCATGTTAAAATCAACATGAAAAACCAAAATTCCAAGAGTATATAAAAAAAAATGCTAACCGAAGAAAGAAAATGTATCGTGCTCCGCACCCTCCTCCCTCCCTGTGGTGCAACAGATGTCCCTTTCTCCAAAAATGTACTCAATGCTACCGTAATGTTGCAACCACACACAAGTTGACCTGCTGTGAGGAAAAAACGAGTTAGTACATTTGAAACATGAAAAAGGTCATTTTAAAATCAACACGAA
Organism: Schistocerca americana; assembly: GCF_021461395.2. Taxonomy (NCBI): domain Eukaryota; kingdom Metazoa; phylum Arthropoda; class Insecta; order Orthoptera; family Acrididae; genus Schistocerca; species Schistocerca americana. The sequence goes on from NC_060129.1 coordinate 62,422,679, forward strand.
AAACCAAAATTCCAAAAGTATGAAACACAAAAAGATGCTAACCGAAGAAAGAAAATGTATCGTGCTCCGCACCCTCCTCCCTCCCTGTGGTGCAACAGATGTCCCTTTCTCCAAAAATGTACTCAATGGGACCGTAATGTTGCAACCACACACAAGTCGACCTGCTGTGAGGAGAAAACGAGTTAGTACATTTCAAACATGGAAAAGGTCATTGTAAAATCAACATGAAAAACCAAAATTCCAAAAATATGAAACACGAAAAGATGCTAACCTAAGAAAGAAAATGTATCGTGCTCTGCACCCTCCTCCCACCCTGTAGTGCAACAGATGTCCCTTTCTCCAAAAATGTACTCAATGGGACCGTAATGTTGCAACCACACACAAGTTGACCTGCTGTGAGGAGAAAACGAGTTAGTACATTTCAAACACGAAAAAGGTCATTTTAAAATCAACATGAAATACCAAAATTCCAAGAGTATATAAAAAAAAGTTGCTTACCGAAGAAAGAAAATGTATCGTGCTCCGCACCCTCCTCCCACCCTGTGGTGCAACAGATGTCCCTTTCTCCAAAAATGTACTCAAAGGCACCGTAATGTTGCAACCACACACAAGTTGACCTGCTGTGAGGAAAAAACGAGTTAGTACATTTCAAACATGAAAAAGGCCATTTTAAAATCAACATGAAAAACCAAAATTCCAAAAGTATATAAAAAAAAGATGCTAACCAAAGAAAGAAAATGTATCGTGCTTCGCACCCTCCTCCCACCCTGTGGTGCAACAGTTGTCCCTTTCTCCAAAAATGTACTCAATGGGACCATAATAATGCAACCACACACAAGTTGACCTGCTGTGAGGAAAAAACGAGTTAGTACATTTCAAACATGAAAAAGGTCATTTTAAAATCAACATGATAAACCAAAATTCCAAAAGTATATATAAAAAAATGATAACCGAAGAAAGAAAATGTATCGTGCTCCGCACCCTCCTCCCACCCTGTGGTGCAACAGATGTCCCTTTCTCCAAAAATGTACTCAATGGGACCATAATGTTGCAACCACACACAAGTTGACCTGCTGTGAGGAAAAAACCAGTTAGTACATTTCAAACATGAAAAAGGTCATTTTAAAATCAACATGAATAACCAAAATTCCAAAAGTATGAAACACAAAAAGATGCTAACCGAAGAAAGAAAATGTAATGTGCCCCGTACCCTCCTCCCACCCTGTGGTGCAACAGATGTCCCTTACTCCAAAAATATACTCAATGGCACCGTAATGTTGCAACCACACACAAGTTGACGTGCTGTGAGGAAAAAACGAGTTAGTACATTTCAAACATGAAAAAGGTCATTTTAAAATCAACATGAAAAACCAAAGTTCCAAAAGTATATAAAAAAAAGATGCTAACCGAAGAAAGAAAATGTATCGTGCTCCGCACCCTCCTCCCGCCCTGTGGTGCAACAGATGACCCTTTCTCCAAAAATGTACTCAATGTGACCGTAATCTTGCAACCACACACAAGTTGACCTGCTGTGAGGAAAAAACGAGTTAGTACATTTCAAACATGAAAAAGGTCATTTTAAAATCAACATGAAGAACCAAAATTCCAAAAGTATGAAACACAAAAAGATGCTAACGGAAGAAAGAAAATGTATCGTGCTCTGCACCCTCCTCCCACCCTGTGGTGCAACAGATGTCCCTTTCTCCAAAAATGTACTCAATGGGACCGTAATGTTGCAACCACACACAAGATGACCTGCTGTGAGGAGAAAACGAGTTAGTACATTTCAAACATGAAAAAGGTCATTTTAAAATCAACATGAAAAACCAAAATTTCAAGAGTATATAAAAAAAAGATGCTAACCGAAGAAAGAAAATGTATCGTGCTCCGCACCCTCCTCCCGCCCTGTGGTGCAACAGACGTCCCTTTCTCCAAAAATGTAATCAATGGGACCATAATGTTGCAACCACACACAAGTTGACCTGCTGTGAGGAAAAAACGAGTTAGTACATTTCAAACATGAAAAAGGTCATTTTAAAATCAACATGAAAAACAAAAATTCCAAGAGTATATAAAAAAAAATGCTAACCGAAGAAAGAAAATGTATCGTGCTCCGCACCCTCCTCCCTCCCTGTGGTGCAACAGATGTCCCTTTCTCCAAAAATGTACTCAATGCTACCGTAATGTTGCAACCACACACAAGTTGACCTGCTGTGAGGAAAAAACGAGTTAGTACATTTCAAACATGAAAAAGGTCATTTTAAAATCAACATGAAAAACCAAAATTCCAAAAGTATGAAACAAAAAAGATGCTAACCGAAGAAAGAAAATGTATCGTGCTCCGCACCCTCCTCCCTCCCTGTGGTGCAACAGATGTCCCTTTCTCCAAAAATGTACTCAATGGGACCGTAATGTTGCAACCACACACAAGTTGACCTGCTGTGAGGAAAAAACGAGTTAGTACATTTCAAAACATGGAAAAGGTCATTTTAAAATCAACATGAAAAACCAAAATTCCAAAAGTATGAAACACAAAAAGATGCTAACCGAAGAAAGAAAATGTATCGTGCTCCGCACCCTCCTCTCTCCCTGTGGTGCAACAGATGTCCCTTTCTCCAAAAATGTACTCAATGGGACCGTAATGTTGCAACCACACACAAGTCGACCTGCTGTGAGGAGAAAACGAGTTAGTACATTTCAAACATGGAAAAGGTAATTGTAAAATCAACATGAAAAACCAAAATTCCAAAAGTATGAAACACAAAAAGATGCTAACCGAAGAAAGAAAATGTATCGTGTTCCGCACCCTCCTCCCGCCCTGTGGTGCAACAGATGTCCCTTTCTCCAAAAATGTACTTAATGGGACCGTAATGTTGCAACCACACACAAGTTGACCTGCTGTGAGGAAAAAACGAGTTAGTACATTTCAACCATGAAAAAGGTCTTTTTAAAATCAACATGAAAAACCAAAATTCCAAAAGTATATAAAAAAAAGATGCTAACCGAAGAAAGAAAATGTATCGTGCTCCGCACCCTCCTCCCGCCCTGTGGTGCAACAGATGTCCCTTTCTCCAAAAATGTACTCAATGGGACCGTAACGTTGCAACCACACACAAGTTGACCTGCTATGAGGAAAAAACGAGTTAGTACATTTCAAACATGAAAGAGGTGTTTTTAAAATCAACATGAAAAACCAAAATTCCAAAAGTATGAAACACAAAAAGATGCTAACCGAAGAAAGAAATTGTATCGTGCTCCGCACCCTCCTCCCTCCCTGTGGTTTAACAGTTGTCCCTTTCTCCAAAAATGTACTCATTGGGACCGTAATGTTGCAAGCACACACAAGTTGACCTGCTGTGAGGAAAAAACGAGTTAGTACATTTCAAACATGAAAAAGGTCATTTTAAAATCAACATGAAAAACCAAAATTCCAAAAGTATGAAACAGAAAAAGATGCTAACCGAAGAAAGAAAATGTATCGTGCTCCGCACCCTCCTCGCTCCCTGTGGTGCAACAGATGTCCCTTTCTCCAAAAATGTACTCAATGGGACCGTAATGTTGCAACCACACACAAGTTGACCTGCTGTGAGGAAAAAACGAGTTAGTATACTTCAAACATGAAAAAGGTCATTTTAAAATCAACATGAAAAACCAAAATTCCAAGAGTATATAAAAAAAAGATGCTAACCGAAGAAAGAAAATGTATCGTGCTCTGCACCCTCCTCCTGCCCTGTGGTGCAACAGATGACCCTTTCTCCAAAAATGTACTCAATGGGACCATAATGTTGCAACCACACCCAAGTTGACCTGCTGTGAGGAAAAAACGAGTTAGTACATTTCAAACACGAAAAAGGTCATTTTAAAATCAACATGAAAAACCAAAATTCCAAAAGTATACAAAAAAAAAGATGCTAACCGAAGAAAGAAAATGTATCGTGCTCCGCACCCTCCTCCCTCCCTGTGGTGCAACAGATGTCCCTTTCTCCAAAAATGTACTCAATGGGACCGTAATGTTGCAACCACACACAAGTTGACCTGTTGTGTGGAAAAAACGAGTTAGTACATTTCTAACATGAAAAAGGTCATTTTAAAATCAACATGAAAAACCAGAATTCCAAAAGTATGAAACACAAAAAGATGCTAACCGAAGAAAGAAAATGTATCGTGCTCCGCACCCTCCTCCCTCCCTGTGGTGCAACAGATGTCCCTTTCTCCAAAAATGTACTCAATGGGACCGTAATGTTGCAACCACACACAAGTTGACCTGCTGTGAGGAAAAAACGAGTTAGTACACTTCAAACATGAGAAAGGTCATTTTAAAATCAACATGAAAAACCAAAATTCCAAAAGTATGAAACACAAAAAGATGCTAACCGAAGAAGGAAAATGTATCGTGCTCCGCACCCTCCTCCCGCCCTGTGGTGCAACAGATGTCCCTTTCTCCAAAAAAGTACTCAATGGGACCGTAATGTTGCAACCACACACAAGTTGACCTGCTGTGAGGAAAAAACGAGTTAGTACATTTCAAACATGAAAAAGGTCATTTTAAAATCAACATGAAAAACCAAAATTCCAAAAGTATGAAACACAAAAAGATGCTAACCGAAGAAAGAAAATGTATCGTGCTCCGCACCCTCCTCCCGCCCTGTGGTGCAACAGATGTCCCTTTCTCCAAAAATGTACTCAATGGGACCGTAATGTTGCAACCACACACAACTTGACCTGCTGTGAGGAAAAAACGAGTTAGTACATTTCAAACATGAAAAAGGTCATTTTAAAATCAACATGAAAAACCAAAATTCCAAAAGTATGAAACACAAAAAGATGCTAACCGAAGAAAGCAAATGTATCGTGCCCCGCACCCTCCTCCCGCCCTGTGGTGCAACAGATGTCCCTTTCTCCAAAAATGTACTCAATGGGACCGTAATGTTGCAACCACACACAAGTTGACCTGCTGTGAGGAAAAAACGAGTTAGTACATTTCAAACATGAAAAAGGTCATTTTAAAATCAACATGAAAAACCAAAATTCCAAAAGTATATAAAAAAAGATGCTAACCGAAGAAAGAAAATGTATCGTGCTCCGCACCCTCCTCCCGCCCTAAGGTGCAACAGATGTCCCTTTCTCCAAAAATGTACTCAATGGGTCCGTAATGTTGCAACCACACACAAGTTGACCTGCTGTGAGGAAAAAACGAGTTAGTACATTTCAAACATGAAAAAGGTCATTTTAAAATCAACATGAAAAACCAAAATTCCGAAAGTATACAAAAAAAAGATGCTAACCGAAGAAAGAAAATGTATCGTGCTCCGCACCCTCCTCCCGCCATGTGGTGCAACAGATGTCCCTTTCTCCAAAAATGTACCCAATGGGTCCGTAATGTTGCAACCACACACAAGTTGACCTGCTGTGAGGAAAAAACGAGTTAGTACATTTCAAACATGAAAAAGGTCATTTTAAAATCAACATGAAAAACCAAAATTCGAAAAGTATAAAACAAAAAAGGTGCTAACCGAAGAAAGAAAATGTATCGTGCTCCGCACCCTCCTCCCTCCCTGTGGTGCAACAGATGTCCCTTTCTCCAAAAATGTACTCAATGGGACCGTAATGTTGCAACCACACACAAGTTGACCTGCTGTGAGGAAAAAACGAGATAGTACATTTCAAACATGTAAAAGGTCATTTTAAAATCAACATGAAAAACCAAAATTACAAAAGTATATAAAAAAAAGATGCTAACCGAAGAAAGAAAATGTATCGTGCTCTGCACCATCCTCCCGCCCTGTAGTGCAATAGATGTCCCTTTCTCCAAAAATGTACTCAATGGGACCGTAATGTTGCAACCACACACAACTTGACCTGCTGTGAGGAAAAAACGAGTTAGTTCATTTCAAACATGAAAAAGGTCATTTCAAAATCAACATGAAAAACCAAAATACCAAAAGTATGAAACACAAAAAGATGCTAACCGAAGAAAGAAAATGTATCGTGCTCTGCACCCTCCTCCCTCCCTGTGGTGCAACAGATGTCCCTTTCTCCAAAAATGTACTCAACGGGACCGTAATGTTGCAACCACACACAAGTTGACCTGCTGTGAGGAAAAAACGAGTTAGTACATTTCAAACATGAAAAAGGTCATTTTAAAATCAACATGAAAAACCAAAATTCCAAAAGTATACAAAAAAAAGATGCTAACCGAAGAAAGAAAATGTATCGTGCTCCGCACCCTCCTCCCGCCCTGTGGTGCAACAGATGTCCCTTTCTCCAAAAATGTACCCAATGGGTCCGTAATGTTGCAACCACACACAAGTTGACCTGCTGTGAGGAGAAAACGAGTTAGTACATTTCAAACATGAAAAAGGTCATTTTAAAATCAACATGAAAAACCAAAATTCCAAAAGTATGAAACAAAAAAGGTGCTAACCGAAGAAAGAAAATGTATCGTGCTCCGCACCCTTCTCCCTACCTGTGGTGCAACAGATGTCCCTTTCTCCAAAAATGTACTCAATGGGACCGTAATGTTGCAACCACACACAAGTTGACCTGCTGTGAGGAAAAAACGAGTTAGTACATTTCAAACATGAAAAAGGTCATTTTAAAATCAACATGAAAAATCAAAATTCCAAAAGTATTTAAAAAAAAGATGCTAACCGAAGAAAGAAAATGTATCGTGCTCCGCACCCTCCTCCCGCTCTGTGGTGCAACAGATGTCCCTTTCTCCAAAAATGTACTCAATGGGACCGTAATGTTGCAACCACACACATGTTGACCTGCTGTGAGGAAAAAACGAGTTAGTACATTTCAAACATGAAAAAGGTCATTTTAAAATCAACATGAAAAATCAAAATTCCAAAAGTATATAAAAAAAAGATGCTAACCGAAGAAAGAAAATGTATCGTGCTCCGCACCCTCCTCCCGCTCTGTGGTGCAACAGACGTCCCTTTCTCCAAAAATGTACTCAATGGGACCGTAATGTTGCAACCACACACATGTTGACCTGCTGTGAGGAAAAAACGAGTTAGTACATTTCAAACATGAAAAAGGTCATTTTAAAATCAACATGAAAAACCAAAATTCCAAAAGTATGAAACAAAAAAGGTGCTAACCGAAGAAAGAAAATGTATCGTGCTCCGCACCCTCCTCCCTCCCTGTGGTGCAACAGATGTCCCTTTCTCCAAAAATGTACTCAATGGGACCGTAATGTTGCAACCACACACAAGTTGACCTGCTGTGAGGAAAAAACGAGATAGTACATTTCAAACATGTAAAAGGTCATTTTAAAATCAACATGAAAAACCAAAATTACAAAAGTATATAAAAAAAAGATGCTAACCGAAGAAAGAAAATGTATCGTGCTCTGCACCATCCTCCCGCCCTGTGGTGCAATAGATGTCCCTTTCTCCAAAAATGTACTCAATGGGACCGTAATGTTGCAACCACACACAACTTGACCTGCTGTGAGGTAAAAACGAGTTAGTTCATTTCAAACATGAAAAAGGTCATTTCAAAATCAACATGAAAAACCAAAATACCAAAAGTATGAAACACAAAAAGATGCTAACCGAAGAAAGAAAATGTATCGTGCTCTGCACCCTCCTCCCTCCCTGTGGTGCAACAGATGTCCCTTTCTCCAAAAATGTACTCAATGGGACCGTAATGTTGCAACCACACACAAGTTGACCTGCTGTGAGGAAAAAACGAGTTAGTACATTTCAAACATGAAAAAGGTCATTTTAAAATCAACATGAAAAACCAAAATTCCAAAAGTATACAAAAAAAAGATGCTAACCGAAGAAAGAAAATGTATCGTGCTCCGCACCCTCCTCCCGCCTTGTGATGCAACAGATGTCCCTTTCTCCAAAAATGTACCCAATGGGTCCGTAATGTTGCAACCACACACAAGTTGACCTGCTGTGAGGAGAAAACGAGTTAGTACATTTCAAACATGAAAAAGGTCATTTTAAAATCAACATGAAAAACCAAAATTCCAAAAGTATGAAACAAAAAAGGTGCTAACTGAAGAAAGAAAATGTATCGTGCTCCGCACCCTCCTCCCTCCCTGTGGTGCAACAGATGTCCCTTTCTCCAAAAATGTACTCAATGGGACCGTAATGTTGCAACCACACACATGTTGACCTGCTGTGAGGAAAAAACGAGTTAGTACATTTCAAACATGAAAAAGGTCATTTTAAAATCAACACGAAAAATCAAAATTCCAAAAGTATATAAAAGAAAGATGCTAACCGAAGAAAGAAAATGTATCGTGCTCCGCACCCTCCTCCCGCTCTGTGGTGCAACAGATGTCCCTTTCTCCAAAAATGTACTCAATGGGACCGTAATGTTGCAACCACACACATGTTGACCTGCTGTGAGGAAAAAACGAGTTAGTACATTTCAAACATGAAAAAGGTCATTTTAAAATCAACATGAAAAATCAAAATTCCAAAAGTATATAAAAAAAAGATGCTAACCGAAGAAAGAAAATGTATCGTGCTCCGCACCCTCCACCCGCTCTGTGGTGCAACAGATGTCCCTTTCTCCAAAAATGTACTCAATGGGACCGTAATGTTGCAACCACACACATGTTGACCTGCTGTGAGGAAAAAACGAGTTAGTACATTTCAAACATGAAAAAGGTCATTTTAAAATCAACATGAAAAACCAAAATTCCAAACGTATGAAGCAAAAAAGGTGCTAACCGAAGAAAGAAAATGTATCGTGCTCCGCACCCTCCTCCCTCCCTGTGGTGCAACAGATGTCCCTTTCTCCAAAATGGTACTCAATGGGACCGTAATGTTGCAACCACACACAAGTTGACCTGCTGTGAGGAAAAATGAGTTAGTACATTTCAAACATGAAAAAGGTCATTTTAAAATCAACATGAAAAACCAAAATTACAAAAGTATATAAAAAAAAGATGCTAACCGAAGAAAGAAAATGTATCGTGCTCTGCACCATCCTCCCGCCCTGTGGTGCAATAGATGTCCCTTTCTCCAAAAATGTACTCAATGGGACCGTAATGTTGCAACCACACACAACTTGACCTGCTGTGAGGAAAAAACGAGTTAGTTTATTTCAAACATGAAAAAGGTCATTTCAAAATCAACATGAAAAACCAAAATACCAAAAGTATGAAACACAAAAAGATGCTAACCGAAGAAAGAAAATGTATCGTGCTCTGCACCCTCCTCCCTCCCTGTGGTGCAACAGATGTCCCTTTCTCCAAAAATGTACTCAATGGGACCGTAATGTTGCAACCACACACAAGTTGACCTGCTGTGAGGAAAAAACGAGTTAGTACATTTCAAACATGAAAAAGGTCATTTAAAAATCAACATGAAAAACCAAAATTCCAAAAGTATACAAGAAAAAGATGCTAACCGAAGAAAGAAAATGTATCGTGCTCCGCACCCTCCTCCCGCCCTGTGGTGCAACAGATGTCCCTTTCTCCAAAAATGTACCCAATGGGTCCGTAATGTTGCAACCACACACAAGTTGACCTGCTGTGAGGAGAAAACGAGTTAGTACATTTCAAACATGAAAAAGGTCATTTTAAAATCAACATGAAAAACCAAAATTCCAAAAGTATGAAACAAAAAAGGTGCTAACCGAAGAAAGAAAATGTATCGTGCTCCGCACCCTCCTCCCTCCCTGTGGTGCAACAGATGTCCCTTTCTCCAAAAATGTACTCAATGGGACCGTAATGTTGCAACCACACACAAGTTGACCTGCTGTGAGGAAAAAACGAGTTAGTACATTTCAAACATGAAAAAGGTCATTTTAAAATCAACATGAAAAACCAAAATTCCAAAAGTATACAAAAAAAAGATGCTAACCGAAGAAAGAAAATGTATCGTGCTCCGCACCCTCCTCCCGCCCTGTGATGCAACAGATGTCCCTTTCTCCAAAAATGTACTCAATGGGTCCGTAATGTTGCAACCACACACAAGTTGACCTGCTGTGAGGAGAAAACGAGTTAGTACATTTCAAACATGAAAAAGGTCATTTTAAAATCAACATGAAAAACCAAAATTCCAAAAGTATGAAACAAAAAAGGTGCTAACCGAAGAAAGAAAATGTATCGTGCTCCGCACCCTCCTCCCTCCCTGTGGTGCAACAGATGTCCCTTTCTCCAAAAATGTACTCAATGGGACCGTAATGTTGCAACCACACACAAGTTGACCTGCTGTGAGGAAAAAACGAGTTAGTACATTTCAAACATGAAAAAGGTCATTTTAAAATCAACATGAAAAACCAAAATTCCAAAAGTATACAAAAAAAAGATGCTAACCGAAGAAAGAAAATGTATCGTGCTCCGCACCCTCCTCCCGCCCTGTGATGCAACAGATGTCCCTTTCTCCAAAAATGTACTCAATGGGTCCGTAATGTTGCAACCACACACAAGTTGACCTGCTGTGAGGAGAAAACGAGTTAGTGCATTTGAAACATGAAAAAGGTCATTTTAAAATCAACATGAAAAACCAAAATTCCAAAAGTATGAAACAAAAAAGGTGCTAACCGAAGAAAGAAAATGTATCGTGCTCCGCACCCTCCTCCCTCCCTGTGGTGCAACAGATGTCCCTTTCTCCAAAATGGTACTCAATGGGACCGTAATGTTGCAACCACACACAAGTTGACCTGCTGTGAGGAAAAATGAGTTAGTACATTTCAAACATGAAAAAGGTCATTTTAAAATCAACATGAAAAACCAAAATTACAAAAGTATATAAAAAAAAGATGCTAACCGAAGAAAGAAAATGTATCGTGCTCTGCACCATCCTCCCGCCCTGTGGTGCAATAGATGTCCCTTTCTCCAAAAATGTACTCAATGGGACCGTAATGTTGCAACCACACACAACTTGACCTGCTGTGAGGAAAAAACGAGTTAGTTTATTTCAAACATGAAAAAGGTCATTTTAAAATCAACATGAAAAACCAAAATTCCAAAAGTATGAAACAAAAAAGGTGCTAACCGAAGAAAGAAAATGTATCGTGCTCCGCACCCTCCTCCCTCCCTGTGGTGCAACAGATGTCCCTTTCTCCAAAAATGTGCTCAATGGGACCGTAATGTTGCAACCACACACATGTTGACCTGCTGTGAGGAAACAACGAGTTAGTACATTTCAAACATGAAAAAGGTCATTTTAAAATCAACATGAAAAATCAAAATTCCAAAAGTATATAAAAAAAAGATGCTAACGGAAGAAAGAAAATGTATCGTGCTCCGCACCCTCCTCCCGCTCTGTGGTGCAACAGATGTCCCTTTCTCCAAAAATGTACTCAATGGGACTGTAATGTTGCGTCCACACACATGTTGACCTGCTGTGAGGAAAAAACGAGTTAGTACATTTCAAACATGAAAAAGGTCATTTTAAAATCAACATGAAAAATCAAAATTCCAAAAGTATATAAAAAAAAGATGCTAACCGAAGAAAGAAAATGTATCGTGCTCCGCACCCTCCTCCCGCTCTGTGGTGCAACAGATATCCCTTTCTCCAAAAATGTACTCAATGGGACCGTAATGTTGCAACCACACACATGTTGACCTGCTGTGTGGAAAAAACGAGTTAGTACATTTCAAACATGAAAAAGGTCATTTTAAAATCAACATGAAAAACCAAAATTCCAAAAGTATGAAACAAAAAAGGTGCTAACCGAAGAAAGAAAATGTATCGTGCTCCGCACCCTCCTCCCTCCCTGTGGTGCAACAGATGTCCCTTTCTCCAAAAATGTACTCAATGGGACCGTAATGTTGCAACCACACACAAGTTGACCTGCTGTGAGGAAAAATGAGTTAGTACATTTCAAACATGAAAAAGGTCATTTTATAATCAACATGAAAAACCAAAATTCCAAAACTATATAAAAAAAAGATGCTAACCGAAGAAAGAAAATGTATCGTGCTCCGCACCCTCCTCCCTCCCTGTGGTGCAACAGATGTCCCTTTCTCCAAAAATGTACTCAATGGGACCGTAATGTTGCAACCACACACAAGTTAACCTGCTGTGAGGAAAAAACGAGTTAGTACATTTCAAACATGAAAAAGGTCATTTTAAAATCAACATGAAAAACCAAAATGCCAAAAGTATATAAAAAATAGATGCTAACCGAAGAAAGAAAATGTATCGTGCTCCGCACCCTCCTCCCGCCCTGTGGTGCAACAGATGTCCCTTTCTCCAAAAATGTACTCAATGGGACCATAATGTTGCAACCACACACAAGTTGACCTGCTGTGTGGAAAAAACGAGTTAGTACATTTCAAACATGAAAAAGGTCATTTTAAAATCAACATGAAAAACCAAAATTCCAAAAGTATGAAACACAAGAAGTTGCTAACCGAAGAAAGAAAATGTATCGTGTTCCGCACCCTCCTCCCTCCCTGTGGTGCAACAGATGTCCCTTTCTCCAAAAATGTACTCAATGGGACCGTAATGTTGCAACCACACACAAGTTGACCTGCTGTGAGGAAAAATGAGTTAGTACATTTCAAACATGAAAAAGGTCATTTTATAATCAACATGAAAAACCAAAATTCCAAAACTATATAAAAAAAAGATGCTAACCGAAGAAAGAAAATGTATCGTGCTCCGCACCCTCCTCCCTCCCTGTGGTGCAACAGATGTCCCTTTCTCCAAAAATGTACTCAATGGGACCATAATGTTGCAACCACACACAAGTTGACCTGCTGTGAGGAAAAAACGAGTTAGTACATTTCAAACATGAAAAAGGTCATTTTAAAATCAACATGAAAAACCAAAATTCCAAAAGTATGAAACACAAGAAGATGCTAACCGAAGAAAGAAAATGTATCGTGTTCCGCACCCTCCTCCCTCCCTGTGGTGCAACAGATGTCTCCTTCTCCAAAAATGTACTCAATGGGACCGTAATGTTGCAACCACACACATGTTGACCTGCTGTGAGGAAAAAACGAGTTAGTACATTTCAAACATGAAAAAGGTCATTTTAAAATCAACATTAAAAACCAAAATTCCAAAAGTATGAAACAAAAAAGGTGCTAACCGAAGAAAGAAAATGTATCGTGCTCCGCACCCTCCTCCCTCCCTGTGGTGCAACAGATGTCCCTTTCTCCAAAAATGTACTCAATGGGACCGTAATGTTGCAACCACACACAAGTTGACCTGCTGTGAGGAAAAATGAGTTAGTACATTTCAAACATGAAAAGGTCATTTTATAATCAACATGAAAAACCAAAATTCCAAAACTATATAAAAAAAAGATGCTAACCGAAGAAAGAAAATGTATCGTGCTCCGCACCCTCCTCCCTCCCTGTGGTGCAACAGATGTCCCTTTCTCCAAAAATGTACTCAATGGGACCGTAATGTTGCAACCACACACATGTTGACCTGCTGTGAGGAAAAAACGAGATAGTACATTTCAAACATGAAAAGGTCATTTTAAAATCAACATGAAAAATCAAAATTTCAAAAGTATGAAACAAAAAAGGTGCTAACCGAAGAAAGAAAATGTATCGTGCTCCGCACCCTCCTCCCTCCCTGTGGTGCAACAGATGTCTCTTTCTCCAAAAATGTACTCAATGGGACCGTAATGTTGCAACCACACACAAGTTGACCTGCTGTGAGGAAAAATGAGTTAGTACATTTCAAACATGAAAAAGGTCATTTTATAATCAACATGAAAAACCAAAATTACAAAACTATATAAAAAAAAGAAGCTAACCGAAGAAAGAAAATGTATCGTGCTCCGCACCCTCCTCCCTCCCTGTGGTGCAACAGATGTCCCTTTCTCCAAAAATGTACTCAATGGGACCGTAATGTTGCAACCACACACATGTTGACCTGCTGTGAGGAAAAAACGAGTTAGTACATTTCAAACATGAAAAAGGTCATTTTAAAATCAACATGAAAAATCAAAATTCCAAAAGTATGAAACAAAAAAAGTGCTAACCGAAGAAAGAAAATGTATCGTGCTCCGCACCCTCCTATGGCCCTGTGGTGCAACGGATGTCCCTTTCACCAAAAATGTACTCAATGGGACCGTAATGTTGCAACCACACACAAGTTGACCTGCTGTGAGGAAAAAACGAGTTAGTACATTTCAAACATGAAAAAGGTCATTTTAAAATCAACATGAAAAACCAAAATTCCAAAAGCATATAAAAAAGGATGCTAACCGAAGAAAGAAAATGTATCGTGCTCCGCACCCTCCTCCCGCTCTGTGGAGCAACAGATGTCCCTTTCTCCAAAAATGTACTCAATGGGAACGTAATGTTGCAACCACACACAAGTTGACCTGCTGTGAGGAAAAAACGAGTTAGTACATTTCAAACATGAAAAAGGTCATTTTAAAAACAACAGAAAAACCAAAATTTCAAAAGTATGAAACACAAAAAGATGCTAACCGAAGAAAGAAAATGTATCGTGCTCCGCACCCTCCTCCCTCCCTGTGGTGCAACAGATGTCCCTTTCTCCAAAAATTTACTCAATGGGACCGTAATGTTGCAACCACACACAAGTTAACCTGCTGTGAGGAAAATACGAGTTAGTACATTTCAAACATGAAAAAGGTCATTTTAAAATCAACATGAAAAACCAAAATTCCAAAAGTATATAAAAAATAGATGCTAACCGAAGAAAGAAAATGTATCGTGCTCCGCACCCTCCTCCCGCCCTGTGGTGCAACAGATGTCCCTTTCTCCAAAAATGTACTCAATGGGACCATAATGTTGCAACCACACACAAGTTGACCTGCTGTGTGGAAAAAACGAGTTAGTACATTTCAAACATGAAAAAGGTCATTTTAAAATCAACATGAAAAACCAAAATTCCAAAAGTATGAAACACAAGAAGATGCTAACCGAAGAAAGAAAATGTATCGTGTTCCGCACCCTCCTCCCTCCCTGTGGTGCAACAGATGTCCCTTTCTCCAAAAATGTACTCAATGGGACCGTAATGTTGCAACCACACACAAGTTGACCTGCTGTGAGGAAAAATGAGTTAGTACATTTCAAACATGAAAAAGGTCATTTTATAATCAACATGAAAAACCAAAATTCCAAAACTATATAAAAAAAAGATGCTAACCGAAGAAAGAAAATGTATCGTGCTCCGCACCCTCCTCCCTCCCTGTGGTGCAACAGATGTCCCTTTCTCCAAAAATGTACTCAATGGGACCATAATGTTGCAACCACACACAAGTTGACCTGCTGTGAGGAAAAAACGAGTTAGTACATTTCAAACATGAAAAAGGTCATTTTAAAATCAACATGAAAAACCAAAATTCCAAAAGTATATAAAAAATAGATGCTAACCGAAGAAAGAAAATGTATCGTGCTCCGCACCCTCCTCCCGCCCTGTGGTGCAACAGATGTCCCTTTCTCCAAAAATGTACTCAATG